>NC_048220.1:43040221-43133082 GCF_002007445.2 Ailuropoda melanoleuca
TTTTTTTTTTTAAACTTTTCATTTTGAGATAGTTGTAGATCTCACTGTGAAATGTGAATTACAGATTCACGGAGAGCTCCTGTATACCCTTCAAACCATTTACTTTATTCAGATCTCACCAGTTACATGGAGTTTTTTGTGTGTATTTAGTTCTGAGCAGTTTATCACATGTAGAGATTGATATGAACACCAGTGCAGTCAGATTCAGAACTGTTCCATCACAAAGATCCCTTGAGCTACACCTAAGGGACCTTTTTGACATAATATGGGGCGTAGACCGTGTTCTGTAGGTTAGTATCTCTCAAAGTGTGGTCTTCGGATCACCCCAACAGTAACCTAGTGAGCTTGTTAAGTATGCTGCTTCCTACCATAGAAACATTGAACTAGAATCTCTGGGAGTGTGGTCTTGTGACCTACATTAAAATAAATTCCACCAGGTGCTGGGTATACCATGCTACTGGGGGATGACTTTGAGCTCAGATGTGAGTGATAAGAATGGCGCAGAGACCTGCGAAGAGGAGGTCTGGACAAGTCCCGTCTGACTGGAGCATGACACAAGTCACACATGTAATTTAAAAATTGTAGTAGTCAAAGTAAAAAGAAACAAGGGAAGTTAATTTTTATAAAATAGTTTACTTGACTCAGTATATTAAAAATATTTCAACATGAAATTAATGTAAAATGATTAATATTTAGCATTCTTTTTTTCCTACTCAGTATTCAAAATCCATGTGTAGTTAACACTTACTGCACTTCTCAGTTAAAAGTAGCCACATTTGAAGTGCTTAGTAATACATCTGACTAGTGGCTGCCACATAGGGTAGCACAGATCTAGACAGCAAATAGCCAGTACAAACAGCCTTGAAAGAGCTTCATTTAGAGATGCAGTTGACATCTGGAAGTTGAATTATTTCTCTAGAGCTTTGGAATAAGATAAAAAATTAGATGTATAGATTTTGAAATCTTTGGTATAGGACTTGCTACAGTGTAATTTTCAGCGAAAACTGATTAGACTCACCTACAAGATTTTTTCTAACTACATACTTGCACCCCAAGAAAGCATGGAAAAATGTTGACATGTGGGGGAAAGGGTAGAGAAATGGGGAGATGTATATGGATCTCAGGGAGAGGGGGAGATAGGCAGTTAGGGAGTTTCTCCATCATGGATTCTGATAGGACCCCTCCTTACAGTCCCCACTCTTGGCTGAGGGGGGAGATGAGGACATAAGACACTAAGAAGGATATAGAAAGGAGAAAGGAGGACCAAAGAGGAGAGGGTTTCAACAATGAAGAAAGACACATCAAGCAGGAGGAGATAGGACATTTGCAAATTAAGATGTTATTGAGATTATGGAGGACCTAGCTTAAATAGTCAAATGGACTGAGATAGGCTCTGACGATGTCTGTGGAGACAGAATTGGGATTGTTACCTGAAGGTCAGAGCTGGATGGGTTGCAAGAGGGGCATGCTGTGCCCTCCCAGGCAGGGTTCCTTAAGTCCTTTAAATGTGGTTAAGGTTCATTGGTGTTCCCTCTTTTATAGTCCTTACAGCTCTTGCAGTTTTGTCAATAATTTGTGTAATACATCTCTGTCCTCACCCTGACCATACTTTTAAAAATGCCCACTCCTAACTCCCTCTCCATCTCCAGAGAAGTTAAAATTTCTGTTTCTAGAAGTGGGGCCTAGGCATCATTTTTTTAAAGCTTCCCAAGCGATTGTAATGACCTCAGATAGGAAACTGTTGAGCTATATAGCACAGTGAGTACCTCTAAGACAGAAAGTAAGTGCTACTCAGCTTTTTACCCCCGGAGTTTGACTCAATGTGTGTCATTTTGTTAGCTGTCAGTAAATGTTGAACGAATGAAGGAAAAACGAAAGAGCTAACAAATGAGGAAATGCGGCCAGGAAATGCTCAGTAGACATTTCCTTTCTTTCTAATAAACAGTTACCGGGCAAGTTAATAAGGATCCCAAAATAGGGGGCGTATATTTATTAGTGTGAAACTCTTCTGCCAAAATGGTCTAACTTACATTATTTACATAAAATCTCAGGTATAAAAATAGACTACAAAATTGGTAGGGCTGTTCTCGAAGTCTTTTTGTTTGACTACATACACTACAAGATGCAGTATAGTAACTGTTCACTGAGTACGATATGCAAGAGAAATTACTGCATTCAGGACAAGGAATTTTTGTCATCAGTTTAAAGTAAATACTTCCCATTTTCACATAATTAACTACAACTCAATAAATTTTATTGTATTTCAAATTTAATGCTGTGGGTATTTAAAACTTCCTATTTAAAAGAGTATTTATAGTTCTTTGTTAGGACTTTTAAAAAAAATTTTTTTTTATTATGTTAGTCACCATACAGGACATGCCTGGTTTTTGATGTAAAGTTCCATGATTCATTAGTTGCGTATAAGACCCAGTGCACCATGCGATACGTGCCCTCCTTACTACCCATCACCAGCCTATCCCATTCCCCCACCCCCCTCCCCTCTGAAGCCCTCAGTTAAAGCCACTGCATTAACTTATTTAATTGACCCTTCAGCAGTTGCCTTTTATGACTTTCAGAGAAAGATGGAAAGAAATAGACATAAAATGTTATGCAAAAATAAGTTGGTAGTCACTAACAAAATGCATCAACATCATCATTAAATGGAATTTTCGATTCAGGACATAGTTTATTATAGAGAGCTGCTAGCCTAAGACCTGGTATCTAGTGGGTACCTCATCAACTGATGATTCTCTTTCTTCTGATCCGCATGTAGCTACTTTTGTGGTAAGGATTTAGAAAATCAAATTTAATCTGACACAGTTCAACATTTTAAAAATGTATTAATTTTTCCACAGACGAAAAGAAGTGAAGAATTAATAACTCAAAATCATAATCAAGAAGACATAAGTATTCTTTGTTGTTGGAAATGTAAAAAATGTATAGCAAGTTCTGGTTGTTTGATGAAATACCGTGAGAATCCAGTGATTACGGTGAGTACTGTGAACTCCCTCCAGTCTTCAAACACTTTTCTAGTATCTGAATGCCGTGAGCACACCCACAGGTGCGCACCTATCCTTTAACACTAGGCTTAGGATCTTTTGCCTTATTTTACTTTACCACTGAACACATTTCAAAGTGGTATTCAGAAGGCATCCCATCTTTCATGGCTTAAATTAATTGTACCCTTAGCTGCTAACATTAACATACCCTAAAAGTTTGAAGTGCAATATCAGAGATGTAGGTTGAAGATAATGGTCAGTCTCTTTTTCTTATCCCCACCATGAATGAACCTTAGTCATAATTAAGTTCAAGATCCTGTAACAAATGGAAAACCTATTGTTTCATATATATGTATAAATACATAGTATATATTTTTGTGTATGTTTGTACATATATGTATATATATGTGTGTGCATATGTATATGTATGTGTGTGTGTGTGTGTGTGTGTGTGTGTGNTCATATATATGTATAAATACATAGTATATATTTTTGTGTATGTTTGTACATATATGTATATATATGTGTGTGTATATGTATATGTATGTATGTATATGTGTGTGTGTGTATTTAGTATTAAATACGGACCTAGAAGAGGAAGTTCATGCATAATTTGAAAGTCAATAGGAAAACCTAAATAATATTTGAAAGCATTTAATTGGACATCCTGGTAAAAATGGTTTTTTTGTTGTTTTGTTTTTAAAAGATTTTATTTATTTGAGAGAGAGAGAGAGAGACGGAGCATGAGCTGAGGGAGAGGCAGAAGCAGACTCCTCACTGAGCAGGGAGCCCAGTGTGGGACTTGATCCCAGGACCCTGGGATCATGACCTGAGCTGAAGGCAGACACTTAAGCAACCGAACCTCCTAGGCACCCCAATAAATGGTTTTTAAACAACAAAAATAAAATCCCTAGAATTCTCTAAGAGCATTATGGAAGAGACAGTATGAGGGAAGTACAAACTAGATAGTAATCCATAGACTTTATAGGGAGTTTTCCTTTCAACAGAGTGGCTATAATCACCTGTCATTGTTTGTTTCCCCTTTTTTGAGAGATATTCAGGTTTTGTTTTTTGTTTGTTTGGTTGTTTTTTGAGGGTTTTTGTTTTGTTTTGTCTCAGCCATGTGTAATCATGATTATTTCCTCGCCACTCTAACAAATTAGCCAACTGGAACTGATAATAGTAGATAATTTTGGTTGCATACTTACTACATACCAGATACTTCTTAAAAACTGACGAAACATTTTCACTGACAGGAAAAAAAAACTTCATGCTAAGAGTATTTTGTTGGGTATTGTTTACGTAGAGTAAAAAAAAAATTAAGTGTACAACTTGATAAATTTTTTTAGTCCTTCCTGCTGTGAATCAAATGAAGGTATAAATGCCCATCACTCCAGAAGTTGTTTTGCCCCCTTCCAGCCAGTTCTCTCCTCTCCTCTTCTTTCTCTCTCATAGGACAATCATACTGATGTCTATCACCGTACACAAGTTTTGCCTGTCCTTCACCTTCATTCACATGGAAATATACAGCATACTCCTTGTACCTGACTTACTTTGCTTAGCATAATGTTTTAAAGATTCATTTATGTTTTGTATTTGTTGTTTTTTGGGGTTTTTTGTTTTGTTTTCACTGAGTAGTATGCCATTTATCATTTATGAATATACCACAGTTTATCAACTATTTTCTCTTTTTGGATATTTGAATTTGTAGTTCTGGGTTATTAACAAAACTGCTATCAATATTCTTGTAAAGGACTTTCTGTTTTTGTGTTTTGTTTTGTTTTTTTTTGGTATATATATATGTATACACACACACACACACACACACAAACACACCCACACCCCATAGGAATGAATTCTGAGGGCCCACGGAGTAGGTATTTTCTTAAATCTATCTACCAAATACTAGTATAACATGGCTATGTCAGGCATTGTTTCTAAAAGCTTTTCCAAATATTAATTAACTTTATAGGTATGCAAATCTCAGCTGTAATCCTAAAAGGCAGTAACTAAGCCTTCTCATGCCTGCCTTTTTCTGTCATGCAAAATCTAAATTAAGGAGCTTTCCAGAGTTCTGTTGGGAAGTCAGTCACAGTCCCTTTCATTCATGTTCCAAGCTGCATCTTCCTAAACTTCATTGGTCAGTATTCCTTCCTGAGTTGTTAGAGCAGGTATATTTTAATTTTTTTAGAAGCTGCTCCCAGTTCTCCAAAGTGAGTGTTAATTCGCAACAGCAGTGATAATTTCACTTGCTCTACATCTTTGTCAACACTTGTTCAGACTTTGTAATTTTAGCCATTCTGGTAGATATCATTATAGTTTTAATTTGTATTTCCCTACTGATTAATGATGTCAAATACCTTTGTATGTGTTTATTGGTTAAGCATTGTTTTAAATGTCTAATATTATTCCTTATAGTATAAGAATAGATTGTCTTAAGGAAGATAATCTCCACTTCATAGGTAAGGAAATTGAGGCACAGACAATTAAATAATTTGCCCCAGATCATACTTTTTTAAAGCAATGCAGCTAGAATTGGATCTGACATTGAAGGTCCAGAGCAAGTACTCTAAACTCCACCCTGTCTTTGCTCCCTTTTTTCCTCCCTCAGGATATCATGCAATTTCACACTTTCTCAGTGGAGTGGCTGATACTTTTATTTAGCCGCAGAACCCCAGTGATTAATTCATTTAATAGTTACTTAATGAGCAAGAAAATTTTAAGCACTACTTTAGAATGTATTGGCATGGGTTGTGGAAGAGAGCATGCAGAGTACCAGCAAACATTCTAGTTCTCCAGGAGCTTTATTTTATTTTTATTTTTTATTTATTTATTTAATTTTTTAGGAGGTTTAAACCTAGTTGAAAACTGGCTAAGGAGTGTATCCTGATTTGATAAGTACAGTAATAAAGGGATGTGAACCAACTGCTGCCTGGGCTAGTTTCGGAAGGCTTCCCAGGAGGACCAACACACACACACACACACACACACACACACACACACAACTTTAAATAGAATATGTAAACCATAAAATCCATCCATTGTAAGAATACCGTTTAATGATTCTTAGTAAATATTGGAGTTGGGCAACCATCCCTATAATACAGTTTTAAATCTTTCCATTATTCGAGAAAGTTTCCTTAGGCCCATTTGCCCTGCACTCATGCCCAGTCCCAGGTAGCCACTTACCTGCATTTTTGTCTCCATAGCTTCATATTTAAAATAAAATGTATATATTTTGATAGATATATACATAGTTATATACATATATATATATATAGCTGTTGTAGCTGTCTTAGAAGATAGATATATATAAAATAATTTATGTTAAATATATATAGAAATAAATCTATAATCAATGTTTGTATTTCTATAAAATTTTAAAGCATATGAATGTGAAATAAGACATACATATATAAAACCTACTAAAAACTAAGCTTCAGAATAAGTCAATATCATTGTTAAGTCTGAGAGGAAGGAGTCTGTAATCAGGGTTCCTGAGGGGGCTTCTAAAGTAGTGGTCATGTATTAATTGAACTGAGTAGTGGGTATATTGGTACTTGTTTGTCTTTCAATCTTTCTTTAAACTATAGAAATGCTTTACATTTTACAAATGGAAACAGTACATGAAAATTACTAACGATGAATAAAACATCTGTTTTAATTAAAGGAAACTAAAATACTGAATCTAAACATAATTTTATCAGATGCTATGCTAAAGAATGCTAAATTTATCACCCGTAAAATTATCTTTATTGCCTGTTAAACTAGCTCTACAGTTAAAACTACAAAAAATGAGTTTGCTTCCAAAAGTGTTGTGTTGTTTTAATTTCTGTAAGTGAAATCACACTGTAAGTGGGTCTTCTAGAGTTGTTGCTTTCCCTTAAATTGCCATCGTTAGTACAGTTCCCACTTATTCTCGCTTTGGTGCAGTATTTCGGCATATTAATATATCATTCCACCTTTGATAGACGTTGGAGTCTTACAGTGTTTTGCTCTTATAAACAGTGCTGTTACGATCTCCCTTGGACATACCTTGGCACACATGGGCAGGAGTGAATTTCTAAGAGTAAAGGCAGCAGCGTCCTAGGGCACGTGCTCAGCCTCCCTGGGCAGCACTAAGCTGTTTCCACTGACGATGCTCTGAGCAGTGGTTGAGCATTGCTGTCACCTCCCATCGTCACCAGCATTCACCATCTCATCTCTGAGGCTCTTTGTGTTTTCTGTAAAGTATCTTTTTTTCTTGCCCGTTTTTTAGTTGGTGGTTTTGCTTCGGTTTTTCAAAGTTTTTTTTTTTTTTATGTATTCTAAATACTAAGCCTTTGTTGGTTTTTCTACTGCAAATATCTTTGGCCAGTTTGTGTCACTTGTAATTTCACTCTTTGTGGTATTTTTAATGAACAGAAGTTCATCATGTCCTGTAGCTGAATTTATTAGTTATCTCCTTCATGTTTTGTACTTTTTGTTTAAGAAATTCTTCTCTGCGGAGGGGAAGATTTTTTCCTTTCCTTTTACTTCATACCAAAGTTGACATAAGCAAGTTCCCTTCTGTGTTCCTCTGAGCAACAGATTTTTTGCTTGTTCGCCCTTATACTGAGATTATAACCCAACTTTATGTAGGGGGCTCCCCTTAGAATCAATCTCCTTACCCTGAGCGAACCTCGGACTATGTCTCCTGTTTTCAGCACCCCAGGCAGACTTGATATGGCCCTCAGAACAATATAGAGGATCAGGAAACTGGGAAGACAGCAGGCTTGGCTTTTGACTCAAGGACCATATTTCTTTAGCCCTGTCCATGCCAGGAAATGGAGGTCTCACTCTCTGCTTTTTAGTGCCACAGAACTGGATACTGGGATCACAGTAACTTTTGCTGCAAAATAACCAAATACCTTCAAAACCAAGCTTACTAGAAGAAACAGCAAAGATACAGGCATCACTTCTGCTTATATAATACTGAGAAGCTATATCAGCTTGGTGGAAGCTAGGTCATCATGTGTGGAACTTGAGCTGTAAGGGAATCTGGGACATTTGAACTTAGCTTTCCAGCCCCTGCCATGTAGTGAGGTATGCAAGCAGGAATTTGGAATGGAATTTCAAGACAGTTTACAATGTCCACAGGGAGAAAAGGGGCTCCTACCCCACCCTTTAGGCCTGAGATACATGAAATATGAGCAAGAACCAAAATCAAAATAACAAAAACCCTAAAACCGTAAAAGTGAACTGACAGAAATACTTTCCATTTGTGAAATCTTGGCCAGTGACTAAGAATCGTGTCCTCAGTTTTAGTTTTTTAGTCCGTTTTGATACAGCTTTGGACATGTCAAGTTTATGTGGCCTGTGGAACGTCCCACTAGAGATTTCTAGGAGGCTGCTGATTCTAAGGATATGGGATTGAGAACAGAGATCTGAACTAAAAGTGTGAATTTGGGAGTCATCAGCATACAAGTAGAGAGTGCAACTATGACGGTACATGAGATCACCATGAGTATGAATAGAGTGAGAAAGAGGGCCTAGGAACATCGAAAGGATGGTTAGAAAAAACAAAGCACACACAATAGAAAAAAAGAGGAGCAAGAAAGGTAGGACTGAAAATCAGGATACAGTGTTACACATTTCGGTGGCTGGGTACCTCCTCGGAAGAGGGATTAGTTAATAGCACTGGGTATGGTGGGGAGATGTCGAAGACCAGACACTGGTTTCAGTGTACAGGTTGCACACTGCACAGTTCTGCAGGGTCCTGGTCTATGAAGGGTGCCCTCCAGATTTGTGTAGAATTGGCATACAAACTGGCCACATGCGGGGACCCTGCATGACAATAATGTGCATTGGCTTGAGCAAAGAGGAGGTCAAGGGGCGCCTGGGTGGCTCGGTCCTTAAGTGTCTGCCTTCAGCTCAGGGAGTGATTCCGGGAGTTCTGGGATCGAGCCTGCTTCTTCCTCTCCCACTCCCCCTGCTTGTGTTCCCTCTCTCGCTGGCTGTCTCTCTCTCTCTGTCAAACAAATAAATAAAATTAAAAAAAAAAAAAAGAGGGGGTTAAGGTTGATTGTAGTTGAGAGAGTTGCAGGCCAAGTACCAGGTTCTAGTAAGTTGAGGAAAATGGAGACTGAGGAATGGTCCAACACTTACTTTAAAGCATTATAATTATTGGGTTATGACTCATTTTCAGTTATAGACTGTGAGGTGTTTCATCTTTAAAACTCCATTGCCAGCACCAAGGTGGCCATGATATGACCACTGAATGTTGAACTGAGTATTGGATTATACACATCTTCCACCTTTTTTGGCTACATATTTTGCTCATTTTCTCTTTGACTTTATTAACCTGATGATACCTTTCTTTCAATGGCTATAATATTGAAATAAATCATACTTATATTGCTTATTTTTAAATATTTTTATGTTCTCTTTTGTTAGTGTCAGCATCTATTTATTTCATAGTCTTTCCACATGCTGTAGACTTAATGGTATCACTGCTACAAGTTCATGGTGAAGTTATTCCCCATTGTGTCTGTATTTGGAGATGGGTCTTTGGGAGGTAATTAAGGTTAAGTGATATGTTAAGGATAGGACCCTAACCTGAGATGACTGTGTCCTTATAAAGAAAAAGAGAGAGATCTCTCTTTCTGTCCACCTGTGCGGTCTCAGTGAGAAGGCGGCCATCTGCAAGCTAAGAAGAGAGGTCTTATCGGTATCTGAGCATGCTGCCACTTTGATCTCAGATTTGTAGCCTCCGGAACTGTGAGGAATGTCTTCTGTTTAAGCCACACAGGCAATGGTATTTCAGCCCAAGCTGACTAAGACACAACAAACACTTCCTGTAATAGACACTGGAAATTCAAACAAGAGCAGAAGAGAAATGCCCTGTCATTGCAAAGCTTTTGGGATAGTGGTCGATCGTAAATATTAATTTACTGGCCATGTAAATGGCAAAAAGGGAAAGTATAGGGAGCCATAAGAACAGGATATAGATGGGATTTGAACTACTTGTCACAGGAAGGCTTGTCTGAGGAAGGGACTTATGTGGAGATATGGTGGATGAGTAGTGAGAATGTGGATATCCGTGGAACTAGAAGATTTCCAAGATCGGAGTTCAGAGATCAAGAGGGAGTTTGGCAACATTTGAAGCTAGGAAGAAAGGTATTAGTTAGATCATTTATGGTCTTGTAAACCAAAGTAAGGACTTCGATCTTTATTCTAAGAGCTGAGAAGTTACTGAAAAGTGATATGATCATTGAATTTTAAAAAGATTATTTTGGCTGTTGTGTGGAGTGAATTTTTAGAAAGTTGACAAGGTTGAATGTGGGGAGACCTTAAGTGAGGCTTTCAATAATTTTTGCATTCATTCTGACCTTTTGAGTAAAGTTTTCACCCTGAGGTACCTTCTCAGAGTATAAATAGACAAAAAAAGGCAGTGTAATAGAATTTGGTTCCTTTATATTTGTAACACTTCAATTAATAATGTAAATGACATGTTTGTTACCCAGTCTTTTTCTTGCTATGTTTATAGCCCTCTAGTTAAATGTATTGTTCACTCACTTTTAATGAATTAGCTGAAGGAGTATTAATGCTAACATAGGAAGTGCCACATGTTAAACGTCTTTCAAAATATCATATAATATTAAATTGTCTATGTCAACTTTTTACATTAAACCTATCTGCTTAATTAAAAATCTTAAATCATTTAATGATATAAAGATAATGCATAAAATTTGTAATTTTAAAATTAAATGAAGTTCTCCCTATGCATAGCAACCAGACACATTCCCTACCCTTAAAGAACAAACAAAATAACAATGCCTTAGCTCCCCCTGCTGCTTGAACGAATTATTTCATTTACAAAATATTTTACCAGTATTTCTGTGACAGCATTAAGTGAAATTGGCTGTTATTTTCTCCTTCTTCTCTTCCTTCTTCCCCCATGTAAAAATTTGAGACATCAAAAAAATGTCTAGTAAGGTTTTTTTAAAGTCTTAATAATACATTTCTTGTAATTTTCAGTTTGATTTTTTTCCAAAGGAGATAACCTCTCATGCCATTACTTTAAAGGTTTTAAATTCCTAAAATCAGGTTGCTTTCCATTGTAGTCCTTTATCTTAAATACATCTGTTAAAACTTGTCTTCTCACATACATTTGTGATTTTTAAAAATTAGGTGACTGTAGACTTATAAACTTAATAGTGTGATGTGTCCTACTTTACCTTTTAAACTATATTGGAAGTAAATATCATGAAGACTATATGTATTTTCTAAGACTGTGTGTAAGTACAGATAAAGTCCTTTTGGCAGTCTCATTTATAATTGAGGCTCCTTTGTTGACGCTGGCTGTCTTTGTTTGCTATATCTAAGTTTCCTGAAGAAAAAACAGAACACTGTACATTCTTCACCCAGCTTTTCACATTCCTCTCACCTGTTTCAGTTGCTATAATTGATTTTCCTCTTCTTCTGTTGACATAAAACTATGCTTTATTTAATAAAACTTGCTTTATTACTACTGTAACCTTGGACAAGTTACTTAAAAGTTTCTTAATTTCTCTTGTCTCAGTTTCCTTGTCTGTAAAATAGTAAAAATCCTTAAAACAGTGCCTGGGCATAGTAAGCACAGTATAAATGTTAGTGAGCTAGTGAAAGTAAGTACCTTCTAAAATATCCTCCACCTACCTAGAACTATGACTCCGGTTTATTCTCACAAGAATGTTCAAGAACCATCTCTGCTGGGGCACCTGGGTGGCTCAGTCGTTAAGCGTCTGCCTTAGGCTCAGGGCATGATCCCAGCGTTCTGGGATCAAGCCCCACATCAGGCTCATCCACTAGGAGCCTGCTTCTTCTTCTCCCACTCCCCCTGCTTGTGTTCCCTCTCTCGCTGGCTGTCTCTATCTCTGTCAAATGAATAAATAAAAAATCTTTAAAAAAAAATCTCTACAATTTATAGTCGATGATGGTTTCTTAGTTATCATGGTCAATCTTATTAAATATCATGATCACTTTATATGATTAAATAAAGTGAAGGAGTATGCACAGTGAAATAACAAAATGAGGTAATCAATGTAAGCTACCCAGCATGGTCCCTGGCATGTTCGTGTGTGTGTGTGTGTGTGTGTGTGTGTATGTATATATATATATATATATACACATATATATGTATATATATGCAACCCATTGCCATTAACTTACTTTGACATTAATAGGCTACTGTTCTTAGTACCAATGTAGAAATATTTACTTAGTTCATATATAGTTAAAAAGTCAGAGAAAGTTTTGGATCTAATAACGAAATAAAGATAACTTTTTTTGTGCATTCCAGTTTGTATTCTCGATAACAGTCTTTTAAGGAACTTGTCCCAGTCAGACTAATCTCAGTAAAGGGCAGCTCCTAATGTAAGGCGATAATGTGTATGAGGCCAGATGTTGGTGAGATTAATTCTATTCTGCAAAAACGTTATCCGTTCCTTCATTTTGTTTCTAAGGCAGAGTATTTAGGTAAAGTTAAACTGCTTATTTTTATTGAGTCATTTTCAGTAAGTTTCCAAAAGTTCTTTAACAGATTTGTATAGTCCGCTTAAATTTGTTATGATGAGCTTTGACTCATGTATGACCAAATTGTTAAAAATTCATATTTTTAAGGGAATTTTTTCTAAGAACACACGTATTAAAAACAAGCACACTTGAGGTTGAATCATGTTGTTGTATGCTTTCTTATTACTACTGAATATTACTACATTATATGGATCCTGTGGTGGTTTATCCATTGTAGGGATGTCACAGTTGTTTTGGAAGTTTAGGATGTTTGCAGTTTTAAGCTGTAAGAAGGTTGTTATGAATATTTGTGTACAAATCTTTATGTGGACATATATTTTCATTTCTCTTGGTTATTACCAGGAACTGCTAGTTATGGTAAGTGTAGGCATTGCTTTTTAAGAGACTGACAAACGGTTTCTTAAATGACTATACCATTTTGCTTTTGCACTGGCAGTGTATGAAATTTTCGGTTGCTCTTTGTCAGTACGGATATTGCTAGGGGTTTTTTTTTTTCCCTTCTCCTCCTCTTCCTCATCTTCCTCTTTTTCTTCTTTATGAACTTTTAAAATAAATGTACAGTAGAATTCATTGCGGTTTGAATTTGCATTTCTCCAGTGACTAACGATGTTCTTTTTTTCATGTGATTTTGAACATTAGTATGTCTCCCTCTGTGAGGTGTCTGTTAAAATCTTGTGCTCATTTTTAGAACTGTGGTTGTTTTCTTATTTAGTTGTAAGAGGGTTGTTTTTTTGTTTTTTTTAAATATATACGGGCTAAAAATTTCTTGTTAGATGCAGGTTTTGTGAATTTTCTTCCAGTCTGTGGTTTGTGTTTTTATTTCCTTAGTGATACCTTTCAAACAGTTGATTGTTTTATTTATTTATTTATTTTTTTTTAGGAATAGAATATTTTGTTTTTATTATTTATTTATTTTTTATTATGTTATGCTAGTCACCATACAGTACATCATTAGCTTTTCATGTAGTGTTCCATGATTCATTGTTTGCGTATAACACCCAGTGCTCCATGCAATACGTGCCCTCCTTACCACCCTTTACCGGGCTAGCCCAACCCCCCATACCCCCTCCTTTCTAAACCCTCAGATACAAGCAGGGGAAGTGGCAGGCAGAGGGAGAAGCAGGCTCCCCGCTGAGCCAGGAGTCTGATGCGGGGCTTGATCCCAGGACCTTAGTATCATGACCTGAGCCACCCAGGTGTCCCCAGTTGATTGTTTTAATTTTTAGGAAATCCACCTTATCATTTTTTGTTCTTTATGGATTGTGTTTTTCTGTTCCAAGGATACATTTCCTCTCACAGGGTTTTCTCCTATGTTTTCTTCTAGACACTTTGTACTTAGCGCTTTTACTTTTTAGGATTCAGATCCATTTTCAGTTATTTTTATGTACTGTGTATGGTAAACATCAAGGTTTTTTGTTTGGGGTTTTTTGGTTTTCTTTTAGTGTCATATGGTTATCCATTTGTTCCATCACCAATTATTGAAAAGTATATATTTTCTCATTACCTTGGCATATTTACCAAAAATTAATTGACTGTGTACACAGGTCTACTTCTGGACTCTGTTCCGTTGATCTAATAAGTGTTGAAATTAGATAGTGTATGGCCTCCACCTTTCTTCTTCTGTTGCAGAATTTCTTGGGGTGTTTTAGGTCATTTTGCATTTTCACATAAATTTTGTAATCTATCAATTTCTACAAAAAAACCTGCTGAGATTTTGAGTGGGATTGTGGTGAATCTGTAAATTAATCTGGGAAGAACTGTTATCTTAAAAACCTGATATATACCTTGGTTTAATTAGGTCTTCTTTAATTTCTTTGTGTAGTGTTCTATAGTTTTCAGTGGACAGGTCTTAAGTATATTGCATTAAATTTATACCTGACGAGGTCATATTTTTGGATGCTTTTCAAAGTGATATTTTAAACATTTTTGCTTTCCCATTATTTGTTGTTAATGTACAGAAATGTGATACACAGAAATTTGTATATTGACATTGTACACTAAAATTATGCAAATTTCTTAATTTAAACAGCCTTTTTGGTGAATCCCATAGTATTTTCTTCATGTTATGTGGACTGTGAATAAAAACATTACATTATTCTTTTTTAAAAATTGTGCTAAAATATACCTAATGTAAAATTTACTACTGGTGATATTTAGTACATTTACAGTGTTGCACAGCCATCACCACTGTCTAATTCCAGGACATTTTCACCCTCCCAAGAGGAAAGCTCATACTCATTAAGCTGTCACTCTCTGTTTACCCTTCCCCCAAAGCCCAAGCAACTACTGATCTGCTTTATGTCTATAGATGCTCTGGACTCTGGATTTTTTACATAAATGCAGTGATACATTGTGTAGCTTTCTGTGTCTGCCTTCTTTTACCCAGCATAATGTTTTCAAGGTTTATCCGTGTTATAGCATGTATCACTATGTCTTTCTCTTTTTCACTTATGTTTTCTTNTACCCAGCATAATGTTTTCAAGGTTTATCCGTGTTATAGCATGTATCACTATGTCTTTCTCTTTTTCACTTACGTTTTCTTTATTTTTTTTTCTTTTTTATTAGCCATCCTAGTGGATGAGAAGTTGTATCTTGTTTTGTTTATTTTTAATCTGTGTGTCTCTTTCCTTTTTCTTTGGCATGCTCTGCTGCCTTGGACCATCAGTACAGTGTGGTATAGAAACAGTGAGAATGAAATGTATATGTGTGCCGCATCTTTATCCAGTCATCTATTAGTCAACACTTAGATTGCTTCCATATCTTGGCTATTATTAGTAAGGCTGCAATAAACATAAATGTGTATCTGTCTTTCCAAAGTAGTGTTTTCACTGTTTTTTGGAGAGGGGCAGGTAAATTACCCATTAGCGGAATTATTGGATCATATGGTATTTCTATTTTAATTTTTTAAAGAGTCTCCATACTGTTTTCCACAGTGACTGTATCAATTTATATTCCCACCAACAGTGCTCACAGAGTACTTTTTTTTTCCACATCCTTGTCAACACCTGTTATTTCTTGAGCTTTTTATTTTAGCCCTTCTGATAGATACAAGGTGATACCTCATTGTGGTTTTGATTTATGTTTTTCTGATGATTACTGATGTTGAACATCTTTTCAGGGGTCTTTTGACCATCTAGAAAAATTTCTGTTTGTGATTTATGCCCATTTTTTCCATTGGATTGTTTTTGGGTGTTTTTTTTTGGTGTGGAGTTATGTAAGTTCTTTATATATTTTAGATAGTAGCCCCTTATAGGATATATCATTTGCAAATATCTTCTCCCATTTGGTAGGTTGCCTTTTGGTTTTATTGATGCTTTCCTTTGCTTGTACAAAAGCTTTTCACTTTGCCGTAGTTCCAATAGTTTATTTTTTGTTTTTGTTTCCCTTGCTTTAAGAGACAGATCTAGAAAAACATTGCTACAGCCAATGTCAAAGAAATTACTGCTCATGTATTCTTCCAGGATTTTTGTGGTTTTAGGTATCATATTTATGTCTTTAATACATTTTGAGGGTTTTTTGTGTGTATGGTGTTACAGTGTGGTCAAGTTTCATTCTTTTGCATGTAACTGTCCTGTTTTCCCAGAACTGTTTATTGAAGAGAGTGATGAGATCTTACCATTTGCCACAACATGGATGCGCCTAGAGGGTATTATGTTAAGTAAAATAACTCAGACTGAGAAGGACTAATACCATATGATTTCTTTCATTTGTGGAATTTTAAAAAATGAGCAAACCAAAAGCAGAATCAGACCCATAAATCCAGAAAACAAACTGGTGTTTGCCAAAGGGAAGGGGTTGGCAGGATGGGCAAAATGGGTGAAGGGGAGTGGAAGATACAGGATTCCAATTCTGGAATGAATAAGTCATAGGGATAAAAGGTGCAACATAGGGAATATGTTGTATGGTGACAGATAATAGCTACACTTAAGGTGAGTATAGCATAACATATAAACTTGTCCAATCACTGTGTATATATCTGAAACTAATAAAACATTGTTGACACACAATAATCAAATAATCAGCTATAATCAAATATAACTATAATGTCAACTGTAATCAAATAAAAACAGGAAAAAAAATTCTAGACCCAGAACTATAACCAGAAAGAGCAGGAGCACTGAGAAACTCAAGGGGGGAGACATCCACAGATCAACACCACTTATGACAGAAACTCAGTAAGAATACAGAACATTTAGGCAACACAGTTGACATTTGTGAAACATTTTACCCAACAACAGAAAAGGTATTCGTTTAAAGTGCACATATAATATTCTCCAGGATATACCATTTGTTAGACCATTATTTAGATTTGAAAGAAGTGAAGTAATATCAGATGTGTTCTCTAACTACAATGAAATTAAATTAGAAAATAATAGCAGAAAATTACCTGAAACATCCCCAAGTATTTGCAGATTAAAAAACATACTTCTACAGCACTTAAGGTCAAAGAAATCACAAAAGAAATTAGAAAATAACTGAAACTGAGTAAAAAGGTAAACACACATACCAAATTCTGTAGGATACAGATAAAGCAGGGCTCACAAGAAACTTGAGTATAAATACTTATATTTGAAAAAAGAAAGGTTTAAAATCAGTAACGTAAGCTTCCTACTTGGGGAGGAAGTAAGAAGAGCAAATTAAATCTGAAGTGAGCAAAAGGAAGGAAACACATATCAGAAATTAATAAAAGTGAAAATAGAATGAAATTGAAAGATACATTTATTTTTTTAATGGATAACCTTATTTATTTACAAAGCTAAGCATTTTTTATTATGTCCAATTAGCCACCATATAGTACATTAGTTTTTGCTGAGTGTTCAACGATATATGAGTTGTGTATAACACCCAGTGGTGATGAGCACTGGGTGTTACAGGAAAGATAAATTTTCTTAAATACTAATGAAATTAATATGTCACTAACTAGAGTGAACAAGAAAATACAGGTAACATACAAATGACCATATTAGGGAAGAGACATCATTACAGCAGCAGTGACTTTAAAAGAATATTGACTTGGGGGGGTGATTGGAGGACACCTGGGTGGCTCAGTCAGTTAAGCAACCAACTCTTGATTTTGGCTCAGGTCATTATCTCAGTGTGGTGAGATCGAGCCCCACGTCAGGCTCTACATTGAGTGTGAAGCCTGCTTAAGATTCTCTTTCCAGGGCACCTCAGTGGCTCAGTTTGTTGAGCATCTGCCTTCGGCTCAGGTAATGATCCCAGAGTCCTGGAATCCTAGGGTCCTGAGATCCCAAGATCCTGAGATCAAGCCCTGAATAGGCTCCCTGCTTAGTGGGCAGCCTGCGTCTCCCTCTGTTTCTGCCCCTTTCCATGCTCTCTCTCATGTGCTCTATCTCAAATAAATATAAATCTTAAAAAAAAAAAAAACCTTTTTCCCCCTCTTCCTCTGCCTCTCCCCTGCTTGCACACTTTCTCTCTCAAAAATGAATGAATGAATGAATGAATGAATGAATGAATAATAACAATGTAGTGGGAAAATTTCGTGAAAAAAATCAGCAACCTAGATGAAATAAAACTTCCAAAAGATACAAATTATTTAAATGAATCAAGAAGAAATGGACTATATGCACAGAACTAAATCAATTAAATAAGCTGAATTTTAAATGAAAACCTGTCCACCTCCAAAAAACAAAAAACAAACAAAAAAACAACTCCAGGCACAGATGTCTTTTTTGGTGAACTGTTTCAGATAACTAAGGAAGATACAAATACTACACAAATTCTTTCAGAAAATTATGTAGGATGGAACACTTGCCAACTCATTTAATGAGGCCAGTATTATAATGACGTTTTTTAAAAAGATATTACTAGAAAAGACATCCGCAAATCAACACCACTTATGAAGATAGTATCAAAAAAAATCTTTGATGAAATATTGGTAAAATTTAGTAATATATTATCATATATGTAGAAAATTCTAAGGAATTCACAAAAAGGAACCAAGGAGTGAATTTAATATGTTTGCAGACTATAAGGTCACTATGCTAATTCAGCTCTATTTAAACTAGCCACGGAAGACTGCAGCAAGCAACTTGTAAAATACCAATTATAGCTGCATCAAAAAACATGAACAATTTAGGAATAAATTGTGCACATTATGTATAAGACCGGTCTATTGAAAACTACAAAATACTGTTAACAGAATTAGGGAAGATATAGTAGTGTATATCTCAGGAGTAAAAATTGGTTTAGCATTAAAAACTAATCAATGTAATTCAATATATTAATAGAATACAGAAGAAAAAAATGAACATTCTGATAAATGTGGAACAAGTATTTGATAAAACTCAATACCCGCTCATGATAAAAACTCAGAAAATGGAGAAGGAAACTTTCTTAACCTGATAAAGGACATCTAGGGCATGAAAGGGCATAAAAAACCTACAGCTAAATTCACAGTCAGTGATGAAAGACACATCTTTTACTCTGTGAGAACAGGATGTCTTCTTCGTTTTCATCATTTCTAAAAATTTTAAAAACTATTAAACTTTTTTAAATTTACATTTTATTTTTTATCTGAGCATAGTTGACAAGTAATGGTACATTTTTCATTTCAGATAGTTTTTATCTCTAGATATACCATTTGTTTTGTGTTACTTTAAGACTCTCCTGTTTTTGTTTTACTTTTAATACTCAAATATATTTATAATAGCTGAATTAATGTCTTTATCTGCTTATTCAGTCATTTTCACCTTTTTCTGGGTATATTTCTATTGATCAGTTTTTTTTCTTGGTTATGGGTCATTTTTGCTTTGTACATATTTCATACCTTTTGGTAGGTTGGACAGTTAGAGTTAATACTATTGAGTGTCTGAATATTACTGTCTTGTTTTAAAGGGTGTTTTAGCAGGCATGTAAGTTACTAGTGATTGAATTTCATCTTTTACAGTAAGGTTTATGTTTAAGCTTTTGTAGGGTTGCTTTTTAGTAGCCTTTACTCTAGGGCTAATTTAGCTCTCCTCTTAAGGCAGGACTCTTCTGGAATCTCCTAAATACTTGAGATGTCCACTGAGATCTTTCTACTCTAGCTAATGGGAGTATGAACATCTTCCCCACTTGCTGTGAGCCCTGCGCCAATGGTTTAGTTTACAGCTCATTAGCAGATGTCTTTTCCTTGGTAAATTTCTTTATCGGTTCTCTTATGTCTCCTGCAACATGTGTCCCTACTGGTATTCAACCAAAGATTTAGAGGAATCTTTATGCAATTATCTGGAACTTTTTCTGTTTGTAGGCTTCTCCTTGTCAATACATGTCCTATAAACTCTAGCTATTTAGCCTTTATTTACTTTAATCTTCATTTTATTAACAAGGGTGCTATGTTCTTGGGTTCCTCCTCCCTACATCGAGATCCTGAGAGTTCCCTAGGGCAGAAATCAAGGGTGATTTTTAGGCTCACCTTATTTATGTTTATTCTCTCAGGGATCACAGTCCCGCAGTTCTTCTGTCCAACATCTTAAAACAATTTTTTAATATATTTTACTTAATGTTATCTATTATAATGCTTAGAGCATGTCCAATACCACTTCTGCATTGCCAGAATCAGAAGTAATCAGTTTATTTTATTTTTACTTGAATCAATTTTCAAATAAAATTTTAATTATATAAATATAATTTAATATATTCTCCCATTAAAGCGATAATGAGAAAGTTGAAGTTTCCTTTTAGTGACTCCTAATCTTGTTCTTTCTTCCTTCAAATCTAACCAATGTTGTCAACTTGAAACATGGCCTCTTAGGTACTTTTTCTATTTATGTTTATTTGTTTCCTTAGAAAAGTTGCAATACTGCTTATTTTTAGGCTCTCTATGCTTTTAATAGCATAGCTCAGAGTGCATTTCTCTCTCTTTCACTTGACTTTTTAAAAACAACAAACAGTATATAGTAGAGGTGTATCTTAGTACAAACAAATCTAGCTCACGTTCTTTACATGTTGTACTATTTTCAGCAAGAATAGAGATTGATCCTCAATAGCTCATCCTCTGGACTTGCTGCAAATGGATTCCGTTTTTTCTAGGCATTTCCAGCTACCCTGGGATGTTGCCCTATTTCTCTCTTCCTGAAGTACACCTCTCGCCTGGAGACAGACGGATATCCATTCCACCCCTGATAGTTACCCAGGGCCTTTTTTGTTTCTGGTTTTCACCACTTTGATATAGACCATTCTTTGCGGTGTTCTCATCTATTATGTACTTGGAACTTGGATACATTGTGCTGCTGTTTCCTCATTGATCTTTCAGAGGCTTCTCATAATTTCTGGTTCACTGAAATCTCCCCATCTATATTTTCTAGTGCAGTTCTTGGTTACTTTTTATAATTGTCTTTGATAGGTTCTTTGTTTTGAGAAGGAGGATAGACTAGAATATGTACTCACTTTACAATCTTGAAACCAGTAGTTACTTCCCTCTGCCTGAATTTTTCCTTCTTTGATTTTATGAGAATCTAAAATAAAATAAACTTTTGTATGTCTGCCTGACACTCTTGTGAGGGCACACGTATTAGGGAGCAGTAAGATGATTGAGTTAGAGACTGTTCCTAGTATCTCCTCCTCTCTTCCTGACTTCACTTCCATTCAATAATACCTTCTTCATTTTGACATGGACTGGCCTGGCCCTTTCTTATTATTCTTATTATTCTTATTCTCATTATTCACATGGTAAATTGCATTCTGTTAGCCAGATTTAGAATTCAGGCATCATTAATAAAATTATAAAGTTTCTCTTTGTCCACTATAAACCCTTCTCAGTGGACTTTGTATTTGCCTTTGAAATATTTTCAACCTGTGTTGTTGATTTTTAAAACATTAGAAATGGAAAATTTTCAGACCTTTTAACAAAAGTATTTTTTTCTCCATTACAATCCTGAATTTGGCTTAGCACTATTGTTATAATACATAAAATACAGTTGTGTACAGTATGAAATAATGAATTGTGGTCTAACATATAACAATAGCTCATGTGCCTTTCCCATTTTAATTAATTTGTGATTTTTTGGGGAGCCTGACAGAAATTAGATAAAGATGGTTTCTTTTTAGATCTTTCTGACATGTAAATAAATCATCTGAAACTTTTCTTGTATATTGGGCCACCATTTAGTATCTTAAGATGTATTCATGGAAGAGAAAGTGATATAGGGCCCAGAGGAACCAACTTGGGAAATTAAACCTAGAAATTCTGGGTGATCTTGGTTCCAAGTCACAATCTAATGTAGATTATTCAGCAAAACGTTCTTAAAGAGATTCTGTCTTGTTTCATTCTTATCATCGTGAATACAGGCTTAGCAGGTATGTTTGGTAATTTCCTGATACATTTTGTTAATGTAATTATAGTATCTAATAGCACCACTGCTGGGGAAATCTAAAAAGCATTGTGCCTTGGCAACTTGGAAAAGCTACTTCGGTGGAAAAATCTCATCCTGGGAATGGGTATGTGGACAGAAGCCTACTCTTCCCTGTTCTGCTCAAGAAACTCTTTTCTGCCATCATAGAATGAAATTTTGTATACCCAGAAGGGATCTCAGCAATTATCTAGAGGTGTGTTACAGGTGAAGAAACTGAGACCCAGAAAGCTAAAGGTAAATTGGACTTAAGGTTTACTAAGGTGCTAGAGAGTCCTGTACTCCATGCTGACCTGCCCTGCATTTTTCCGATATGTATGTAGTTTTACCTGCGTATCACATTTATTCCTACACATCTGTTTCAGTAAGCCAAAAGTATATCTCTCTGAAACTTTTTGTTCTAATGCAGCTGAAATTCAGTTTTCCAGTTGCCTGCACAATTCTCCTTCTCCCCCATCCTCATATACTTTTCTTGAGTATCTCGAGATTATATAGCAACTTCTTTATTCCATCATTAGTGGAGTCCAGATGGATTCAGGGATTAAAGACTGTCATGAATTAAAGTTGTCATGAATGGCATTATTTTTTCCTCACACATAGAAATTGAGTAAGGTGCCAGATTTGTCTGTCGAGTGACTTTTTGCTAAATTTTAAATTTAATTTGATGAAATCAATGAAATGGAGGCTTTTTTTTCCTTTTTTTTTTTTTTTTAACTCACAAGCGGTTATTCCCTGAAAGTTTTTTTTTCTTTGTGGGTTTGTTTTGGGGATGGGAATGAGAAGAGGAGAGCAGTGTATATTTTCTCCCTAGCTAAGCTGAATTTACATTTCTGTGTTTTATTCAAATATGAAATTTGTTAAATAAATCTGGAAGTGATAATGACTAATATCATGCATTTTGATTCAACAGGATAGACATGATTCTGCTGATGATCAAAGTATTTGTCATGTGTGGCACATGGATATAGAAGCTCTTCCAGAATGGATAAACTGCCTGATTCAAAAAGTAAGTTCCTTAGTTTTGGGTAAAGTTAGGAATTTACTACTTTCAGGATTTTTTGTTCTCATTCTAGAGCTATTTTACTTGAATGCACTGTTTAAAGAGATAAGAAACTGTCTGTAACTCTTGATTACACCTACTGGCTTCTTCGTTATTACTGGAGTTTTCCTGGTACTTTTCCATCTCAGACTTTAAAACATGGTATTTCCCCTTCCTTGATTGCTTTTTCCACAGTTATTTACTGCTTCCCTTATTTCCATATATCTTTATTCACAATGGGGCGTTGCCTGTGCGAACTCTCAATTGCCCTCTACTCCACTGTTAACTCTCTTCACGCTTCCTTTTTCCCTTCTCTGATTTATATAGCTATTGATATTTTACATACACACACATACAATATGTAATATATAGTATGTATAGTATAGTAATATATATCTATATGCATGAGCATGTATGATAGACATAAATATGCACTTACATACACACACACATGCCCGTGCCACACACACTTACCCTCATATAGATACAGTGTACCCATCTTGTTAATTGTCTAACTCTCCTACTAGAATAAAACCTTAGAAGTTTTTCTCTTTTGTTTATTACTGTATCCCCAGCACCTAGAACAATGCCTACTGAGTAAATGAAATATCCTATATCATTCATGTCTGCATACGTGTATAAAATAAACTGGATAATTTATGACTCTCAGTGGTACAATCAAAATCAAAGTACCGCATTTTAAGCTCCTTAATGAAATATTATAAGAGCAGGAACTCACCTTGTTAACAGTATGGTATTATTATTTCTCACGTTTTGAAACACGTATTAGAAAAGTGTAAGGAATATGATTTTTGAAAAAAAATGTAGTTGCCATTCTCCACTGACTTCTTTATTGTTAAAAAATAACATTTGATAGATATCCTCTGCATTCATTCTCACATTGTAATGATTTCCTGGGAACATGCCAGTGCGCTGGTTTTAACTGTCCTGAACTTTACAAAATGTATGAGGGCGCTGCAGATATTCCACTATCTCTGTTGAAAAAAATAATATTAAGCCAGCTCATTATTAATTTTGCACTTGAATATAGAAAATGCATTCTTGTGTATGCAACCAATATCTTTTGGTTGTATGTAAAAAGGCAGGAAGAGCTTTATTCTGTTGGTTGGGTGAAGTTCCCTCCCACAGTGTTTGGTATGCAAGAAGGGTATCAAAACAGACACTTTTCTGTGAGATTTTACTTGCAAATTAAGCTCTGTAGACTGATTTGCTTCCTGGTTCCATAGTGTATTTTTCTTTTCATTAGTTCGCACTGTATCCATATTCAACGTATTGTTTAAGAGACTCTTTTAGAATGCTTAGGAGTATTGTTGGGATGGGCGTGATGTGCAATAAGTTATCATTCTAGAACTTTGGAGTTGCTTATCTCTATTTATTAGAAGGCTTGTTTCCCTTTACTGTTCTGTCTACCAATCAGAAAACAGAAAGCTAGCCTTTTCTGTGGCATAGAAAACTTTCATGTGGTTGGCTTTAAAGAAAAATACAACTCACATTCTCTTTGATTACTTTACAATGAAAGCATTGTCTTACTTTCCTTTATTACCTGTAGGCCCAGTGGACAGTTGGAAAACTGAATTGCCCTTTGTGTGGGGCCCGTTTAGGGGGCTTTAATTTTGTCAGCCCTCCAAAATGTTCCTGTGGCCAGCTTGCAGCTGTACATCTCTCTAAGAGCCGGACCGATTATCAGCCTACACGGGCAGGCCGACTAATGAGACCATCGCTGAAATACTTGTCACATCCTAGAGTTCAGTCAGGTTGTGACAAGGAAACTCCGCTGACAGGTGGCGCCTCCAGAAACAGAAATCACGGGTTTTTAAATATGGCCCAAAATAACAGTGGCCCTGGAAGATTAACAGAAGCACTCTGCCTGGAGGTACGGTCAACATATTTTCAGATGAAGAATGAAAAACTGCTCTTCAAAGCATTAGATCCAAAATACCAGCTTTTTGTTCCTCAGCTTGTGACTGGCAGATGCACTACAAGAGCTTTTCACAGGAAATCACATAGTTTGGATCTGAACATCAGTGAGAAACTGACTTTATTACCCACTTTTTATAAAATACATAGTAAGACTACGGCCTGTCCCAGGCTAAATGAAACACAGCCTGTTCACCTTTCGGGCTTGCCTTTAGAATCTAGTAAAAATAACTGTTCCTTTCAGATTTCATCCAATTTTGATCCTAATATGCTGCTGCAAAGATTTTCAGTGGCTCCCTGTGAGACCCAGACACAAAGAGGAGGAGAATTTCAGTGTGGTCTAGAAGCTTCTGCAGTGTACTCTGACCATGCGAGTTCTAACAGCCTGACTTTCCTGATGGACCTGCCCTCAGCTGGCAGGAGCATGCTGGAGGCCTCGGACCAGGAAGAGCCCCTCTCTGCCCTGGACTTCCTGCGCTCCGGCAGCTTCTCACTGGGGGCCATTAATCAGCGGCGCAGTAAGAGAGAAAGGAGCAAGTTGAAAAATCTGAGAAGGAAACAACGAAGGCATGAAAGATGGCTACAGAAGCAGGTAATTTTTTGAAGAGTTTACTAAAATTCTGTGTTGTAAATCTTAGGGTTTGGAGAGAGGAGCTAACGTTGAATACCTGTATTATAAAAACATGGTTTTAGTGAGTGTTGAAATGACATTTCTGTGTAGGTGAACTAAATAATCATGCACCTCTCTGATAATCGGCAAGTATAAACCTTTCTCTGTTCACATATGTTTAGGAGATATCCTTTTGTGACATTTTTCTCAATTCTAATACTTTACATGAATATTAATCTCACGATGTTGAAATGAGATTGTCATATACATTTTAAATTCATGCTGGGATTATTTGCAATGATTTTATTTCAGGTTAGGTTGAAACAAAGAAGTTTTTCTAGTTCAATCTAGTGACAAATTCATTGACTTTCATCACTTTTAGCTTAAGTGGATATTTTTAAGGAACATTATGTAATTACGTGCTCATAAGATCCAGATATGGTTAACTCTACTAATTTGTGAAGTTTATCTTAATAATAATTGACACTTACTGTGATTTTATAGGAAAGTGTGCTTCTTTATGGTATAAACCCCTATACCTATAATAATATGTTCAAAAATGGTTATGCGAAGGTACTGAACAAGAAATTGCAGGTGCTCTGGAGACCAATTAAAGCCAGTGGATGAGGTGCTCATGAAAATTTGGAAGTTTGAGGACCAGGTATATTTCTATGTAAACTTTATTTTGCAAGTTGCCTTTGTCACCTGCTTGTTTATAGTAAATAATAATCCTTATTAATCAGTATGTTGAATATTAACAACATCCACAGAGCTTAAATATAGAAAGCTGCAGCTTTGCATAATAGTTCATTTTTTTTAAACAATTAAGTGAACTCACTGCTTAGGATCCTGGTCATAGACTGAATAGAATAAAATTACTGCATCGAGTGCTTCAGTTAGGTTAATTGTTTTTCATCATTTGCTTGGATAGTATAATTATAGGTAATTGTTATATTTTTGACTGGATGCTGACAAGAGCTTTGTAGTTTGGTTTATTTGCAAGTGATGGTGTAATGTGGCATCAAAGCATATATCGTAGAATGTAAAAAATATATTTTAGTACCATTATAATATGCATCATGGTTAATTTATTGAAGCTGTAAAACACAATATTTTTTATTGAAAATTTGACTTAAACCCATAGATAAATTGGAGATAGTCATATGTTAAGTGAATATTCAGAAAGTCTACCTTAAAAAACAATGTAGAGGGCTTAAAATAACTCTCTAACAAATAGAAATTTAAAAGAAGTATGAAAAGTGTACTTGGTCTACTATAAATATATACAGATAACATCTTTGCCATTTAAAAAAAATGCATTTAATTCTTGAGCTGGGTACTTCCAAAAACTTAAACTATATTACTTATTATTTTCCAGCATAGGAACACTATCTTTATAGAATTTAAAACTAAGCAAGACCAACATCAGTGTTTGTTTGATTTTTAAAACAAAGTTCCTTTTAGTCATTCACTTACATATGATTTAGCCAAACTGCTTGGCTAATTGATCAGAATGAATGAGTTCTAGTCAAACCTGCGGCAGGTCAGTATAGGCAGTTATAGGGCAGGGTCCCAGGAGGTTTGTTTGGTTCCACAGGAGCTACTGGCAAACAAATGCCGAATGTCTCCTTAGCAAAGAAAGTTTAAAAGTCTGTAGCAGCATGGAAATGACATGAGTTAGTGATGTGAGTGCACACCCTGGTTAGAGTCCAAAAGAAGAAGATTTTTTTTTTAAATAACTTATTTATTTGAGAAAGAGATGGTGAGAAAAAGTACAAGGGGGTGTGAAGAGGGAGAAGCAGGCTCCCCCCTGAGCAGGGAGCCTGAGGCAGGGCTCCACATAGGGCTTGATCCCAGGACCCCAGGATCACAACCCGAGCCGAAGGCAGATGCTTAACTGAGCCACCCAGGTCCCCCAAGAAGAATTTTTAATGGTTTTGCTAATTCAAGCAAAAAGATAAATCCTGGAAAGGTTTAATATCTGAGATAAATTAACGGCTTAGCTATTCAGCTCATTTCATGTTTAGTAAAGAGTAGTTAATTCTTTAAACATTTATCAAATATGTGTTCATATGCCATGCCTTTTAGTAATGAATCAGTGCAGATCCTGCCCTTTTTTATGTTATTTTTTTTAAGGATTTATTTATTTACTTTAGAGAGAGAGTGTGCACACAAGTGGGGGAAGGGGCAGAGGGCGAGAGAGGGAGGGAAGCAGATGCCCCGCTGAGCACAGAGCCCGAAGCCACACCAGGCTCCATCTCAGGACCCTGAGATGAAGACCTCAGCTGAAACAAGGGTCCAGTGCCCAGCTGACTGAGCCACCCAGGTACCTCCTGCCCTTTTTTAAATAAGGAAGATAAGCATATAAAGATATAAAGGAAAGGTTACCTATTATTAATGGTAACTTTTTTAAGTTTAAAATAATTGGTTGGGAAATCTAGGTTTCTGACTTTCATTTGATATTTTTAGTGATTTTTTTTCCCACAAACTAGACATCTTTATATGGCAGATACCATGATAGAAAATGTTAATGACACTACAAAAAGTTATTTAAATTTTTGAAGCTTAGGGGTATAAATGAGATTAATATTGAAACAGAAACTACAACCAATTTTCAGTTTTTTATTCAACAGATGTTAATTAAGCTTCTACTTTGGGGAAAGACAGTGCTGAGCAAACCTCTTTTTTTATTCACCATAGTCTAGTTGGGTTTCTGTTTTAGTTTTTGTAATTATTATGCAATAAAATAGATTTATTCTTGGCATATAGCTCTGTGATCTAAACACACAGATAAATTCATGTGACAGCCAGCACAGTGGGGATACAGAGCAGTTGCATCACGCCATTTTGCCTTTATAATTGTGCTTTGATTGTATAAGCATATCCTTGTCTTATTTCTAATCTCCGAAAACCATTGATCTGTTCTCTATTACTTTAGCTTGTCATTTTGATGATGTTATAAAATAATAATGTGATGCTATAAATTAGAATCATATAGTATACAACCTCTAGAGACTGGCTTCTTTTACTCAATACAGTTGCCTATGAGATTCATCTAAGTTGTTGAATATGTCTATTTTGTGTTCTTTTTTGTTGCTCAGCAGTATTCTATTATATTAATAAACCACATTTTGTTCATTCACCTGTTCAAAACAGGGGAGTTGTTCCAGGTTGGGCAATTATGAATAGAGCTGTTAAAAACATTCCTGTACAGGTTATTGTGTGAACCTAAGTTTTCATTTCTCTAGGGTAAATACTCAGGAGTGAGAATTCTAGATCATATGGTAAGTATATATTTAACTTTATAAGAAACTGTCAAATTGTTTTCCGGTTTGGAAAGTGGTTGTACCGTTTTGTGTTCCAAAGATACTATAATGAGAATTTTCTTTGCTGTGAATCCTCGCTTACGTCTGGTATTTTCAGTATTTTTTAAATTGTTGTAAGTAGGTATGTAGTCGTATCATACATATTGTGGTTTTAGTTTGCATATTCCTGATGGCATTTTCCTAATGATGTTGAACACTTTTCATGTGCTTATTTTTCCATTTGTGTTTATTGTTTAGGGAAGTGTCTGTTTAAATATTTTGGTCATTCTTAATTGGGTTGTGTTCTTTGTGTAGAGTTGTGACAGTTCATTACATATTTTGGATGTATGTTTTTCATTGCATATGTGATTTGTAAAGATTTTCTCTGAGTCTGTAGTTTGTCCTTTTAGTCTCTTAACAATTTATTTTTCCTGTTGAGGAAACATACTTTATTTTGATGAAGTCTAATTTTCCATTTTTTTGATGGATTATGCCTTTGGTGTCCTACCTAAGACCTCTTTTGCCTAATTCTAGGTTATAAAGATTTTTTCCTGTGGTTTCATCTAAAAGTTTTATAATTCTAAGTTCCACATAAGAGTTATGATTAATTTTGAGTTTCTTTCACTAAAGTGTGAGGTTTCTGTCAAGGTTCATTGTTTTACATAATAGAGATGCTCGATTGTTCCAGCACCATTTGCTGAAAACACTGACCTTTCTCCATTGAAATGCTTTTGCAGCTTTGTCGAAAACCAATTGGCTGTATATATGGGCGTCTATTTCTGGACTATCTATTCTCTTCAGTTCATTTTTGTGTCTGTCACACTGCCAGGAGTCCTTTTTCTTAGTTATTATAGCTTTAATAAGTCCTAAAATAGGGATTCTGTGATTCCTCTAACTTAATTGTTCTTTTTCAAACTTTATTCATTGTAGTTCCTTTGCCTTTTCATGGAAAATTTAGAATCAGCCTGTTTATATTTACCAAAAAAAAAAATCCTGTTGGGATTTTGATTGTAATTATATGAAATCTATAGATCAACCTGGGGAAAGCTGAAATCATTACTATGTAGATTTTCCTAATCCTCGAACATAGTATGTCTCTCCATTTATTTAGGTCTTTGATTTCTTTCATCCATATTTTTGCACTTTTTAGTATTCAGAACCTGTGCATGTTTTGTTAGATTTATACCTATTCACTTTTTGATGTTGTTGTTAATTTTTTAAAAAATTGTTTAAAATTGTGTATTGCTAATATACAGAAACACAATTGTTTTTTGTTTTGACTTTGTATCTTGTCATTCGAAAGTACAGATCTTTGGCATCTTGTCAGATTTATCCCTAAATATTCGTATTTTATACTATTATAAAGTCGTATTGTTTTCTTAAGTTTCAGTTTCCAGTTGTTCACTGATAATATGTAGAAATAAAATTGAGTTAGTATGTTGATCTTATATCTTACAACCTTTCTAATCTTACCTGGTAGGAATAGTAGTTGTTTTGTAGACTTTGTATCTTGTCATTCGAAAGTACAGATCTTTGACATCTTGTCAGATTTATCCCCAAATATTCGTATTTTATACTATTATAAAGTCGTATTGTTTTCTTAAGTTTCAGTTTCCAGTTGTTCACTGATAATATGTAGAAATAAAATTGAGTTAGTATGTTGATCTTATATCTTATAACCTTTCTAATCTTACCTGGTAGGAATAGTAGTTGTTTTGTAGATTCCATTGTATTTTCTACTAGATGATCATGGTGTCTGCAAATAAACACCGCATTACTTCTTCCTTCCCAATCCAGAATTTTGTTGTTGTTGTTATTGAAGTAGCTAGAACATCCAGTACAATATTGAGTAGAGATGAGGAGAACAGACATCCTTGTCTTTTTCCTGATATTAGGAAGAAAGCATTCGGTCTCTCACCATTAAGTATGATGTTAGTTTTAGGTGTTTTGTAGATGCCCTTTATCAGGTTGAGGAAGTTTCTTTATATTCCTAGTTTACTGAAAGTTTTATTATGAATGGATGTTGAATTTTGTCAAATGCTTTTTCTCATCAGTTGATATGATTATGTGTTTTCAATGTTAGTACTGATGATCAAATGCTGAGTCAGTCTTTCAGTCCCACAGTAAACGCCACTTTTATTATATTGTATTTTTCTTCCTATAAATTGCTGGATATTATTTGCAATAATTTTTGAGAGTTTCTTCCAGACCTGTTTATGAGGGATATTTGCCTGAGGTTTTCTGTATTTTTCTGCTGTTTTTGTGAGGTTTTGATATCAGGATAGTACTGATCGTGTAAAATGAGTTAAGAAGTTATCTTTCCTCTTCAGTTTTCTGGGAAAGATTTTGAAGAATTGATGTCATTTTTTTCTTAAATACTTGGTAATGAAACTTTCTGGGACTGAAGATTTCTTTTTTGGAAGGTTTTTAACTGAATTCAATTTCTTTAGTACTTATAGAACAATTTATGTATCTCCTTCATTTGGGGTTAGTTTTGGTAATTTGTTGTTTTCAATGAATTATCTAAGTTGTTGAAATTTTGTCTTAGTATTGTTCATAATATTCCTTTATAATCCTTTTAATGTCTCTTGGATTGGTAATGAGATCCCCTTTAAAATCCTTATAATTAATGATGGTTTGTATCTTCTCTCTTGTTCGCTCTTTATCTTTTTTCTTTTTTTAGTTTTGCACAGATTATCAATTTTATTGATTTTTTTTTCAAAGAACCAGCCTTGGGTTTCAATTATATTTTCTGTTGTTGACTACTTTCAAATTTTTAATTTCTGCTCTTACCTTTAATATTTTCTTTCTTTCTTTCATTTTATTTCCTCTTAGAAAAAATCCTTAGGAACTCATTAATTGGAAACTTAGAAACTTATTAGAAATCTTTTTTTTCTCATCAAAGCATTTAATGCTATAAACTTCTCTTTAGTTACTGCATTAGCTACATCCTGTGACACTTAAGTTGTATTTTTATTATAATTCAATTCAAACTATTTTCTCATTTCCTTTGAGACTTTTTTTTTTGGCCCACCTTGTTTGTCTGCGTGGTTAGTATAATCATGAAAAGACTGAAATACTAGCATTTTGAGGAAATTAATCAAAAATTTCTTCCTGGAGAAAATATTTCTTCTTCTGGATTGAGGGAAAGTAAAGCTGTCTGTAGTATAGTTGTATAATATTTTAAAATAATTCTTTTTAAACAGCATTTCATTCTGTTTTCATTTTTTACCTTTAAGTCTATTTAATATGAGTAAAAGAAAATGTCTCTTTAAAGCCCACACGAAAGTATTGTGAAAAAGGAGTTTACTTCATTTTTCTGTGGAGTGTTGTACCTGAGAATATAAAATAATTAACCTAGTATCATGATTTGTAATAAATCATTGAACCATCTACATTGGCTATATTATTTTTTTTCTCAGGGAATTAAATGAGTTAAGACTACTTGTATTATTACAAAGGTGTGATTTAGGTACTGGGGATAATAGAAGCCAATAAATTATATTAAAGACCTGCTTATTTGAGTTTATCTAGAAAAGATACATATTTTCCATAAAGGCACTAAATTTCATTTTCATGGATTTTTACATAGCGATCATTTTGAACTTTGTATAGATCTTAAAGGAGTTATTTAATCTTCTATTACTTGATTCATCATCTTCAAATCATGCACAGATCATACTCCAAATACATACTTGGTTGTCCCTTTAAAAGAGAAATTTTTGTATATCTGAGTTATGATAGTAATCCACCGTTGAGCAATTAGTCCCCATGTTTTTCTCTGCCACCAGCAGAAAATTAATGGTTTATTGAAAGAAAAAGCCTTAGTAATGAAAATCTGACAATTAAAACTCCATGAGACAGATTTTACTTGTTTCATTAAACACGGAAACTTGGTCATGAAATGGTCTTTTAGGAAAGAACATCATGACCTTTAGTCATATGTGGAGACAGAGTGATGTTTATTTCTCAGTCTACTTTGTGTCAATTTATTGTTTTAGTTCGTTACTCTCTTCATTTTATTTTTTTATTGAAGTATAATTAGCATATGGTGTTATTTTACTTCCAGGTGTACAATAAAACAATTCACCAGTTCTGTACATTACTCAGTGCTCATCCAGATAAGTGCACTCCTAATCTCCTTCACCTGTTTCACCCACGCACATCCCCCCTGGCAACCACCAATTTGTTCTTTGTATGTAAGAGTTAGTTTTTTGTCTCTTTTTTTCTTTGTTTATTCACTTGTTTTGTCTCTTAAATTCCACATACAAGTGAAATTATATTGTGTTAGTCTCTCTTTGTCTGACTTATTTCACTTAGTATTATATCCTTAGTATTATAGGTCCATCAAGATCTCATTCTTTTTTTTGGCTGACTAATATTCCATCATTTGTGTATATTGTGTGTGTGTGTATATATACGTATATACATGTACATATACATACACACCACATTTTCCTTATCCATCTATTTATGGATGGATAGACATGGGTTGGCTTCTCTATCTTAGTTCTTGTAAATTACAATACTACAGTAAGCATAAGGGCACATATTATCTTTTCAAATTAATGTTTTCATTTTCTTTGGGTAAATATCCAGTATTGGAATTACTGGATAATATGCTAATTCTATTTTTGCATTTCTGCAAAACCTCCATACTGTTCACCCATAGTGGCGGCACCAATTTGGATACCCACCAGCAGTCCACAATATATGGACTTTTTCTACATATTCTCATCAACGGTTGTTACTTCGCGTTTTTTATTTTAGCCATTCTGACAGGCAGTGATATCTCATTGGATATTTGATTTGCATTTCCCTAATGAGTAATGATATTGGCCATCTTTTTATGTTGTCTGTTGGTCTACTCTTTCATTTTATTAATGAAACAACATTTAGGGCTTGCTCATTAAGTTGATACTTTGGAATTGTTTCTGCCTCCCAAGAAGTCACCATCTAGTGAGATAATAAGATATAATAAGCAGTCAGTTTTAATAGGCATCACCAAATACCTTAACTTTGTTTTCCTGCCATTTCAACTGATTTCAAAATACAGATAAATGAATAATTGTGAAGCAGAATTACATTGAATTGATAATTTCTTTACTTTAAGATTTAAATTTCTTAATGCATAGCACAATACTCTGAACACAGTAAGTGATCAAGAATTTTTTTTAATAAAAGCTTTTTATTTTAGAATAGTTTTAGATTTATATAAAAGTTATGAAGCTAGTACAGAGATTCCCCATATGCCCACACCTAGTTTACCCTGTTATTAGTAAGTTATGTTAGTGGGGCGCCTGGGTGGATCAGTCAGTTAAGTGTCTGGCTCTTGGTTTTGGCTCAGGTCGTGATCTCAAGGTCCTGGGATGGAGCCCTGAGTCAGACTCTACGCCCAGCAAGGAGTCTGCTTGAGGATTCTCTCTCTCCCCCTCTGCCCTTCTCCCTGCTTGCGTGTGCATGCTCTCTCTCTAAAATAAGTAAATAAATCTTTAAAAAAATTAGTATGGTACACTTACAATTAATGAATCAGTATGGATACATTATTATTAATTAGTTTGTACTTTATTCACAATTTCTTAGTTTTTACCTGAAGTTCTTTTTTCTGTTCCAGGATCTTATCCAGGGTACCACATTACATTACATTTAGTTACCATGTCTCATTAGGCCCCTCTTGCCTTTAAGAATTTCTCAGACTCTCTCATTTTTCGATGACCTTGACAGTTTTGAGGAACGCTGCTTAGCTATATTGTAGAATGTCCCTCAATTAAGATTGAGTAATACTCTTCTCATGATTAAACTGAGGTTATAGATTGTATAATGGGTCCCCAAGACCACCCCCACATTCGATGATTCACTAAGAGGGCTCATGGGACTCACCCTATAGTCATACTCACAACTATGTTTTATTACAATGGAAGGATACAGATTAACTCAGCAAAGGGGAAAGATGAACAGGGCAAATTCTGGAAGAAACCATGTACAGATTTCCAAAGTCCCATCCCCATTTAGTTACATAGATTGAACTTACTTCTTCCAGCAAAAGTTGTGACAACACATTCAATGTTGGTACCAGAAAAGCTTATTATAGGGGCGCCTGGGTGGCACAGCGGTTAAGCCTCTGCCTTCGGCTCAGGGCGTGATCCCGGCGTTATGGGATCGAGCCCCACATCAGGCTCCTCTGCTATGAGCCTGCTTCTTCCTCTCCCACTCCCCCTGCTTGTGTTCNCCAAAGTCCCATCCCCATTTAGTTACATAGATTGAACTTACTTCTTCCAGCAAAAGTTGTGACAACACGTTCAATGTTGGTACCAGAAAAGCTTATTATAGACTCAATGCCCACAGTTTTTACTGGAGGGTTCCCTAGGCCCACAGACGTAATGTGTGACAGATCTAGATCCCCGAGCCCATGCTGTTAACCATTGTACCATGACCTCTTAAGAAAGATTTTGCTCACATGTTTTATCATTCTTTGATGATTAAGAAAATATCTTATCACTTACCTTTGTTTTTCTTTCATCCTTTTCTGCATTTAACCAATGTTCGTGGGGTAGATCACTCTCGGTCAGTAACTACGCTAAATATTGAAGATAGGATTCCTCCACTCAGGGACCTTTGAGTGAAGAGGGGAGACACATATGAACATCAGTGATCTTTTTCTTATTCATTTGCAGAAATGTTATATCATAGTGAATTTTGGCCAACAGCTTATTTAATCTAGGATTGTTTTTGGCCAAGACAGTGAGATGCACCAGAGAATCCCAGAGCAGTCACAAAGAAGCAAGCTTGATTGGGAAAGGGTAGGAAGATTGTGTAGAAGTGGGAAGATTGATGACAGAGAAGAGAGGAGAAATGGTTAGCTGAGAAAGAATTGTGGTGGAGGGGTCAGAAACGTTTGTTTGATTGTGAAGATGCCATGTAGCTGCTGAGTGGTTTTAGGCTAGGTCCACAGTAGGAGCTCAGTAAGTGGTTGCAAAGTGTATGAATTGAACAAATAAATGATACATCCAACATTTCAGGCATGGAAAATAATTTAAGGATGCTGGCTGACATTGATTCCTTAACCCTGGCTATGGGTTGGAATCCTCTGAGGAGCTTCTAAAAATGCCACTGCCTGGACTCTGTCAGGTTATACTTCACTTGGTCTAGGTGGGGCATCACTACGTGTGTTTGTGTTTATTGAAATACATATACATACAATATATTTTAATTTTCAGGTGATCCCAACATGTAGCCAGAGTTGAGAACTGTTGGAAAGAAGGGAGAGCAACAAAAAAGCAATTAAAAGTGGGCTAGAAGTGACCTTCCAGAGTTTTGTTTTTTAAAGATTTTATTTATTTATTTGACAAAGAGACAGCCAGTGAGAGAGGGAACACAAGTGGGGGAGTGGGAGAGGAAGAAGCAGGCTCCCAGCAGGGAGCCCGATGCAGGGCTCTATCCCAGGACCCTGGGATCACGCCCTGAGCCAAAGGCAGAGGAAGGCAGACGCTTAACAACTGAGCCACCCAGGCGCCCCCAGAGTTTTTGACAAAGGATTTATTTAGAAGAGCAATGAGAATTTATTCTGATGTACAGAGGAAAGGCAGCTGGCTAGAAACAGGCTGAGAAGGAATTAGATGAAGAACCATACTGGAAAAGACAAGATATTTTGTTCTTACCTTCTAACACCTAATATAGCTCCTTGTATGTAGTAAAAGACAGTACAAATACTTCTGTCCAAGTAACATTTGGTATATTCACATAGGTTTTCTTAGTCTGGCATTAAGAGAATGAGAGCTTTGACTAAGCAAGCTGGAGGGATGGAATGGAATGGAAGGTTTGTGGCGGTGAGAGTGATGAAAACAGCAGTTAAAAGTTAGTGAGCTTCAGCGTATGCTAGGTGCAGTGCAAGGTGATTTACTTATATCAGCTCTTTCCCCTAAGCTGGTAGCATGCTGGAGCAGGAGGAAGCCGGGGGGTGGGGGCCGAGGCGTAAGGCAGGCTTTGGACGCTACAGAGGAGAATGAAGGCAGTGCCCCCTCAGACCCTGAGGGGACAAGGCAGTGGGTGTAAGAGAATGGCAAGGATGCCTGCTGTCCTGTCCCAAAATTTGGGAAGGACCGATTTGTTTTGGGAAGATAAAAAACAGAATCATTAGTGAGCTACTCCCAGAGAGACACTTAGAGAACACTGGAGCTTATCACACAGGACTGAGCTGAGTGCTCGCTGTGTCGGATGGATAGAACTAGACCGTGTCTTCCGCTCTTTTGTCCTTGTGTGCTCTGAGAAGACTGCCTGATTTTCATTCTAAAACTCTGCATTTGGCTTCATTTACCACCACGTTAATCATCGTGGTATACACTGTCCACCTGTTGTCTGTCATCCCATTTCTGTACTAACCTATTTATTACAAAAAACAAACAAACAAAAAAACATCATAGGGCCTTCTTGTCCTGCTCAAACCTCCTTGAAACTGTCCGGTGCTGAGGTGTCTCATCTACTCTTCTCATGCATAATAACCTTACAATATCAGCTTCCATGTGCCCCCAAACTGGGGAGGTAGCTGGAATCCTCTCCCTGGCTCTGCATGACTGGTTGTAAGTGCTGTCCCCTGGGCTTTCTTGAGCAAAGTAGTAATTTAAAGGGAGTTTTTAATTTTAGGAGCAGCATAAGAGTGTTAGAGAAAGTACAGGAAACTAAAAAAACATTTAAACATCAAATTGAATAGAGTCGATATTTCGAAGGAAGGGAGAATATGATTTGGGGTGCTATGTAGGGGGCTCCGGCTCTTTTAGTTATGTTCTGAAGATGGATAGTATTTTTCACAGGTATTATCTTAGGTTCTATTCTATTTTTTATGTCTCTCACATTTTATAATACCATTGAAGATTGAAATATAAGTCATACCATCCTAATAATGTCACCTTTTTTATTCATTACTTTTGCTGCAAAATCTTAAACCATTCACTTTTGCTCTCCTTTGTTCTCCTAAAGCTAGAGGCTCCAACAGGTAGTATAGGCAAGGAGTCTTCTACCTACGAGGCTCAGTTTTTTTTAATAGTACTTGTCTAATATGCTATCAGAATAAACGTGGATTTAAAAACCAAGAGGAAAACTTTCCCTTAAAAAATAACTCTGTGTCTTTATAACTACATAACTCTATATATCTTTCCACTAAAAAATAACTGTATATCTATATTGGGATAAGCTATTCCACTCCAAGTGTATGCTTTTCTGACCCTCCCTGGGGCGCTAGTTTGTAAAGTGACGTGGCTCAGCTAGTTTTCCAACACCAGAGGGCACCAAATTTCCTCTTGCAGGGAAACAATCAAAACCATTTCTTTCCATCAAAGAATTTCATATACTGGGATAGAGTGTGGAATGGTATAAATTTGAGTCTCTTGTCAGATCATCACAGTAAAAGAATTTGGGCTTTGTGAGAAGGAGTTTACAAAATGATAGGAATGCTTTTTCTTGTTGCCATCAGCTAAAGATCTGTGAGTGTTTTCACTGTGCTCCTCCTCAGTGGCTTTTGTTATATTGGAATAAAACAGCTACTCTGTGATAATGTTTGGGATAAAGTATTTTGAAGGGGCTACAGATATTCCATCTGTTTTGGTTTAAGGTTCAAGTGGCGTGTATAGTTTTCTGGAAGTACCCTTGTCCCCTCAATTTAGGATAAAACCAGTGGCAGCTGTGTGTCAGTGTGGAATGGGATGCTGGCACAGGGGAGTGAAATGATACCAGCTTGCAGTTAAAGTGAGCCATTTACACCCTGACGTTTAGCAGCACTTTGTTACCTTCCATCTGATAAACCATCCTTCCTCTGTTCTTGAAAAAAAGACTGTTCGGAACAAGGCCATACCAGCCTTAATTGTATTTTTAATTGTATTTTTTTCCCATTTGAACATTTAAAGATAGTTTTTACAGTGTAAGGGAAATTATTTATAGTTTTTCCATCTTTCTTTTTCCCTTATATCTTGAGGCACAGCAATTGATCATCTGTCCATGTTGTCTGATTACCAGCAAATACACATGAGACAGCTTCTATAAAGCAGCAGCATAATCCAGTAGGAAAAATCCCAAGCGTGTATTTTAAGGAAATCAGAGTGCTAGCTCCCTCTGTGTACTTTGATGGTATATTCATTTCCTAATGTAACTGTAACAAATTTCCACACATTTGGTTACTTAAAACAACACAAATTTATTACAGTTCTGGAGATCAGAAGTCTGAAATGGATCTCACTGGGTGAAAATGGAAAGTGTTAGCAGGGTTGCAATACTTTCTGGAGGCTCTAGGAGAGAAACCATTTTATTTGTTCCCCTTTTCTAGCTTCTACAGTCCACATTTCTTGGCTCATGCCAACCCTTCATCTTCAAAGCTGACCACAGCTGGTTGAGTCTTACGATGCCATCTCTTTGGTTCTGACTCTTCTTTTGTCCTTTTCCCATTTAGTGGCTTGTAATTACATTGGGCCTACCTAATTAATCCAGGCTAATCTCCTTATTTTCAGGTCATCTGATTAGCAAATTTAATTCCATCTGAAGTCTTCTTTTTGCCACTTAACATATCCACAGGATCCAGGGATTTGGATATTGGCATGCTTGGTAGGAAGAGCAGCTTATTCTGCCTAGCACATACAAGTTTTAGTGGAATTTATGAGTTAAGCCAATCTTGAGAGAGAAGAAATCACTATTATAGATCTTGAAAACTTAGGGAAAAGTGAGTGTTTTCTCTGACCTTCCCTGGAATTTTCCACATTACTCATTTTTGCAGTTTTCTTGGGTTTTTCTGAAAATGAGTATGTGATCCAGAGGCATAATTAATTAATCCTATATTAGACATTACTATCATAATTTGACAGAATTATATTAGTCCTTCAGGTCTTCCCTAAGTAGGTTAAAGGGCAATTAAGTTTGGATGGAGGAGCTGAATCAGAAAAAATTAGAGGTACAAAGCATTTTTAAAAAGGTTTAGTGGGCTCTGGATGGAGACAACAGCTTGAGAGCAAGGGCTAGTTGGGTAAAAGGTATCGTACTGAAGGTGGTATTGCTCTACCTTATAGTGTTGCCTAGAACCAGGACTCTGAGTAAAGGATCTCTGAACAATAAACCACATCTTCTTGGCACATAAGTACCTCCCAAGTAGCACGAGACTATACCAAGACCTTAGACTACTAGGGTCCATTTCAGTCCATGGAAATAGTAGTCAAAGACCACAGGTGTTTTGATGATAGAAATGATAGCTTTTATTTAGGAAGTCCATGTTAGTGTTTTGTACTTACTGACGTCCCAAGTGCCCCCAAAGTGCCCCAGTCTTCCTAATGTTATTTTTTATATTACTTTGAAACAACTAAGTGCCATGTGCAAGAAAGACATTAAAAATTCTTCTCAGGTGGTATAAAGTAAATGCGAAAGAGATGCCACAAACATGCTTAGTTTGGTAAGCGGGTTCTCTTTCAGTTAACTCATTAGTTATCTAGGTCTCTAACCATTATGCTAGATTTAGGAGCTAGAACTTTGTGTTAGCCTTTAAACTAATTAGTAATAGGTTGGGGGAATAGTGTATGTTGTGATAGGATCAAGAGTCCCTGCTTACTCAAAAGTGAATTGCTGAATTTTGCTCTTTCAACGGGTTCTGAAGCCTTCTTTGCAGTCCCTAACTGTCATGTAGTGCCATCATCTAACCTAGATAAGATGAATTGGTTTACTACTGGGGTTAGGCCTAAAGAGAAGAGAAGAAAACAATGTGCCCGCTCATCCAAGAGAGTAGACAGCCCCGGTAGCCACTATAGGTAGGTGTGAACCAAAGAATAGTGCTCATGAAATTATGGGAACCAATCCCTTTATTTTTAAAGTGACTAGTTTCGGTTTTAGGATATTTTCCTTTTTAAAAACACTTAGATTTTATCAAAGTTCAGAGCTGCATACTTGAGAAGGAAAAAAATCTTTGTACACAGTGCTTGACTGGCACCTGGCAGGTGATTGTTGTCATACCAAATGCCTAAAGTTTCTTTTCCATGAGGCAGTAATACATTTTGAGAATATAATGGCTTCCTTTTTACAAGGTTCCCAAAGCATAAAGGTTTCTATTTTTAGCTTTTTGGTACAACTTGATCTCAGTAACATGTTTAGGGAAGAGAGAAACATTTTAATCTCTCCAGATAGGTTTTCTTTATGCCTCAAAGAATTACGTAGTATGGTGGTTGTCAAATGCTGGCCTCTGGAATGGCTGCATCAGGGTCACTAGGGGAGCTTTTTACAGTCCCTCAGAGATTTTAGTGCCCTAAGTCTGGGACAGGCCGTAGAAAGTTTTTTTAAAAAACACCTTAGTCAGTTCAGTACACAGACTTGCTAACTCTCAGATGCTTATTCTAAAGTTGACTGGGGGCACCTGGGTGGCTCAGTCCTTAAGCGTCTGCCTTCGGCTCAGGTCATGATCCCAGAGTCCCGGGATCAAGTCCCACATCGGGCTCCCGGCTCAGTGGGGATTCTGCTTCTCCCTCTGACCCTCACACCGCTTGTGCGCTCTCTCTCTCTGTCTCTCTCTCTCAAATAAGTTTTAAAAAAATAAAAAAGTCGCCTGAAGTTGAAGTTTAAACATCTCTCCTTGATGTTACTAGAATACATCTATCAAAAGTCATAAGATTAATATTGATGAAAAATGAACAAACCTTCTTAAATGGTATGTCACAATTAAAGGGTTGATTTCAAGTTGGTAACATGCTTACTTTGGAATCACACAGTGGTAATGATAATGATAACAGCAACAGCAGTGAACACTTATGTAGCACTTATTCTGTGCCAGGTACTGTTCCATTCCCTTTCAATGTGCTATTCATTTAATCTTCATGGCAACCCCATGAGGTAGTTACTTTATTATTGCTGTTTTACCAGTAAAGGCTAGATATCTTGTCCAGGATCACCCAGCTAATGGTGGGTGTCCACCACCCAGCTAAGTGGTGGAATTGGGATTCAAACCCGGGCCTTAGGCTTAGGAATCTTTGCTCTTAATCACTGTGCTCTATCCACTGCTTTCCAATTTAACTCATGACTCTGTTAGGCCTTGGAGCCCCATGTGCATAATGGGAAGTAAGGTGATTTAAAACCATGGGCTTGTGGGCAGACTGTACAGCACTGGCTAGGTAATCAGGTACATTACGTACCCTTTCTGGGCCTTGATTTTCTTATGTAAAAAATAAACTTTAAAATATATTCTTTATATTGGTAAGGCTAAGTTAGGAAATGTTTGCACAATATTGAGCACATACATTTTACATAAGGAGTACCCAATAATTGGTAGCTGTTGCTATTATTATCATTATTGTATTATAAGTTTGGAGGTGTCAAACAGGAAGCCAAAAAGTAAAATTGATTGGTTAGATTTGGGCAGTTACGGCAGTAAATGGATAATCTAGCAAAGAGACATAGAAAGTCCTTGGTTTGCTGTGCAGAGAAAAATGTAGGTAGACCAATTTAAAGCATCAGTCTTTTTAAAGACTCTTGTGGTTTGGATATTAGGCATAGATGGTGTGTCATGAAAGGTAAAACCAAAGATCTAAGCACGAGGGCACAGGTGGTTTATTCGTAGGGACTCTTTGCTACAGGGAAGCACCGAAAAGCCCTGGGGGAATTCAGGGGGGTACCGTCTTATGTCTCCTAAGAAGATTTTAGTAACCAGTGCTGAGAACTCCCAAGGAACTGAGAAATACAGGCTTTAGGCATTTCTTGGTGTCCTTGGTGATAAGCTGCTTACTTTCCTTTCCATGGAGTCATCTTGGTCCTGAGCAGTAAGGAGGTAAAAAAGCTGCCAGGACTTGACATCTTACTTAAAAGTCATTTTTCTGAATTCTGGTGGGTCTGGAGAGTTGTGCATAGCATCCTCACACTGCTACCTGCGGAAAGACTTAGTGTCCTTAGGATTTCCCTTTGCTTTTATTCACATACCTTCTATATCTGCTTCTTTCTCTTGTTACTCCCAAGACGACTGTTTATTACAGCAATAGATAAGACTCTTCACATTCGGACTATTTTAGTGGCTTCCCAGCTATCCTCTCTTACTTTTTAATCTCTATTAATCTGTTTGTAGCTCCACATTTGTTCTTTTACAGTCACCTTCCCAAACCTCTTTGACTCCAGTTGCCTACAGGATAAATGACTCTCTAGGGGCCGTGCCATGCCTTCGCAGACCTACTGTCAGTTGTATCCCAGAGTTTCTGTTCTGGCCGAGTTGGACCGCTTACTGTACTCTGAAAATATTTCACCTCTTAGCTTTATTATATGGTTTTGCTTACATGGACTGTCTTCCCGGAACCAGAGCATCCTTTTGAAATGTTGATCATCTCTTAAGACACAATCAAAAGAACATTTTTTTTCTCAGAATCTTTCATACTTACTTAGGTAGAAATGATTGTCCTTATGGCTCTAACTCCCCAAATCAGTCTTATTACCTCTACTATGTTGTATGTTCCTAAAAGTCAGTGAAAAATGACCCAAACCAAACTTCTTTGGGTCTTCCTTGGATAACATCTAAGACATGTTTTATATATAGACACTTGAGAGTTGTTGTGATTGTTGTATAATTATTGTAATAATGTAATTATTGAATATAGACACTCAATAAGTAATTGTTAAATGAAGCTAGTGAATTTTTGCAAAAAGGCAATATACTGAAAATTGGACATTTTGAGTAATTTCATGGATTCACCCAAATATTGTATACTTCACATTGGATGACTTTTAAAAAGTTTTGAGACTTAAGAGCTTTCTCATATACAAAGTGAGAAATCGACACATTTTTAAATGTTGAATATGCATGAAATGATATAAAATTATATTTAGGGGTGCCTGGGTGGCTCAGTAGGTTTGCATCTGCCCTTCGGCTCAGGTCATGATCCCAGGGTTCTGGGATCAAGCCCCGTGTCGGGCTTCTTGTTCAGTGGGGAGTCTGCTTCTCCCTCTCTCTCTGCCTGCTGCTCCCCCTACTTGTGCTCTCTTTCTTTTGCGCTCTCTGTCAAATAAATAAATAAAATCTTAAAAATAAATAAAATTATTTTTACAGTAGTTTATTCTCTGGTATAAAAAGTATTTTCTTACATTTCGATCTTATATATCAAATTCTAACCTAAATATATGTTACTGAATTATTAACAAAGAAAACAGAGACTATGTTTGCAAAATTATACTTACTTTTTTTTCTTCTCTTTTTAAAATACACAAGCAGGTATTTAGAGCACATAAATATTACTTTTGGCAAAGTAGGAAAGAATGTAATACTTCGTCTTTAATATTTATTATGTCCATTAAGACTACTATATTGGTTATCTCTTGCTACAATGCTGCCTCAAAACTTAATGGCTTAAAAAAACATCTATTTTTTTGTTTGTTTGTTTCTAATTCTTTTGTTTAGCAGTTTGGACTAGGATCAGCTGGTCACTACTCAAGCTAGTCTTGCCCACATCATCTGGCACTTAACTTGGCCTAGAAGGTCCATGATGGCCTAACTCACTCATAAGGAGGTTGATGGTGTTTGAATTTTTCCTCTTTGTCCATGTGATCTTCTATCCTTAAGGATTTTCATATGGCAACATTGCCTTCTAAGATGGCTTGAGTAGAAGCTGTGTACCACTTGAAATCGAGTCTCGGAAGTCACAGAACGTGACATTTACTGTGTACTGTTGGTCAAGGCAGATCATGAGGACAGGTCAGATTCATAGGTGGAGAAAGCTTCTTGCTCTTGATGAGAGGAGCAAGCAAGTCACATTGAGAAGGATACAGCCATAGCAGGAGTTATTAGGGCCATCTTTGCAGACAACCTATATTACAAGTGTTATATACTTCAGAATGTTAAGAGTTAATCCTCAGTTGTCTTTTGTTTAGTCCTGAAAACTCCATGGAAAACTGGTTTTATCCAAAGTGTTTACCCCCTGATGACTTTTGCCCTTTGACTTAAATGGACTATTCTCAGGAGATTTTTTTTTTTTTAAGATTATTTATTTATTTATTTGACAGAGAGAGAGAGAGAGAGAGAGCGAACACAAGCAGGGGGAGCAGGAGAGAGAAAAGCAGGCTTTCCCCACTGAGCAGGGAGCCTGATACAGGACCCAATCCCAGGCTCCTGGGATCATGACCTGAGCCAAAGCCAGACATTTAACCAACTGAGCCACGCAGGTGCCCCTCTGGGGAAATTTTTAAATAATACCATATTTTCAACTCCCCTCCCTAAGAGACCTATTAAATTAATCTGGAGTTGTCCTAGTCATTAGAATATTTAGAAAACTTTGTTTTATTTTAGTAATGTACAGCCAGGATTTTGAACCACCATCGTAGTGTTCACTGTATACTGTTCATTATCTCTCTTTTTTTTTTTAAGTTTGCAGTGCTTATGCTGGTAGATCAGAAATTAGGTGAAACAACAGATAAAGAGCAGTTTGTTGCTTTATTGATTTTCAAATTATGCTTCTAGTTTAAAGCAATGTGAAGTACTAAAATAGGAAATAAAACACCCACCACAGATAATTTTTTAAGGAAACTGGAAGTGAAAGACATTTAAAAAAATTAATGCAATGAGAATGAATCATAATTATCATTGAGAAGCATTATAGTTATAAATGGCACAGTGGGCCAAGTTTTGCTTATGAGCCCTTGTGCACACTCTCCATAAACTGATAAGGGATTGCATGCAAGCCTCTGAGAAGAGACTTTAGATCTTCTCTCTCACCCAGTGTGTATGGGTGATACGCACCAAAATCTGTGAAGGAAAACTAATAGCATTGGGAGCTGAAAGAAAACAGTGCAGGAGTCCTAGTGAGTCAGTGTAGAGTCACAGATGTTAGAACTGAAAAGGCCTTTTGGAGTTATGTAGTCTACCACGCCACCTGCCTTATTCTTCACCGCCACTAGGATGCGGACTGACTGCCTTGAATAATCTCCTTGCATTAAAAATGAATACCCTGGGCCTTTGCACAAAACATGTCGTTCTTTGTGGCTTGTATTGAGGCGGCAGCATAGCATACTGGAAAGACAACCAGAAATCCTCACGGATTGAGATTTGAATCCTGGGTCCACTGACAATTTAACAGTGTGGTCTTGTGCAAGCCTTGAACTTGTACACCTGAGCCTTGATGTCTTCTGTGTGTTTAGAGCCTCGTTCGCAGAGTAAGAATTTGATGGATAGATGCCACTTACATGTCTCTTCCTCCCCATTCGTTATTCAATTAGTAAGAAATTTTCTCCCATTTAATTAAAGATTAATAGCATGGTCAGTGGCAATACTATGATATTAAGCTTTCTAACTTTATGGTCTTATTTGACTGGGCCTTCTAAATAGCGGTAACCCTTTGTCATTTTACCATAATTCTCAGAGTATTTTTGTCGAAGTTATTCCTTTAAAATGTTATGTCAGAATGTTAAGTGGGGGAAAAGCAGGGTATAAAAGTATGTTTGTAGATAATTTGATCACAATTATGAAAAATATTGGAAGAAAATATACCAGATTTTACTGATTTAGAAAGATCTTTTTTTTCTTCCAAATACTTAAAATAGGAATTGATTCTATAATAAGAAATAAACAGTACACACCCTATGTTCATATATACATTTGCCAAAGGTGGCCACCCTCTGAGACAGCCTTATGCACTTATTTTGTGAAAGATACCTATTATTATAGTGACTGAAACCACATACAATTCTGAAGTTTTCTAAGATAGACAACCCCAGAGTTGAATTTCTTACCACTTTTCATGGATTTTCTATCTAAATTTATAGCATCATTTAACCAGTTGCCAAAGCTAGAAACTTGGGAAGTTTTCATGATTCCATTTCCTTTGTTACCCACGTATTATTTGTTATCACACTCGTAATTGGTTATTAAAGTTGATACCTCCTGCCTTTAGACTATCTGTTTTCTTCTGCTCCCTTATGTGAGGCCCTGTTTTAAGCCCTTATCTTCAGGAATTACAGCCAAAACATACCTGGTCACAACAGTCTCTTACTTAAAAATCTATGATCCTAGTTTATGAAGTTAGTGTCCACACTCATTCACAGTTCACTCCCACCCTACAGTTCTTTTTTCATCCTCCTCATCCTACTCATTCTTCAACCATTGTTTAAATATTAATCTTTGATGAGCTTACCCTGGCACCTTTAGCTGCTTCCCTGTCTCCTAGATTCTTTATAAGCACCCTGCTTATAACATGTAGCACCCCGTAAGAGTGTGTGTATGCCCGGACTCGACTGTGAGCCTCTAAAGGGCAAGGCCTCTGTGTCTTTCATCTTGATGCTTCCTAGGTTCAGCCAAGATAGGCAGTTCCTCATTGTGAGTAGGATATAAAGTGGTTTCTAATTTCCTCCCTGTCCTCCTGTTCATGACTGAATTGAATAGTTTGTCAAAGATCACCCACGAATCTTAAATGTTCAAATAATGAAAAATAAAATAACTGAGAACGAGTGTGGCTGAGTGTACATGTGTTGGAGTGGGAGGGAGAGCTTTCTCAAATGGAGTATTTACTCTTAGTTTTCTTATATAAAAAAATCCCACATTATAAAGTTCTTTATTTCAAGAAACAGTATTAATACTTAGGATGGTGCTGTACTTGTACTAATGGTAGTAATTTTGCTTTTGACTATATTCAAACCCCTAAATCCTGGAACCACTGATCATTAGCTGTGTGATTAAGAGAAGAGAGTGAGGCACTTGACAAATACTGTTTCTAATTTGCACAGTAACCGTACAACATAGGAATTGTTATTTTATAGTTGAGGTGAACTATTTTATTCTAAGTCACGTAGCAAGTATATGGTAGTGTTGAGATACAGAAGAGCTGTTGTTAATGTTGTAAAATAATCACAGAAAGGTAATGTTCAATTTAACAATATGTTGCAGTTGAAAATACTTTAACTATGACATATTAAATGGATTGTTATTGACATAATCTACAAATGAACAGTTACTGTAGTTCCTAAATACTAGTCTATAAAAGTAGATTCTTAGCTATAAATTCATGATCAGTTTTTTAATCCAGCCACCGTTTCCACCCCCTACCCTCCACACGCACATAGATTGGCATTTAGCAATGCAGTTAGTTCTGGTGAGCCTCCTTGAGTGGGGATCTGTCTTGCATCTACTAACTGCCAGTATATGTCTTCCTTTGAGTTGCTTATATCTGGAGTCAAAAAAGATGCTTATGTGTTACAAGATTTTACAGGTATTGTCTTGCATCTGCATTTCTTTATGATCAGCATGTATATGAAGAGTTTCTGACTGTTCACATATTTCTGATGTTCTGACTTTATCAAGTATTTACTTTTTTTTTTTTCCTTAAGATTTCATTTATCCATTTGAGATAGAGCATGAGCCAGGGGACAGAGGAAGAGGGAGAAGCAGACTCCCCCTGAGCAGGGAGCCCAACTCGGGGCTTGATCCCAGGACCCCGAGATCATGACCTGAGCTGAAAGTAGACGCTTAACCAGTTGAGCCACCCAGGCGCCCCTAAAGTATTTACTTTTTAGGTCATTTGCGTATTACGTAAATAATAGCTTAATTTGCTCATATCTCATCAAAAATATTTATTCTCAATGCTAAAGAAGCAAAGCATACTGAAGACCAAGTACCCTTCCAAATTCTACTTTTTTTTTTTTAAAGATTTTTTAATTTTTTTATTTATTCGACAGAGATAGAGACAGCCAGCGAGAGAGGGAACACAAGCAGGGGAGTGGGAGAGGAAGAAGCAGGCTCAGTGCAGAAGAGCCTGATGTGGGGCTCGATCCCATAACACTGGGATCATGCCCTGAGCCGAAGGCAGACGCTTAACCGCTGTGCCACCCAGGCGCCCCCCAAATTCTACTTTTAAGTGAAACTTCTTTTATTATATCTTTAGAGTTTGTTAAGATATGTACTCTTACTAGGTTTGTTTATATGTTCTGTAGTTTCCTCAGGAGTGAGTTGGTTCTCTCTTTTTTTTTTTTTTTTAAGATTTTATTTATTTATTTGACAGAGAGAGAGGCAGCCAGCGAGAGAGGGAACACAAGCAGGGGGAGTGGGAGAGGAAGAAGCAGGCTCCCAGCAGAGCAGGGAGCCCAATGCGGGGCTCGATCCCAAGACCCTAGGATCACGCCCTGAGCCGAAGGTAGACGCTTAACGACTGAGCCACCCAGGCGCCCCAAGAGTGAGTTGGTTCTTTCTGAGAAGTAGCTAAGACTGTATTCAGAATACCAAGGTGACTTTGGATGTGAAAGGTAATATTTGGATGACTAAATGATGTAAGCTTTTTGTTGTTGTTAAACTGGCAATCAGTGCTCCTACTCATTAAAATAAAAATATTCAGTGATGTATAAAATTAAGACTGTCTCAGGAAGGTGAAGTTTGCATAAAAATTGTTCAGAAATGAAAGCTTGAAAGCACTATTAAGGGGCAGTTAATCTTTACAAAAAAAAGGAATACAAATATATACATGTATGTATGCATGTTTGTGTAAAAATAGCATTTTCCATCAATTGTTTACTAGGTACTATCACTATAGCATAAAATTCAACTTACTATCAACCACTCACTTTTATTAAAAAAAAAAAAAACAATTTCATCATAGGTTTTAAAGTAGAGCTTTAGGGGTGCCTGGGTGGCTTGGTCATTAATTGTCTGCCTTCAGCTAGGGTCATGATCCTGGGGCCCCAGGATTGAGCTCCGCATCGGACTCCCTGCTCAGCAGAGAGCCTGCTTCTTCCTCTCCCTCTGTCCCTCCACCCCACCCATATTCTCTCCCACACACTCTCTCTCTCAAATAAATAAAATCTTTTTTAAAAAATTTTTTTAAAAAGTTGAGTTTTATTCTGTACTGCATCTAAATTATTTATAATATTTGAAACAGTTGCAGATCTTTTGATATTTCCTAGAGAACCAAATTAATAAATACCCTTATCCCTTAAACTGGTGGAAATTAATAGAATAATATTAGAGCATACCTGAAGAAAAGTGCATCCGGTGAGTAGACTGGCATAACTGGGATCATAACAGTATACCCCAGACGAGGGCATGGCAGAATCCATGTGAAGTTGCAGGCTGTCGTGACCGTGTCTTCAACAGGCGAGCCTGGGGTGAAGGCCAGAAATAAGCCAAGCTGGCGTGTGGTCACTAATGAAAAGAAGTCCAGAAAAATAGTTAAAAGGACGCAGGGGTGGAACATGGTGGGGAAAGTCAGGTTGCATGGGAGTCAGGTTGCACAGGAGACCCACAGGAAGGACGCAGGTTTCAGCCCTAGGGTTCCTTTTCCCAAGAAGATTGAGGAGAGCAAGGCAACATCTAATATGCCCAGAGAGGGCTGTAGGGACCCTGGCAGACGGTAGTGGGAGGGAAATGGATCATGGCCCCAGTTAGAACTGGAGTCCAGCCTGTTGATTTAAGTGATTTTTTACTGCAGTCATAAATTAGTATTGCTCTTAGCTCAGGGCATGGAGGTATTTTTACACTCTGCATGCATAAAAATGGCTAAAATTAAAGGAATAATTTTTTTCTGTCTTGAGGATACGTGGTCACTGTCAGAATTGTTTCAGGGCTCTCTACACTATTTTGACATTCTTGACTCCTTAATGGGTCAAAACCCACATTTTGAAAAACACCACTTTGAAGGTTGTTGATGAGTAGTGACTGTGCCTCTTCATCGTGGAGCCCACATCTCCTGTTCAAAGTGAGTCAGTCAGTTTGTGAATGTTGAAAGCCGTCTGATTTGGCTGCTGCTCTTGCTGCTTTTTCTCAGCATTGCACAGCAACATTTCTCGGTAGAATCAGCTTGGAGAACAAGGAAGAGAAAAAATAAGTAGTTGAAGGGAGGAATTCAGTTCAATACGATTTATCAAGCAAACCCCCGCAATATGTCAGGCACTATGCTAGGACTAAGGATATGGGAATAAATGAAACATGACCTTTTTCTTGGAGAACCTGAAGGGAGAAAAATGGAAATAAAATGATGATGGGCATTTTATCAGATATATTGGGGGTACAAAGGAGGAAGTAATCAGTTCTACCTGAGAAAGACAAAATATTTCACAGGAGACATGGTGCTTCAGCTGTCTTGTACAGTGAGTAGATATTGAGTTATCTTGGAAGATGAAAGGTTTTTGCTGGTTATTCAGGGTGGTGAAGAGCAGTCTAGGCAGTAAGAGTAATGTAAAGAAAGGTACAGAGACATGAATTAACCTGGTTCTGTCTTTGAACCTTACATAGTTCAGAATGACTAGACAAAAGACTGATAAGGTTGTGTGGGAGGCTGGAGGGTATTCGATGACAGATTCCCAGGTGATGCTGAGGAGACCTTTCAGCAATAGGAGGCACTGACAGCAGTTTACATTTTAGTGGGATTACTCTTGGGGGTACATTGTGGAGACTGAGGCAAGTTGTCTGGAAATCAGGGGATCAGAAAGAAGAATATCAAATAATCTGGTGAGAGCTTTAAATAAAACAGTATCTGTAGGTATGAGGAGAAACAGAAAAGAAACGGCAGAGGACAAAAGCCAAGGTAGAATTTAAGAAATGTCCTCCTGATGACACATATTCAAACGTAAATTATGCAGAAGTCTACTAACTGAATATATGAGGAACTGAAAATTGATCATCTGTAGCAATCCATTCAAGCACCATATTACCCGGATATTGTCTCAGCCACAGATTATTATAATTTTGTCTGAGTTTGATATTATTAATCTGTTTAGGTCTTCTGATTTGTTCCTAGAAAGATTTGAAGCATGCAGAAGATTATATTTTTTATTTGAGACAGAGAGAGCACGAGCAGGGGGAGGGGCAGAGAGAAAAAGAGCGTATTTTTAAGTAAGGAAATATGGAAAAGGACAAGCACAAATAAGATGAAGCTGTGACTGAAGTTAGTACATAAAATCAACACAGTGAGGACAAAGAGGGAAAAGACTAGGTACATAATACATAATGCTCATGGAGTAAAAACCGTTGGGGAAATGAGTATTTTTGGTATCACTGAAAAGTCATCTCTCTTAAGCTTCTCATGAAGAGGATATTTGAAGTGTTGACCCATGTTCTCAGTAGCTCTCCTTGTAGTAAGTAGAAAAATAAATTTGGGAGAGATGTTTTATGATGAGACGTAATATAAGTCCACAGCCTTCTGCCAGATCTACAAGGAACCAAAGTGCCATCAACATGTATACTTCTCATCCATTCATCCACATGGTATTTGAGTACCTGTGTTATGTCAGGTTGCGTGCTAAGCACTGGGAATCCAACAGAGTGCAGAATGGCCATGTTCCCCACCCTTGATGGAGCTCACAACTATTAGCAAAGACAGTAAACAGATAAATACTATATGGTATGAAGAATGTTATAATAAGGGAACCACAGTGTGCCTGTTTATATATAGCAGTGAAATTTAGAGGTCCCACAGAGACCCTGAGGAAGTGATGTCTCCCTGAAGGAGGCAGTGTTAACCAGTGGAAGGAAAAAATGTAGCAAGCAGAGAGTGGCAGGGAATTCAAGAATATACTCTCTTCTGATATTTTAGATACCAATTAAACATAAGTCTATGGACTGTAATAGCCATCTAGAGGTAGGACCCCCGTACAATAATTAATTTAGATTAGTTTAAAAGATGAATAATGTAACATTTGATCAAGTAATCTCATCTTTTAAGGTACATTTCAATGTCTTAATTTATTCTCAGAATATGTTCTTACATGCCCTTTTTTTATAGAAGTGAAATTTAAGGCTATCCTGATGTTAGAATGGTGTGCCTTGTTTTCCATTTGCTCTAATGCCTATAACTGCTTAAAGGACATATCTAGATAGACAGGCGTTTCTAGATGACCATTAACCAGGAACAGGCAACATGAAGCATCACAGATGGTACAGTTATATAGTGCTTACCTCATCATATTTTTCTACCTTGATTTACTGTTAACTGCGTTTCTCCTTGATGACACTTCATCATCCCATTTCTTCCTTTTCTTATACCGGTTTATGCTTTAATTTCCTAATAGGGTGCCTTTCGAATCTTCGCATATCTTTTCTGTCTTGGACTTTCTCCCTATATCCATATAATAACTATCAGTTCATTTATATATTTCTTTGTAACTAGATTTACATAAACTGTTAACTAGTTTTTATTACAATACAGCAAAAATATGGGCTTATTATTAAAAAAGAGAAAGCAGAAAGAAATAGAAATCAACGGTAATAACTGCTGTTAACATCTTTTATTTAAGTTTTTATTTTAATGCCAGTTAATTAACGTACAGTGTAATATTAAATTCTGGGGTACAATATAGTGATTCAGCACTTCCATATATCACCCTACACTCATCATAAGAGCACTCCTTAATCCCCATCACCTATTTCACCCACCTCCCCTCTGGTGACCCTCAGTGTGTTCTCTATAGTTGAGAGTCTGTTTCTTGGTTTGCCTGTTTCTTTTTTTTCTTTCCATTTGCTCTTTTTTGTTTTTTAAATTCCATAGGAGTGAAATCATATGGTATTTGTCTTTCTCTGACTTATTTCACTTAGCTTTACACTGTCTAGCTCCATCCATGTCATTGCAAATGGCAAGATTTCAATCTACTTTTTATGGCTGAGTAATATTCCATTGTACATATATATTAAATCTTTTTTCCCCCCAGATGTAGGATTAGGGTTTGGTTTAGGACTAGAATGAGGTTTAGGGTTAGGGTTAGGGCCACAGTAAGGGTATGTGCCTATTATCTTGCAGTTCAGGGACATCTCCAGAGGGATAAGTTTAGGACTAGGGCTCGGGGTTAGTGGTTAGTGCTTAGGGTCAGGGTTTGTGTTAGGATTTGGTTTAGAAGTAGCATTAGGGTGAGGGTATGTGCCTCATAACCTACTGCTGTTAATATCTGTATGAATCTCCTATTATTCCATCTTTATGTACATTTTCTGTCACTCCTTGGAACAAAATGGAGTCAAGTTGTATGTTATTTTTAAAACTGTTTTTCTTTTGGTAATCATATCATGGGTTTTCTCCATGTTAGTACATACACCTCTATAACATTTAAATAACTGAATAGTATTAAAATGAATTATAAGAACGTATCAAAATATGTTTAGGTGTTGGACAATTTTGGAACATGTTTAAATGACATACCTCAAGTTACTGTGTCTATCCAGGATTATTTCCTTAGAATTAATTCTAGAGTTAAAATGATTCATCAAAAATACGCAGAGTTTTAAGGTGTTGTTACTTATCACTGAATTGCCTTGTGGAAAGATTGTCATATGCTGTCTAACTACACGAAGTATCTTTATAGAGTGTGAACTGTTGAAACATCTTAAGTCTTCCCACTTGGTGAAGCATCACCATTTTGAGATAATATTAGAAGGTAAGCTAAATAGGGTTAAATGATCACAAATCATTAAAATGGCATTACAGAAATCAGAATTTTTGGAAGTGAAAAAAATGTGTGGCAGAGGCTTATTTATACAATGCCTATCCTAAAAATGGTATTTCTAATTTTGTAGTATTCTGCATTTATTCCGCATTTACATATGAAACGACTGGAATACAAAGAGACTTAATATGTGCCCGATGTCCTACAGTTGCTATATGACAACGCTGTGATTCCAAACCAAATCTGTCCAATTTCAAGGTCTCTGTCTCTTCAACAGAAAAGTGCGGAATAACTGCCTCAGAGGTTTGTTGAAGTGATTAAATGATACATGCCCAGTGCATTAGAGGCCTTCAGTAGTTAACATTGAAAAAAAGAAAAAAAAGAGCCAAAGTAAGAAATTCAGTAAGCCCCTAACAGTTGAGAGGGTTATAGAAGCTGGCAATTGAGTTTGAAAGGCAAGTGTTACTTACCAGTTTGCTTTTGTTTCACCTGTTTTACTTTCCATCTCCCAAGTAACACCAAACAGTGTAAATTACTATTACAACCTTTGCATCTGGACACATTGTTTCTGAATTTTATCATTGCCAATGACTTTGAAGACTTTGGAAACACACTGAATCTAATTCACTAGACCCAAAGGGGAAAGAAAATTCACAGATCTCTTTCAGGTGATTTGCACGAAAATACCACTAAGAGCATATGACAGAATCCCTGAAGTAACAAAAGCAGTCCTTGTGCTACTGGTATTATATGCTTTATGTATACCTTAATATTAGTAGTATGTGTAAACGGCCATCATGATGACAATAATCGTTAGATCTCCTGCACCCTTCTGTGCCAGATCCTGCTCTGATTTTTTATAGGTACTGCCATTTGAATGGATCTGCCTTTGGATCTATTGGTAATAGGTACTGTGGAAATATTGTGGAAACAACAGTGGCTGGGGGCTGGCTGCTTGTTCATTAAAAGTCAGAATTTGGCCCCAGGACAAGGAGTTGATGGTTCTCAACAGATTGTTCATTCCCAACAGATTGAGGCAATACTTTGTTTAGTACATCCTGGTTTTCCTAACAATTCGTTTTTGAACAACTATCTGTTTACCTAAATATTTTAAGCTCCTGATGGTTCCATATGCTTGTTACACTTGAATTACATTAATCTATGCATACTTCAATTTGTGTTGTTCAGAATTTAAAGAATGACCTCTAGTTCTTGTTTTTAGTGGTCAGAATAAGGTAATGACAATAAGCCTGGGCTCTGGACCCTGACTTTGGGTTTTAATCTTAGTCCATCATCCATTATTTAACTAACTTTAAATATATTTAAAATATATTTATGCCATACTTTCTTTGCTAAAATGGCTGTGAGAGTTTAATAACTAATAAATAGTAAGTACTTAGGGCAGAGTAAATACCTAACAAAAAACACTTAACAGAAGTTAGCTATAATAGCAATAGATAACCAGTATAATATAATCGATATAATAATAATGGAGAACCAATAGCAATCCTTAATGAAAAGTAGCTGTCAGTATTCTTTCTCTAAGGCTTTTTACTTTTTAAGTAAATGTCTGATTGTCTGAGAGGAAGCATTAATAAGGAATCTACAGTTAACCCCTGTCTGGAACAATCTGATCACACTTCTGAGGAAGCCTAACCAAGAGAGGGACTATGGAGGGAGGAAATGCCTAAATATACTCCTTCTCTTTTATATGAAAAAAACAAATGAAGTGATTAGCGTAATTTGAGATAATGAAGTCTACTATTCACATTTAAATTCTTTAACGTGTATGTGCTCTAAATATGTTTTGAAGTTTACACGTGGAAAGTAAACTTAATTTGTATCATTATAGAGTGTACACTAAGAAATTTGGTTTTGGGGGGCACCTGGGTAGATCATTCGGTTAAGTGTTGGACTCTTGGTTTTGGCTAGGTCATGATCTCGGGGTCGTGAGATGGATCGAAGCCCTGTGTGGGGCTCTGCACTCAGTGGGGAGTCTGCTTGAGATTCTCTCTTTCCCTCTGCTCCTCCCCCTCCTCCATGTACGCTTGCTCTCTCTCTAAAATAAATAAATATTTTTTAAAAATTTGGTTTTGTTTTATAAAATAGAAGAATTGCTTGGCACTTTCTCCCTTCTCTGTATATAAATGCATGGTCTCAGCCACGATAGGGACACATCATTTGCCATTTTGTGGCAGCTTTCACTGTTCCTTGCAGGCAGTGACTATTTTTCATTTATATCTTTACCTGGCCTCTATTAAGAGCTAAATAAATATTAAGCAGATGTGGTGAAGGAGAAAAAATACTTGAAAAGCATTGGAATGTCACTTTCGAGAAAAGTAAAATACATTATTGCTTTTCAAGTATAGGAAATAGTACAGCGCGTGTTACTGTAAGGAAATCTTAACAGCTTGATTTTTAGATGTATTCATACAGTTGCTGCATATATCCTAAATGAGCCTGAATAAAGACCCAAATAAATGCAGCTTTATTTATACCTTTATTTGGGGGTAAAGACTGTCTCCTGAAGACCCAGATAAGGGAAATACATCTGAGAGGGAATTTTCTTTTAAATATTAAATCTTCATTTTTCTTTTAAAATATTGAGTTTCTCCAAACTCTTGTATCCATATTATATTCAAAACCTCTAAATTAACATTTCTAGTCTGTCTTGAGTTCTGTATTCAGGTATATTGTGTTTTTTAGCCATATCCCATTGTTGAAAACTTAGATTGTGTAAAAATTTTCTTTAATATAAACTGACTTTCTTGAATCTAAGTTCTTTGTGTTCTGAATATCACTGCTGCCTTCCTGAACCTAAATTCCTAAGAGAATTATTAAGATTTTAGTTTAAAACAAACTACCAAATTATATCCTAGAAAGATTGAACTAGTTTATCCTCTTACTGGCAGTTTAAAATAGTCATTCTGCGTGTTTAAAATTACTGGGGAGTTGGTACAGTGTTCTGCTTTGCCTGCTCTTTGACCACTTCAGGGTATTCTTTCTCTCATTTATACTCTTTGCTAGTTATCTTGAAAGGTCCTAGAGTTAGTGTATCGATTCAGGTGCCAAAGCAGAATTACTAATCATAACATCATCTCAGATGCGGCATCAACAAGAAACCAGTTCAAACATTTAAAAAAAGAAAGAGGCACATTTTATATAGCCCTTACTATTAGCCCATATTCATCCTTGCAGCCACTCTGTAAAGTTTGTACTGTTACTGTGCCCTCTTTATAGGTGAGGAAACTGATTCACATACAAAGAGGTTAAGTAGTTTACTCAAGATCTGAATTTGTGGGGGCGCCTGGGTGGCACAGCGGTTAAGCGTCTGCCTTCGGCTCAGGGCGTGATCCCGGCGTTATGGGATCGAGCCCCACGTCAGGCTCCTCTGCTGTGAGCCTGCTTCTTCCTCTCCCACTCCCCCTGCTTGTGTTCCCTCTCTCACTGGCTGTCTCTATCTCTGTCAAATAAATAAATAAAATCTTTAAAAAAAAAAAAAAAAGATCTGAATTTGTGGGATATAACTCTAAAACCCAAATATTTGTGCCAGAAAAAAATTCATTTATTCATTCGCTTTTATTGAAGTGATCCTCATTTGGGGAAAAAATAGAATATTCAGATAAGCAAACAAACAAGCAAGCAAAAATCTCCCAAATGATTCATAATCTATTCCAAAGTTTGCACTTGGTTAAGTGGCATAATTTTGCACATAATGTGCTCTAGCTTTTTCCTTTTCTTTTCTTTCTTTGTTTTTTTTTTTTTTTAAGATTTTATTTATTTATTTGACAGAGAGCTAACCAGCGAGAGAGGGAACACAAGCAGGGGGAGTGGGAGAGGAAGAAGCAGGCTCCCAGCACAGCATGGAGCCCGATGTGGGGCTCAATCCCAGAATCCTGGGATCACACCCTGAGCCAAAGGCAGACGCTTAATGACTGAGCCACCCAGGCGCCCCTCTAGCTTTTTTTCTTAATGACAGAACATGCTCCGTGTCATGAACCATAGATCTATCTCAGCATTTTACTGGCCACCTAGCATTTCATTTTATGGACATACCGTAATTTATTTAACCAATCCCCTTCTTTGGTAACTTTGTTGACATTTTTTGGCTGATATAACCTATTCTAAATGTATACCTCCAGTCTTGTTATTTCCTCAGGATAAATTCCTAGAAGTGACTGTTGGTAGGTACGTGTTGTTTAACCTCATACCCTTGGTCCTGTCAAGTGCTACACTGTCATTATCCTCTCCGTGATTAACAGGCCTTTTAACCCAATATCCCCAGCCACAGGCTGGGAGATGGGCATCTCCTCAGTAAGAAACCTCAGAGTTCTCCATATCCAAATTGGTCTCTTTTCTTCTAATCCCAAATATCAGTTGAAATTTTTATAATTTTGAAGATTAACTTTATAACTGTGATTGGTGCTTTGGGGGTGCTTGTTTGATTTTGTTTTTAAAGAACTTACCATTGCTTCTCTTGCCAGTGAAACATAATGTGTTTGAAAGAAAGCCTTTGGGTATTATTTTGACCCTTGTAGTATAGTTCTCACAACAGCATAGCAGTTGTCAGGAATTTGTAAAACAGTATGTGTTAGGGTTTGCTACAGAAGTGGAGTCCACCAGCCTCACCCAGAACTTGGTAGAAGTGTGCTCTCCTAGGCCCCACTCTCCCTATGGAATCAGAATCTGCATTTTAATAAGTTCCCCACGTGATTCATGTGTTCTTTAATGTTTGAGATTCATTGCTTTAGGCTATGTCGTACCCAGCTCTCATTTGTCATTTACAGGCAGCTCACTTTGCTCCTTGTACTAATCGCTTTTGCTGTATGTTGCATTTTCCTGTCTGCGAGAAAATACTGCCCTTTCTTTTTTATGTGTCTGACTCAAAACAAGAATGGAATCTATTTTGTAAGGCAGTTGTTTTTAAAGTATTGTTGCTCACTTGAGTTAGGAGCTGTTCTATTGATTGTGGCATTTTAGAGCAAACTGAATTATTAATTTGACTTCATTTGGCAAATAGAAACATTTTTAAATCAGTGATCTTATGAAACATGGTGCCCTCTATCATGGAACTGTTACCTTTCTCTTAAAGATATGCTAGTGCTTATGAATATTTTATAATGTGTCTGCCTGGATATAAATAAACAACAGTCATCTTAAAAACAAGCATTATATTTATCTGAAAATGCTTACCTTGCAAATTGATTGTTTCAAGGACAACAAATATGCATTTAAAATAAGAAACATGATAAAAATTTTACTTGAGATTACAGATTTCTGCTGAAAATAACAAAATATGTTTTTAGATGTTATCTTTTCAAATCACAGATGAAACTGCTAAGGTACTGTTCATCCATCAGAATATACAGGTATCCCTTACTCTTTAAACTCAGGAAACAAATAGATTTGAGCAGTTTTAGAGATAAACATTTTCTTTGTGTATTTTCGCTCCTCACAACCTGAACTCAGGAACCACATAAGTCTGAATAGCAACTAATGTTGTATCTTTCCTACACATTAACTATGAGCACAATGAATACACATAGAACTATAATTTATAGAAGTATTCCATAGTTAGCTTTCCACAAAATGTTAACCTGTGTTTCAATAGTGTATTAAATATGGAAATACTCCATAAATTTGTGCTCTCTTTTTGGATGCTCAAAATGCAGATCCGTCTGGATGGATCCTCTATGTAAGAAGCCTGTTAAATCTTGCTTAATCCAACATTGCTGACATAGTAAATGACAAGGACCAGAAGGCCATATGCCAAAATGATGAATCCATATTGTGTTTATAATAGAGACTGCGAGTGCCTTATCCAATGTGAGCCTTAGATCCCTCATTTGTAAACTGGATTTTATGCTGACATGTATTGGAGTGCCTGGTGCACTGTCATGGTTTTACATTTCCAATGGAAACTTGGTGACAGGGCTGCTTCAACCAGTGATTATTCACTAAAGGTGAGATTGAGACGGGTCTGGGTGGCTCAGTCAGTTAAGCGTCTGCCTTTGGCTCAGGTCATGATCCCAGGGTCCTGTGATCAAGCCCTGCATTGGGCTCCCTGCTTAGCAGAGATCCTGCTTCTCCCTCTCCCTCGGCTGCTCCCCCTGCTTGTGCGTGCTCTCTCTTTCTGTCAAATAAATAAATAAAATCTTTTTAATAATAATTTTTTATTGTTATGTCAGTCACCATACGATAAATAAAATCTTTTAAAAAAATAAAAAATAAAAGTGAGGTTGACTGTAACACCCTGCCCTGATACTCTGCCTCCTCTCTGATGGCATCAGTGCTCGTCCCCTCATTCACTCAGCTATAGCCACACTGGTCACTTCGTTGTCCCTTAACACACACCAAGGGCTGGAACCTCTCTCTGGAAGGATCAGCCGCCAGGTACCCAAGTGAGTCTCTCATCTCTTTGACATCTCTACGCAGATGTCACTTCCTTAGCGAGACCTTATTTGACTTCCCTAAGTGACCTGCCTACCCTACACATATATTCTCTTAGTTTCTTTTTCTTTGCAGTGCTTATTACCACCTAATATATATTTGTCTTATTGTTTCATTATCTCCACTAGACACTAAGCTCCACAAAGAAAAAGTCTTTTAGGTTGTGTTTACTACTGTATATGCAGGAATTCAATATGAACAAGTGAATGCATGGCATTTTATTAAGTATGTAGAAATAGATTCCTTTTTGGGCCTCTCCCAGTTGTATTTTTAACATCAGATACATAATTTTGGAGCTATACCAAATGTAATTATGGCAGACATTGTTAGTTCACTAATTCAGCACCTGTCTCTAGCCTTCTTCCTTGCCTGCCTTTACTATGGAGGACCCCCCAAAATAAAGCAAAACAAACCCTAGGGAAAAAAAAAATTGCCGTTCTGCCCTGTATCTGGGACTGTGTGGCATAACTGAGACCAATGGAAAATAAGCCGAATCTTCCAGTATCTTCTAGGAAAAGCTTTTTCTTGTGTGCACAAGGAACCAATGTGTCTGGTCTAGACATTTCTCCTTCCTGTCTTAAGAACACAATGCCTAGAGCTATGGAAGACATTTTGCAGCCCACAGTTTCAGACTACTTAGTGCCTGAGAAAATAAAACCTTATTTGTTAAAACTACATATAATCAGTTATTCTGTTTATTGCATTTGAAAGGTTTCTTAACTCATACAAAACTCTGCAGAAGGGAGAGGTAAGGAAGCTCATCGCCTAGCACACATAGATGATTCTGCAGCAACTGTTATTAATGTATGCCTTAGAATGTTAAGGCTGAGGAATGGTCACATTCTAAACACTTTTAACAGCTTAATGAACTTGATGTTCTTAATTTTCAATGCTAGACTACATTGTAAATTAAGGATGTAAAAAAATTAATTTAACTCTCCTAGGGCTGTAGTTATCAGTTATATAATTTAAGAAGTACAAAAGTCTCACTGAAGCAGATAATCTTATGAACTATTAACTGAGGCTCTCCTCCTTTGCGCCCCTCCTTGTTTTCCGTCCACTATTCAGCTGGCTGAGTCTTATGCATGCATTGTCCGTGACTTGAGGGCAAACAACTCAGAAGAAAACAAATGAATGAAGAAGACCCTCTGGGTTTTTGCTTGCTTGCTTGTTTTGTTGATGATGATACAGTGTTTTTAATGTCTTGGCAAAAACAATTGTTTTTGCAAATGTTCTTGATTTGTAAGAACTAGGCTTCTTGACAGAAGAGTTTTGAGAGAATCCAGATAAAGTTTTGAAGGTGTTAAACATGAACTTTATGCCATAAATAGTTGATCGAAAAGGAAACTGATAGAGAAGCTTATTTTTCTTGTAGTTAGCAGATGATAATCTTTCTTACAGATTATCTTTCTTACAGGAGACCTGCCCTCCCCAGCCCAGAGCCAGTATTCAAAGAGGGCACCTTCCTCCCTCCCACCTAAGATTCCCTGATTCCTGTGAGCTCTGTAACTCCCCAAGTCCCCTGAGGGATCAAGGATGGACAAAGGGAAAGAAATGATAAAACGGTAGAATTCTGACCATTGGCCACAAGAAACTGAGCTTTAAACTGGAGGTGAACGATTTTCCCTGAAGATTGTTGTCCTCGTCTACACAGAGGAAATGAGAGCAAAAGAGACAGGTTAGATTCACTTGGGTTCTTACACATATCTTCTTGTGACCTTAATGTTTATACTTGCCAGACAATAAACATGAAGCTCTAGTTCCATTCTATAAGGTTTTTTTTTTTTTCTTAATCCCAAGAGTTTAAGGTATGTCAGTGGCTTTTACGTCTCCTGTAGATACTTTATGATAAATTTGTCAGCTGAGCCTTCAATTTCTGGAAATTTTTCATATCATTTATATCCAACCTTTCCTGTAACCATCATAACTGAAGCAATATTCTCTATAAATTAATGGGATACTAACATTTCTTTTTCTTCAAAGAAAAAAATTAAAAACTAGAAATTTCCACAGATAACTCTTCTAGTTTTGAAGAAATAAATGAGGTAAAATTGGATTGCCTAGGGTTTAGCATTTTTGTTACCAAACTGTTACCACCCTGCTACTCAGGGTGCACTTTTTCAGTCTGTAAAAATACTTTCTGATTGAGGCTTCTAATGTGTTTTATTTATTAAACATCAACCTGGTAAATGCAGTGGAGCCCTTGAAACTTTATGGGCAGGGTAAACTGAAAATCTGTAAGATCTTAGAGTGAAAGATGGAGTTAGTACTGGCATAGCTTTCACTTTTCTCTGCAGTCTGTATCTTCAAGGTGCCTTTAGTAAGAGAAGTTTCCTCATTATAACCCTTGTGTGCCCCTATAAAGGTAGGGAAGAACCCTGAGTTAAAATAATACAGACATACTCTGCTTTTAAACTAACTTGATATGTCAAAATCCCAATTTATATTATGGCTAGAATGAGGACAAATTCTTTCTCTTGCAAAACTATTTCCCATAGGTTTCCTTGAAATAGCAAACTTCTGTAATCTACAAAAATAGACATTTTCTATCAACCAAGTATAGTTGTCTTTATATGTCCTGAATCCATTCGTTCCATCTTCCAGCAGTAATCAAATCATCACTGTCACTTGCCTAGACCACAGTACAAACTCAATTTCTATTCCTGCTACTGTGCTTGCCCCCTCCCCCACCACTGTACTTGCCCACCCTCGCTCCCATTTGGAGATAGTAGTGCCCACTCTCCAGCGAGCCTCGTAGTAGCCAGGTAACTCAGATCATGTGTCTCCTCTGTATCAGAATGTCCTTCGGCTCCCCATTGCCATATAATGAATATGCCATAGAAGAAAATAAGAATTACTCATCACGGTGTCAGGACCCTAATGATTTGCCCCCTACTCCAGCCTGTGTTCTTGACCATTCTTCCACCACTCTCCCCCTTGCTCACTTCATTTTGAGTACACTAGCCTTCTTGATGTTTCCTAGTTATATTTAAACGTAGTCCCACCTTCAGGCTTTGCCTGTGCTCCTTACTCATTCTCTAGATGGCTGGCTGCGCTTTTTTTTGTCATATGCTACATTCTCAGAGAGGCCTTTTTTAACCACTCGTAGCTCTCAAGGATCTCTATTTTATTTTCTTGTCAGTACTTATCTTTACTTGCAATTATCTTTTCATTTGTTTACGTGTATATTAGCTCTCATTTCCATTAGAAGGTAAGCTCCATGGCAAAGAGTGTTTTATCTTTTTTACTCCTGAAACCTTAGTGTGTGGAACTGTGTCTGATACATGATAGCACCTGGCCTAATGATATATAAGTTGAATAAGTTCTGCGTATGTGACTGAAAAGAAAAAAAATATGTAAATTACTGCTTGTAAGTCAAATCATTTTACAAGCATTAAGTGTAAAGTCTATTGGTTATTTGAAATGCCATTTACTTAATAAATCTCTCTCTTTTGCTTTTTCCACATTGCCTGGTACATTAGCATAGAACGATTACCTGGGAAACCTCTTGGCCTGCCAGACTTTCCTCCATATTGCGGCCAGGGTGACCTTTACAGACCACAGATACCTTCTCCCTTCTTGGATACCCTCCATAGATGTCTTGCTCTTACAATGAATATCAACATTCTAACATGGCTGGAGAAGCCCAGCCTGGTCAGTGCCCGTGTGCCTCTCTAGCGTCATTCTGCTGCACTCTCCGCTAGATCCGTGCTTCTTCCACTGGGCTTGGTAACCTCTGCCTGGGCCCCTTCCCACCTCCTTCCCCATTTTGCCTTTTTAATCCTGCTCATCCTTCATAAGTCAGCTGAAGAATCCCTTCCTTGCAAATTTTTCTGCACCCACCAATTTAGATAAGGTTCCTTTGTGATTTGCCTCCGTGATTGTATTTCTTTCCTTCAGAGCATTTATCTCAATATTTATCACCATGTATAGTTAAAATTTCCTTTCCTTGTGATGTCAACTTTCAAGATAGATTCTCTCAGCAACTTTCAAATACACAATTCAGTGTCACTAACTATAGTCATTGCAGTACATTATGTCCCCAGCACTTATTTTATAACTGAAAGTTTGTACCATTTGACTACCTTCACTTTTTTTTTTTAATTATATATCACATGGTTAAGAATCTAAGAGGTTAAGCAGCTTAGCGTAGTGTCAGCCCAGAACCTGGGCTCTGGAATCAGAACAGTTTTGCTATTTAGGCTTTTCCTATTAATAGCTGTCAGATAACTCAACGTCTCTGGGCTTCAGTGCCTGTGTCTATAAACTGGAGATAATAGTGCCCACTGCTCAGGTTATTGTGGGGATTAAATGAGATAATACACTTTAATTTTAGGGCAGTGCTTTGCATATAGTAAGAATTTGAGAAATGTCAAGTATTATTAATGAAGTTATTTCTTATATTTGCCTTTACCATTAGTGGGTGTGTATCTTTTCTTCTTAACATTTTCTTAGTACTTATACCAATGTTATTGTAAAAGATGAAATTGAACATTTGGGTGTTCTGAGCCTGAAAACCAGGCCCAAATTCCACCACTTAATGTTTGAAAAATGGAAAATATTTTAAAATTCTATATAACATAAAATATATAAATACAGAGAGATTACATATTTATAGATCTATTCATATATCTACAGATACTTTATATATATTGACTTTCTTTTAAAATCAAGATAATGAAGGGTCACTTTCTAGCTTAAAGAGAGGTTACTCCTTAGGCAGTTAAAACCTTTGGAGAGCTAAACCTTTCTGAAGTCTGTCTTTAGTTATTTTCTAGGAAGTTGCTATTTCAGAAGCAGGGTCAGAATAGGGCCTGATGACAAGATGAAGACGAAATTCGTAGAGATGGTGTTTCATCTCCTGATTGCTTCTCCTCAGGGACTGACAGAACCATATTGTTGTCTTGTTTCTGGTAACGTATAGCTCGTCAGACTGGAATTGTTTATTTTATTTCTTCTCTTGTTTAAATAGCAATAAAGAATTTTATACCTTGGGGACATCAGAAAATCTCTGGCGTTTTGCAACATGCTTTTTGTAACGTGTCATGTTACAGAAAGCATTTAGGAGAGTTTGAGCTGGAGGAAAATGAATTTATAAATAGACTCATCAAATAAAACTAGGTTTTGTAATGATGCAGTCATAAAGCAAGCCATAGTAAAAATATAGGACAGTCCCTTGTGATTATCCATCCTTCTTACATAATCTTTTTGTTTGGATAGTGTACACTGTAATGGACTTAGCTAACTATAGAATATGGCAAGCTTCAAGCATATTGCATAAAACAAAATGCCTAAGAAAATGTACAGAACATTAGAGAAGAAAATTTAATTCCCATGTTTTTCCCTAGACATTAATATATATCCTACCCTGGTTTCATGTAAGGAACGTTAGAAAGTCATTTGGTAAGTATATTGAGCCATCTGAAATGATACCTGATACCTTGATATTTAGGGAAAGAGAACCCACACTATCAGAAGCCAGCTGCTACTGTTCTATACGAAATTTTCCCATAAATAAATCATGTTTTGCATATTTCTAAAGGAAGATCACAATTTTTGAACTAAATTTTTTGAAAACATTCCTCAAAAAAATTAACCAGCCACTAGACAAGTTATGGATCCTTACTTTTAAAAAATATGTAAACCATTCGTCTAAAAAGCACAAATTTTTTGATATATTTCATTTATTTACTAATTCTGAACACTTTGTGTGCACAGAATACTCTTAGACTAGGAAAATAGATAAAAGGAGGCATAGTGCTTGCTCTATAAGAACTCACAGTCTAATAGGTGAGATGGATGTAAGGCAGTGATGACCTTATAATTTTGGCAAGTGCCATAAAAGAAATAAAGACAGGATGTTGGAAAAACAGGCAACTCTGCACAGGAAACTTAAAGGGTCAGAAGATATTTTTGCCTGGGAATCCTTGCATGAAGTCTTGCGAGACAGTCAGGAGTTGTGTAGGAGGTGAGGCAGAGAAGAGTGAAAGGGGAGAGCACATGGCTTATTCAGAGACTAAACAAGAAAATGGTAATGTTGGAATAAGGGTGTAAATGGGAGCACTTCTGACCAAGAATCAAGGTGGAAAAATGTAGAAGCCAGAACTAAAAGACAATTTTATGCCTTGCTAGGAACTTTAAAACAAAATTAAGAATGACCTCATAAGGTTATGTTTTAGAAGCCAGTATAGCAGAAGTGTAGAGGGAGAAGGGAGGAAGATAAGATTTAGAAAGGATAATCAGAGAAACTAGTTAGGAGGTTGTTACAGAAATTCTGGTAAGGGAGCTTAAAATAACATCGGATATCAACAAATTTGAGAGGCACTGAGTGCCAGCAGTACTTGAGAACTAATTAGATGCGATGGCGAAAGAGAGAAAGAATAAAGGTTTGGTGGTAGGTGAATTGAGGATGCTAATTCTTTGAATCATAAATGCAGGTTAAGGAGCAAGTTTGGGAAGGGAGTGAGGTAAGGAATAGGTAGACATGCTAAGACAGACATGTTTGTGGGATATATAGGCAGACGAGTTCAATAGTTGATTTTGTATATATGGTTATATAAGTTTGAGTTTAAAAGATATATTTGGGGGGCACCTAGATGGTGCAGTCAGTTGGGCATTGGACTCTTGGTTTTGGCTTGGGTCATGATCTGGGGATCATGGGCTCGAGCCCTGCGTCAGCCTCCATGCTCAGCACGGAGTCTGCTTGAGGTTCTCTCTCTGCTCTGCCCCTCCCACTCATGCTTGTTCTCTCTCTCTCTCTCTCAAATAAATAAATAAATGAATAAATAAATCTTTTTTAAAAAAGTTACCTTTGGGCTGGGATACAGTTTGAAAAACATCTTCTTAGGTAATGGATTAGAAATGGAAGACTAGTTCTATGGAAGGAGAGTGGATAAAATGAAAAAGCATTGTGCATGCGACTAGAGAAACACCATCATTAATTAAGGGATCAAGTGTTTGTTGGAGCGGGCTTTCTGAATGTGAAAGTGCAGAGGCAGGATACTTCTAAGTGAGAGAGCAAGGGGGACAGCAGTGAGTAGAAGCAGCGGCTTCTGCAGCCACATGTGTTATTGGTGGGATTTTTGTTTGCTTGTTTGTTTTTTCTCAGAAGTAGAAAAGCACTAATCTGCAAGAGGAATTAGGGTTGGAGAATACCAATCCCACTTCATCTTCCTAGGAGGAATGTGCTGTAAGAAGAGCAGTCTTTTATGAGAAGTTTCTAGAAGTGATGTGCTGGGTAAGAAATGTTCAGGCGAGGAAGGAGGTGTCTGTTAAGTCTGTGAAGAGGCTGAGAAGACTTAGTCACTGTGTGAGTCCGAGGACCGGGAGGAGTGTTTGTGGGAGAGCCTCAGTAAAGGAATGAGTTGGGGAGATGTCAGAGGATGAGGGTGTTTGCAAGAGATCAGTATCTGCAGGAGCAGAATACTTTTCTTGAAGCCTATTCTGATTTCGAGGTATTTTTTTGGTCCTAGGAAAACTTGAACTAGTCCATTCGCATATCAACCTTGTGATGTTTAACATTGCAGGTACACACCTTTGCTCTGTATCTACTCACCAAGGCATGTTAGAGACGTAGTCCTGTTGTCTGACCTGTTAACATAATTTGTCTCTTCAAAATTAAATTTCCACTTTGTTTTGTTTATGGGTATAAGGGTTCTCTATGCTCATTATAAAAATTCAAACACTGTGAAAAGAATAAACATCTCTGATAATCCTATTTCTAGAACCAAAAAACAATTACTCATAACATTTTGGGATTATCCTTACCTCTTATAGATTTTTCATGCATATAATTTAATTAACACAATAAATAAATAAATATATGAATATAGTATTGTGTCTGTATGCACATTATGTAATGCCTATATTTACACATATAGAATTTATGCATATAGACATTTTGCCAAAAAGACTAATTCTGCATAGATTCTTATAAACTGCTTTTTCCCTAACTTAACCTCGTCACAGTTTTTCCAGGTCTGGAACCTACATCATCATTTTTAGCGGCCACAAAATATTTCACTGTATAGTTATGCCATAATTTCTTTAGTCATTCCCCTATCAGTAAAGTTTTATTGTTTTTACTGTCTTATAACTGATTTCAGAGGTGTTTTTTGTGGGGGGGCATAGTTGACACATAATGTTACGTTAGCTTTAGGTGTACGACATAGCGGTGCAACTTCTCTCTGTTATGCTTTGCTCACCTCAACTGTAACTACCATCTGTCACCATACAACACTATTAAAATATGGTTGACGATATTCCCTGTGCTGTGCCTTTTATTCCTATGACTTACTCATTTCATAACTAGAAGCCTGCATCTCCCTCTCCCCTTCAGCCCTTTTGCCTGTCCCCCAACCCCCTTTCCTCTGGCAACTATTAGTTGATTCTTCTGCATTTACAGGTATGATTCTGCTTTTTGTTTGCTCATTTGTTTGATTAGATTCCACATATGAGTGAAATCATACGGTGTTCGTTTTTCTCAGTATAACCTATTTGGTTTTAGAGAGTTACTTATAAAAGAATAGTCTTTCTTTTGAAGTGAATTACTTTGTATTTAAATAAAAAAATTAATTTCTGCAGCCTTTGGTTAAAAGCCTTGGTTTCCACTACTAACATTATTTGAGTTATCTCATTAGTAAAATTATCTATTAATTTAGAAGAACCAATTGCTCAATCTCTTGATTTGGATTCCTGTCATTTTAGGATTGAGCCCTGGTCCCACATAACAAGTAGATGTATGACTAGGTCAGGATTATTTATCATCTCCTCTCTGGGCCTTAGTTTCCTCATACATAAAAAATTTCATTGTTTCTAATGGATTTATTTAATACATGCAGAAATAGTAGATTTAACAGCTTTGGCTTTCTAGTAGTTCTCTGTAAGCTCAGAAACCATTTAATCAATTAGCGTGTCATGCTTCTGCCCACAAGAGCAACATTGGATAGAAGTGACTTGATTTGTTAATTGTATTCTTTTACATACTTCTAATCCCAATATTTCTTATTCATTGGTTCTCAGGATATTCTAATACTTGCATGAGATTATAGGATTTTTTTCCTTTTTTCCAAAAACAAACAAACAAACGAAAAACACCTTTTTAGGCACAGTAACCTCATTGAGTGCCCCTCCCCGCAGTTCTGTTTCTTTTGGGTCTCTTGTTAATGAATACTACGTGGAGGTAAACGAAGATCATCCAAATGGGAATAAGCAAAAGCTATTTATTTTAAACTTGCTAAAGCATGGGAGTTAGCCACCATCACTTGCATTTGGCAAACTCAAAGACAGGCAGATGAATGGGAGGAGCCCTACCCCTCCCCCCTGCTTGTGATCCCTCTGTCTCTCTCTCTCTCTGACAAATTAATTAATTAATTAATTAATTAAAATCTTTAAAAAAATAGTAACAGTGTTGCTTTACTGACTTCTGGGCACTCATCTAAACACCATATGAGTATTAGCTAATTTAACGTCAAAACAACCCTATGAGGAAGGTACTTTGATTTTTCTACTTTTGCAGGTAACAAAACATAAGCATAAAGAAGTTAAGTCACTGTTCATGGTTACTCATCTGGTAGTGATAGAACCAAAACTTGAACTTCGGAAGCTTGGTTCTTTTTATCTTGGTGTATTTATACCGCTTGAGAATAGAATTACACTACTTAGTTGATGCCATTTGAAAGTCTTATTGACCAGAAAACAAAACTGTATTGTTACTGACCTCACAGCCAGTTTTATCAGTATTCTCAAGAACATCTTTTGAACTGTCATTTTATTATTATTCTTAAAAAAACTGTCTGCATTTAGGTTACCCTTGCAGCTTTTGTATCTCAGGTAGTAGCCGCCTCTGATCCTCCTTCACTTACAGTGGTAAATGTCACGAAGGTGACGCAAACTATTTTAATCAAATAAATAGAAAGATAAAGGGAAAACTGATGCATTTATTTCAAAGCTAAATATGAGGTTGTTGAATTATCTAGTCTCTAAGATTACCTTTTACCCTTGGCTATATACATGAATAAGTAAAAGCAGTCTCGGGGAATCAGGACAGGACCATCACTTACTGAGTGTCACCTATGTTCTGGGCACTGTGCTATATGCCTAAATAAACCAACTCACTTACATGTTGCTCTTTCCATGTTTCAAAATTGAACAGCCAAAACCAAACCAAAACAAAACAAAACTGAACAGCTGAATTAGCACCCCTAATCTAAGGTATTTGTAAGAATTGATGACTCATTCCTGTTTCCATACCCAAATGTTCAAACAATCAATGAATGTGAATTTTAAATACATAGTTTACTAGTAACTAATCATGAACAAAGTCTCAGTTAATTGCTTCATATTTCTAAAATAGGGAAACACTTAGGTAGCATTAGTTTTTAGAAACACAATGGCATTGAGAAACAAGCACTCTTTTCAGACACCTTTTCACGAGTAACAAAGGATTTTTGCTTATTTCATACCTGTCATATAGAAAGTTAATTTAGCCTTAAGTGATTTATTTGGGCATTAAAACCCTTAAAAAGAGTCCTCCAACACTTATGTGAGCAGCAGGACTTTCCTCCCGCCCCCCCAACCTTCTTTAGGTTCTCCAAAGGAGTGTTTGTGATACACCGACACGATGTCTCTGCCCAACCAAAACTCCCACTACGAAATAAGCGATTCTGCATAAGCTGCTAGTTCAGATATCCTGTGCTGTGGGAATCCCAGCAAGATGTAAAACTGGGAAGCAAGTAGGATGGCAATGAAAATGACATTGTGTAAGAACACTGTAGTTAGGTCCTGGGTTTGAAATTTGCTATCTATGTGACTTTGAGTTAGTTACCTGCCTAGGAATGGGTTTTCCGGGAATAAGAATGAGAGGTAGTTCATGAGTGTTAGTAATGTCTGTCTCTCCGTCTGGGTAGTGGTTACGTAGGTGTTTTCATTTTGTTAGAGTTCACAGTGCATTTATGAATTTTCTATATGCCAGTTATACTTGAGTAAAATACTTCGCTGTGCAGGGAGTAGAGGGCGGTGAGGAGCCACCAGATAAGATGTACTTGAACCAGGTAAAAAACCTTTTAACCACTGACAATTCCTAATTTATCCTGTCGTATTTTTGTTAACAGCTATGAAATGAAAAATCAACTGACAGAGTAGCTTCATGAAGACCGGTTAACTTTCTTTTTTAATGTAAAACACTTCTTGTTTTCTCAGTTCAGAATTGGATTTTTTGTAGAACATGACAAAAAATCATTCACTTATGTACAACATTTACTTATTTTACTTATTTGGGCTTTTTTTTTTAGGTGTTAATGATTTGATGAGTTATCATGACCCCAACGTCCAACCCAGAACTAGAGTATCCTCTGTTAAGTGTATTTCTTGGTTTGTTTTAGTTTTATGACACACATACACACAAATGTGTGATCAATATATTATTTAGTTTTATTTATTTTGAATTTTGAATAGAAAGCTTACTGTTCTGAAATTAATATTTTGATTTAACCTTGCATTACTAAGATTCATCTACATTTTTTTTAATGTAGTTTATTCATTTTTATGGTATGAATCTACACACTTTTTACTCCGTGTTTGCCAGGCTGGGTTTACATCATGATTGGTATACTAGTTTAATTTCCCAGCAGAGCAGGCATGTTGTGCTTTATTTATTTTACATGCCTTTTTTTTTTTTTTTACAAACAGATGGATTGCAAAATGTCTTCTCTTTTCTATTCTTGCTTATTCTTTCCAATATCTGTATTCTTTGGTAAATGAATGTGTTTTCCCCAAAATGGGTCATACATCAATAGAATATCTTACTATGTGTCAGTGCCACACAGAAGAAAAATGTTCTGAAAAATTCTATCATGGCTACTAAAGAAGCTCTATTAATAGCTAACCTTAGAGTTGAAGTTCACATTTCAACCTCAAGTTGGTTAAGGATTGTTATAACTAGAGTACTTATACTAGCTCCTCGTCTTTTATAAAGTTATTATGATAATAAAATATAATGTATGGCATATAACTGAATGAAGAATTTGTTGCTGAGAGAATGAGCCCAGAATATTACAGGTGACGAGGAGCCAGAAATACGCACTAAGAGGGATGTTGCTCACTCCGAATAAGTACGTGCTGCCAAAATCTCATCACCTCGTTTCTCGGACCTGCAGAAAAAGACGAGATGGCTTCCTGCTACAAGTTTCACTGCTGTAACCAGACTTCTAAGAAAACCTTAGTACTAACCTTCAAAACTTGAGGGAAAAAAGTTATTATTTAAAAATTATGGAGGGGAGGAGCAGGTGTAAGTAGGGGAGAAGACAGAGCAGACAGATATTTATTTATCCATAACAAAAATTGGACCATAATCCCTTATCACAATTCCAAAATTCAAAAAACTGTGAAAAAACAATTTTTTTTATTTCATTTTCATAATTCTTTTGGTCACAAAACCTGTCCTGATTAGAATGCATTTGCCAGTAAAACCGGACTTGAAGTAATGGGAAACTATTTATTGCTTTTATTGCTTCTACTTAGTGTGTATTTTCGTCTGCTTGATGCCAAGATGCTGCCCAGACTCTGCTGGCACATTACATTCTAAGCAGCTTCTCCACCTATCTGAGTGTTTTAAATTTCTGAATTCTGAAACATATCTGGCCCAACAGGTTCTATTAATAGATTGTGAACTGTGGTAAAACGAATTTTGCCTTTCTCTTACATTTAGACCATGAGTTCTTTACTGTTCTTGTGCCATGGTAAAGCCTGTATACACTTCCTTTAAAAAAATTTTTTTAGATGTATGAAAGAAAATACATAAATAAGAAAGTAAACATATTGAAAAAGTCACCAACAGGATACAAATCTGTGGTATAGTAATGTATATGCTTCTTTATTAAGCCGTTAAATAACAGAATCTAGCAGTGAGTCTAAATGTTACTGTAGGGGCGCCTGGGTGGCACAGCAGTTAAGCGTCTGCCTTCGGCTCAGGGTGTGATCCCGGCGTTGTGGGATCGAGCCCCACATCAGGCTCTTCCGCTATGAGCCTGCTTCTTCCTCTCCCACTCCCCCTGCTTGTGTTCCCTCTCTCGCTGGCTGTCTCTATCTCTGTCAAATAAATAAATAAAATCTTTAAAAAAAAAGTTACTGTAAAGTCATCACAGTAATAAGTATAAATAATATTTGGGGATATCTGTAATAACTGTCATGTCGTATCAAAATATCTTTGATTTCTGTTGGTGACAGTGTCACAGGTACTGCTAATACTGCTGAGTTTTGTCTTCTGCTTTCATCATTGAAGGAAGTGATAAATTTCAAATAGAGGTTAGAGAAATAGATATTTAATTCATGCCCCATCTTAGCTCGTGTTACCCACCTCCCTCATTCTATCCATGGATCATAGTTTAAGAAACTTTGGTTACAAATACTATTAACTATTAATTTTTCTGTCTTCCTTATTGGCTTTCAGTGTCGATTCATTTTGGTTCACAAGGTGATGAAGCTGGAATTCACACCATGCCCTTACTTTCAACTAGTATTATTTTTTAAGGTTCCTACTTTATTTTGAGGGCTTTCTTCACACAATAGACAAAGCATCTAAGTGTTTGTAATTTAGAGGTTGAATTCTAACTATAGTACTAGTTTTTAGGGTTTTTTTCCTCCCTCCTGCCACAGTGTAAATTAGGAAGCAATACAGTATTTGTATTAAAATCTTTGCTCTTTTTTCTTATTGTACTTGACATTCCACTTTTTTTCTTTTTTAAAAAAAGATTTTATTTATCTGAGAGAGAGAAAGAGCATGAGCAGGGGGAGGGGCAGAGGGAGAAGGAGAAGCAGACTCCCCACTGAGCAAGGAGCCCAATGCGGGGCCCAATCCCAGAACCCTGGGAGCATGTCCTGAGCCGAAGGCAGACACTTACGAGCTAAGCCACCCAGCCATCCCTATACAAACATTTTTTTTTAATCTTTAAAAATGTATGCTTCAGAAAGGTGTTAAGTTCATTTCCCAGTTTTGCCACTTAATATATTTTGTGATCTTAGATAAATTACTTAACCTGAGTCTCATTTTGTTTGCATGATGAGAACAATACCACTTACCTCACATATTTGTTGTAAAGATTAATTGAGCTCTTACACATAAAGCACCCAGTAAAGAGCCTAACACAACAGCACATTAAATAAATGACCCCTTTACAGCCATAGGCATACGGCAAATATAGTCCAGACTCTGACCTCAAATTCTTAGGGAAGAAAGAATATCTTGCTATAATTTGCTTACTAGTTAGACATGTGTGCAGGGAAATGAACAGTGCCTTTACAAGTTAAGTTCCCTTTTCCTTGCCCAGGTATTTACTGTCAAATTGAAGAGAGAACCAGATGCTGCTTTGATGGTGTAAAACCATTTGTTTTCTCCTCAGTTGGGCAGGGCTGGTTATCAATAATAATACTCCCCTCTAAAATGGGATAGATACAGACAGGACAAATGCAGTAGTTTACCCATTTATTTCAAAGATATCTTTTTTAGTCTTTCCGTGAAATATATTAGTTCTTTAAAAACAAAACAAACCAACACTAAAGAAGTCTTTTGCTTTTGTGCCTGTACTCCGAAGGGGAGAGGTGAGAGGAGGAAATCTTGTCAGCATGTCACCGTGGTGGGCAGGGCTTACCTGGCCCATGGGTTTCAACTAGGCAGTGAATGAATGCCTACAGTGTTGCCCGCACTGAAGGTCTGTAATAAGTGAAAAGTGATGGGTGCCTCTAAGCTCCAAAGTTTTAAAAGTAGGTCATTACTTCACATATATGACAAAACCATTCATGCTCCATTGGAAAATCAGCTTTATTTCAAAAATAGATTTAGAAGTTAGAAAAAAAGTCAGAGGTGAACAACTGTGAGACTAATCCCAATTTCCAAAGGCACATGTGATTTACTCTGATACCCCACAGCTCAGCTGAACAGTACCGTATTAGGAGAGCAGTTTATATCAGACAAATACATCAGGGCCTTTCGAAAGAGTTTTTGAAAATCGTTTTCACTTTTGCTTAGAAAGGAACAAACAAATAATTTCCAGGCTTTTACCTGGGCACATGAGAATACTAAAGAGAGACTGTAGTGCTCTATGAGGCACAAGGAAACACGGAGAAGGGAACTCAAATTTGTCACACGTGGGGTGCTGCTGGCTATGACAGACTATCACAGGGGAAATTTTAGGAAAAACAAAACCATCATGCATTTCCTCTTAAAAATTGTGACAGAGAGGTATGATAGTTTTCAGTAAGTGGTAGTGATTTATAAATAAAGACAGCATAAAAATAGTAAAGCATGTCCAAAAAGTGACTAGAGTAGAATCGAGTGAATTTAACAGTGTTTCATTGGATGGGTTGTTTGAAATCATCCCTCAAAGGGCTGAAAGATATCAACTACCTAAGAAAGGGCTCATGAGAGCTAAGAATGGTGTGAACAAGGCTATGGGCTTGGGAATTAGCAATTTGGATGTAGGTATGCAACAAAAGGTAGAGATATTAGAGGAAGTAACATATAGTAGATCACTGTGGACTGGCGGTTTTCTGATCGAGGATTTTGATGCTGTGCTGTAAATCAGGTTTCAAGGAATGGTTCCTGTGATAAAGAGGAGCACTTAAGGAAGAGGGGGCCAGCTCTGCATATGAGTGACCGAAGTTAAGAGGGACTAAAGCGGGGCGCATTCCCCAGTGCTGTTACTGCAGTCCAAATATAAGATGACAACAGGCTAGACTGAGTTTTTGGCTGTAGCATTGTAGACAAATGGGCAACAGCAGATGATAAATTTTTCTTAGCCAGTAAATCAGAATATATCAGTTCTTTTGGAATTAATCAGATGCTTCCCAGAAGTTGAAAACTTCAAAATCTTACTTTGGTATGTTCTTCTCCTTCATGTATAAGATGTACTTTGATTTTAAAAGCTAAAAAGAAGTCACTTACATGGTAGTATCTGAAATGTCAATGTTGAAATGTCGGCAGAGGATATACAGATAGGTTTTTGTCCCCTCCATGCAGATTTTTTTGTTGATCTTCTATCATTGAGATATCAGCTAATAGTCTCGTAGATACTTTCAACTGACTTCTTTATTTATTTATTTGGTTTTTTTATTACGATGTTCAGTTAGCCAACTACAGCACATCATTAGTTTTTGATGTAGTGTTCAGTGATTCATTAGTTATGTGTAACATCCAGTGCTCTTCATGACACCTGCCCTCCTTAATACCGATCACCCAGTTACTCCTTCCCCCCATTCTCCTCCCTTCTGTAACCCTCAGTTTGTTTCCTGGAATCCAGAGTCTCTCATGGTTTGTCTCCCTCTCTGATGGATAGAACTGGAGGGAATTATGCTAAGTGAAATAAGTCAAGCAGAGAAAGACAATTATCATATGGTTTCACTCATATGTGGAACATAAGGAATAGCTCAGACGACCACAGGGAAAGGGAAGGAAAACTCAACTGACTTCTTTAAATGTAATTTCTGGTCTTTGATCCCTAATAGAGTTGAAAGAGACAAAACAAAATTGGGTGATAAAATACTTAATTTTAAGGAATCTGGTCTTTCGTGTGCTTGACATTCTACACTTGAGTATTAATCTGAAATAAAGAGTAAAGACATGATAGGCACCTGGGTGGCTCAGGTGGTTAAGCGTCTGACTCAGGTCATGATCCCAGGACCCCAGAATCAAGTCTCACATCGGGCTCCCTGCTCACAGGGGAGTCTGCTTCTCCCTCTACCCTTCACTCATGCTCGTGATTCTCTTTCTTTCTCTCTCTCTCAGATAAATAAATAAAATCTTTTTTATAATTTTTTTATTATATTAATTAGTCACCATACAGTACATTCCTGGTTTTTTGATGTAAAGTTCCATGATTCATTACTTGCGTATAACACCCAGTGCACCATGTAATACGTGCCCTCCTTACTACCCATCACCAGCCTATCCCAATCCCCCACCCCCCGCAAGCCCTCAGTTTGTTTCCCAGAGTCCACAGTCTCTCATGGTTCGTTCCCCCTTCTGTTCCCCCCCCTTCTTCTTCCCTTTCTTCTCCTACAAGTAAATAGATGAATTAGTGGATGGAGAAATTAAGCTATTACTGAGTATGAATTACATTATTATGTTAAGTCATTCGTGAAAAAAGTCACAGATTGTGAGGTGTATGAATACATGCTGTTGGCGTTTTCTGCCATTTTAACTATGCATAACCCTCCTTTTAATGTTGAACATTTGATGTAGTAAATGTGTATGCTGCTTTTGAATATTAATTGCAGTTAATAAACATGACTTTCATTTTATTTATATTTACATGTTCTTTTGTTTTTGTAACCAAAGTATAAAAAGTAATTACTTCATTGCACTGTTTACTACTGTTATTCATTCCTTCATTTAACATTTAAGTTTGCTATATGTAAGGCCTTGTGCCAGGAAACATAACATAATGATGAAAAAAGACGGTGGAAGTTGTAATTTAGTGGAGGAGATACATAAATCAGTGTGAAATTACATTGTGATAAATTCTAGGAAGGAGAGATCCAGAGTGCTGTGAGAGTTGTATATGCTGAGTGAAGAAATTATACCTCTATGACTGAATGTTAAAGCATTGTGTGAAGGATTTTTCTTTGCTTTTCAAAAGCTACCCAATGGGAATACATCACAAAGAATTTTAGGAATATTAAAAGAGACTTTATGCATCCCACTAAGTACAGTGGAGATTTAATAATATTTCTTGAGAAATTAATGAAAATGCAGTGTAAGATTTGATTTCACCTTCCATTGATTGCAGCATTTAAAATGCACTGTGCACTAAAATATGGTTTCTCAGCCTTGTCCCTATTGACATTTTGGACTGGATGATTTTGTTAAGGGGGCTGCCTATGCATTATAAGATACTTAGCGACATTCCTGGCCTCTACACACCATAGGCACTAGTAGCACTCATACATCCCCAGTCATACAGTTAGGTCAATAAAAATTATTTGCAGACTTTGGCCAATGTCCCAAAACATCAGCTCAGTTAACAACCACTGCTCTGGAATATTTTGCATCCATTATGAGGATAAAAAGAATACAAGTTTACAAAATGTTCACAGTGGAAAAGTATATATAGCAGGATCTTATTTTTGAACAAAATCATGCATACACACACCAAAATCAAAATTCAAATAGCAAAATGTTAACCATATGTACCTTATCAAGAAAAAGTGTTATTTGGGGTTTTATTTCCTTTGTGTTTTTCTTGCATTTATTACCTCTTTGATATGAACAATAATGTACTTTGTATAATATTCAGTCTTTAAATGGATGATACAATGTCTTAGTCTGCTCATGCTGCTGTAACAAAAATACCATGGACAGGCAGATTAAAAAAAAAAAACAAAACACATTCATTTCTCACAGTTCTGGAGGCTGAGAGTTCCAAGACCAAGGCACAAGCAGATTCCGTGTCTGGTAAGAGCTTGCTTCCTGGTTCATAGAAGGCCAGCTTCTCATTGTGTCTTCACGTGTGAGAAAGGGCCAGGGAGCTCTCTGGGGTCTTTCTATGGAGATGCTGATCCTGTTCATGGGGGCTCAAACCCTCATGGTTTGAGCACCTCCCAGAGGCCCCACCACCAAATACCATCATATAGATTAAGATTAGGATTCCACATAAAAATTTAAGGAGTACACAAACATTCTATGATATATAGTGATTTCCACAGATAGGTCAACATTTTAAAATTTGACTTAGAATATTATACACAGCATCATACTTGAAGAGCTGAAATAAAGTAAATATTATCTATGTGAACTGAATTTTTATTGATGTCCATGAAACTGGAATAAAGCATGTGACTGATTTCTTCTTTTGTGAAACCATCAGTATAAGGAACATAATATCCTGTAAACTTGAAGCACTATTTTGGAAAACTAGATTGTTCTGCTTTCTGCCTGTTATAGTTACTTATCCAAAAAACTTGCTTATTCCCAGAGGGGAGGTTAAAACTAGGACACCACAAACTGGATACAACAGAGTGAATAAAATGTGACTTTCCTTAGTCACATGCTGCTGACTAGCCTAAAGAGGCATGTCTTAAAATTATCTCTCTTCTTCTAAGAGCTTTAGGTTTTATTTTGAAAACTAAACAATTTATTAATTGGCAGTCTAGAGCAGCAATTATCAGGTGTGTGTGTGTTTTCCCTTACTGTGACACAAATGAAGGAGAATTTCACACACATTCTCAAGAACATCTCCAGGTTTACACATAGTTCTCAACTCCCCAGGTATAATGCTTCTTCTTTTTCCCCAATCAAGAAAGAAAATCAGAATGTAAATAGACTTAGAGGGCAGGGATAATAAAACAGAATAGATTAGAAATAAGGAATTTAAAAACTAAATCATTTTAAAACACTGGTGATGTATTAAATACATAATATTCCACAGATATTAATTGAATGGCTAGTACATAAACGGTAATGTTTGAGGCTCAGAGGTGAAAGCCTAGTGGGTGTGGCACACTTGAATCAAGCTCTCATACACAAAGACGTGAAATTCAAGGTATGGCATATGCTGTGAAAGGGAAGTGTATGCTGCTATGAGAGCGTGTAATTGGGGGACCTATTATAGATTGAGGAGTCAGAAAAAACTTCCCTGAAAAAAGTGTCTTTTTAGCCAAGATCTAATGAGTGAGTAGGAGATAACTAAAGAGGTATGAGGGCCCAACATTCCAGATAAATAAACCAACGTGTGCCAAGATTTGTATCTTGAGGGAGGATGATATATTTAAGGACGTAGAAGACAGACAGGCTAGATAGAGCTCAGAGAGCAAAAACATGGATGGTGAGGGATGAAGTTGGTGGGGTTGGAGTAGAGTAGGAAGGACCATGGTATACATATTGGTTCTTTAGCCTGGGAGCAAAAGGAAAGCTCTGGAAGTTTCTTTTGTTTGTTTGTTTTTTGGTGCTTTTGTTTTGTTTTGTTTTAAGTAGGCTCCATGCCCAGCATGAACTCACAACCCTGAGATCAAGACCTGAGCTGAGATCAAGAGTGGAAGCCTTTACCGACTGAGCCACCCATGCACCCTCAGTGGAGGTTTTTAAACCAAGTTGTGGTGTGATAAAAATGGCAATCTGAAAAATTATTTTCGCAAAATATGCAAAAATTGTTAGGATGCGGGTTGCCTGGGTGGCTCAGTCGTTAAGCATCTGCCTTTGGCTCAGGTCATGATCCCAGGGTCCTGGCATCAAGTCCTGCATCAGGCTCCCTGCTCAGTGGGAAGCCTGTGTCTCCCTCTCACCACGCTTGTGTTCCCTCTCTCGCTGTATCTCTCTCTGTCAAGTAAATAAATAAAATCTTTTAAAAGAATTAAGATGCAAAACGGATGTAAGGACCAGTTAGTAGTTTATTGAAGTAGTCCAGCTAAAGAACTGTAAAGAATTCTGTCTTTATCTTTCTAAGATAGAAGTAGATTCAAGAGAAATTCAAGGACTGGAACAAATAGGACTTACAAATAAATTAGGAAGAAATATCAAGGATAACAACTAGAGTATTAGTTTGTGCAGCTGGATGGATTCAGTAAGTTAAAGAAAATTAGAATTGACTCAGTTACAGAGAGAAGGTTGTGAATTCAATTTGAGGCATATTGAATTGAGGTGCTTTAAGAAATCACAACAGAAATATCAACTAGACAAGAGATACATAGTTACAGAGCTTCAAAGAGAGGCTAGGACAGAATTGAAGATCTGAAAGTCATCTATATACAGGTATTAGCAGAGGCTGTAGGTCAATTGCCTAGAGAAATCGTATACATAGAAAAGAAAAAAAAATGTGAAGGCAGCTTAGGACTAAGCATTAAGGAGTTCCCCAATTTGTGGGAGGAAAGAGGAAGATGCACTTGAGGAACAAGCTGGTGGATAAGAAAAACAATGTTGTGGGTACTTGGGTGGCTCAGTTGGTTAAGCACCTGCCTTCTGCTCAGGTCATGATCCCAGCATCCTGGGATCAGCACCACATCAGGCTGCCCTGCTTCTCCCTCTCCCTCTGCCCCTCCCCCTGCTTGTGCACTCTCTCTCTCTCTCTCTGTCTCAAAGAAATAAAAAAGATCTTAAAAAAAGAAAAAAAAGAACGTTGTATTATATTTTTTATTTTTTTTGTTTTTCTTTTACTTCCAGTTAACATACAGTGTTATATTAGCTTCAGGTGTAAGAATGTTGTATTATAAAAATCAAGGGAAGTGGCACATATTTCAAGACATTTAAAAATGTTTAAGAGAATAATCAGCAGTGTCAAATGTAGCTAAGAGAACAAGAAGGATGAAAACTGAGAAATAGTGATTGGGTCTAGTAACAGTAATCCAACAGAAGGGGGTTGAGGAATATTTGCAGAAGTGAAAAAAATGAGGAAAACAAGTAGAGCAGTTCTTTAAAGTTTTGCTGTGACAAGAAGGAGAGGGGGACGGCGGTAGCTAGCACAAAATGCAAGACCAAGAGAATTCTGTGCGGGGCGTGTGTGTGTGTGTGTGTGTGTGTGTGTGTGTGTGTTTAATAGGAGAAGATGTCAGAGAAAGAGAAATTGTACACCCAGGAAGAATTTGAAAGGAATGGTGAAGGTTTTAGAAGAGTCACATGAGAGAGCCAGTCAGTGACTTTGTAAGGGGCAGGAAAAAAACGAAAAACGTATTAAAACTGTTCCCACAAATTTGACGGAAACCACCAGACTAGAAAAGTATAATAAAATTTAATTATTTGAGAAATGTATGGAGTATTATTTAAAAGAATTTTTTTTTAAAAAGCCTTGTAGTACTGAATTAGGTTATTTTCTAAAATTCCTTATAGCCCCATTTTCCGCTTGGAAGGGTTCAAGGAAAAGTCTACTTTCTCTAAGCTGAGAATCTTAAAGATTAGTTGTTCTGTATGTTTCTTTTAGCACTGTTTTATCAGTTTAGTAATTTTATCTTTTTAACCTTACTTTTTTATATATTATAGTCTCCATTTAGGTTCATTTTCAAATTTGCTTTTTTTTTAAATCATATTTTGATTATAACCTGTTCTTGCCTTATTGATGCTATTCTACTTTTAAAATCTCCTTTCAATGCACTTAAGGCTTCTTATGTATTTCTCAGTTATATGGAGTTGTTCAGGTTAATTCTTCCATTCATACATCTACTTAGACCTTTAGTTAGCAGTTTGTTTTATGGCATACTTAGACCTTTAGTTTGTTTTATGGCATACTTAGTAATTTTTTATTATAAACTGCCTTCAGTAGGAATTGGTTCCCTGTGACTCTCAGGTGCTCTGAATTGTGGAAGAAACCCCTTGAGGCCAGTTTTGTGTTTGGCTTTGTTGTCATTGCTTTCACTAGTACAGGACTTAATTTTATGTTATTTCCTCTATTCAGAGTTTCCAAATCTTTGGAAGTGCTAATTGAGACTGCACACCAGCAAATAGTGCAGGTTTGAAGCCCTGGCATACTTCTGCTGACTCTGTCCAGAGTGGCAGGCTTCTGTATCACATTCCACAGACCAAGGAACCTTTCTAACTCGCCTGCTGTACATAGAGCCTAGAGTTTTGACTTCTAACCTATATCCTCAACATATATATTAGGTTTTTGAACATTTTATCTAGCTTTCTTATTTAATTAGCACTGGAGGGAGGCTTACTGCCTTGGCTCGCTTCCCCATATTGACCAAAAGTCTTTTTTGGCAATATAAAAATCTTTTCCAGTTGTTTCTTAAAATATATTTTTGATGACTGATATGGGAGCTAGCATATGCTAGAAATCCAAAGCTGTCAAATTTGGAATATGTATTTATGCAAATTTAAAGTCGTATTTTGAGACTAGAAATACAGATTCTTATGACACAACAATGACATTTAAAAAAGTATATTTCTTTAAGAATCAGAAATGAAAATAGTTCTGTAATAAATATGTCTGTATACTTAAAGTAGCATCCATGTTTCATTCTTTTAATCACTGCTATTTTCTGATAACTTTAATATCTAAACTTTTTCCACAACATAGCGTGGAGTTTGTGTCACGCACACAAAAAACAAAGCAAGAGAATAAGATTTAGAGAAATGTAGACATATTTCAGTTTTATGAGAAGAGATTAAATGATACAATGAAAGATGAGAGAGGGAGGAATTTGTTCTAGGATTGAATCATAGTCCACAAAGTCACATAATCAGGAAATGTAATTTTCCTTATTTTTAAATAAAAGTTATTCTTATGTAGTAAGTACCTAGTGGATATTTGTTGCATAAATGAATGTATGAATGAATGAATTTCCATTTTGAGCCTTTTTCTATTGGAGGCTGCAAACTAAATGTTAATCAGTACAAGCCTTTCTCCCTTCCTTTTCTCCCTAGGATCTGCTTCCTAAATTTCTAGACTCTTCCAAGTGCAGCATGTTGGCAGATGGGATGGATATTTGACCTGGTTGGTACCTGCTGAGCTATCTACCTGATCACTTTACTTTTTCTTTGTATTGACTGAAAAATCTTTACTACCCACTCTGCCAAATAAATGCCATCCTCTGCCTCTCCCTTACCACGCTAAGCATGAAAGAATTCTGAGACCTTGCTTCCTCCCTGAGATTCTGTTCTGGAAATGGGAGGTTGTATTATCAAAACTCTACCCCTGATGAATTTTCATCCTGCCACCAGTTTTAAGCCTGGATGAATATGTTGCTGAGCGCTTTCTCAGAGATCCACCAGATTCTCGTCCCAGTCCCATAGAATCCTTGTCTAGTATATTTTGAGCCTAAGGGAACAGGGACCGGAGGAGCAGAAAAAAAAAATCTTCCAAATCTATCATTTACACTCAGAATCCTAGTCTCTTGAAAATCAAATGCCAGAAATTTAATAATTAAATTTATTTTGGGGGCACCTAGGTGGTTCATTTGGTTAAATGTCTGACTCTTGATTTTGGCTCAGGTCATGACCTCAGGGTTGTAAGATCAAGCCCAGCTTCATGCTCCATGCTCAACGGGGAGTTTGCTGGAAATTCTCTATCCCTCTCCCTCTGCCTCCCCCTGCCCCGCATGCATGCACACAGTTTCTCAGATCTTTAAAAACAATAATTAAATTTGTTATCTACATACTGCTCTGTCATCCATTCCTTTAAACAGGGAAATGATACCTGTTTCTGTTTGAATGAAGAAGGGTCATGGGTAACCAAACTGAGAACCAAAGATACTGGTCAATATGTAAGAGTTTTTCTGCTACAAAGAAACCTAATAGAGGAGAAAAGAATAAGGCAGAAAAAGAAGCTCAAGTGGTTTAGTAGAGAGACTCAAATGCCTCTGTACTCTCTAAAGTAAAATGTGAGATGCTGTGGCTTAGGAGTTACTGGGTTCAGTGTCTCAGGCACGGACTGGCAGGTAAAAGGATTGTTGCTGGAGGCTGAAGAATGACTTTTGTTATGGAGCTGTGTTCTCTCTCTGTGGTAGCCCCATGGGACTTTTACCTGCCTGGAAGTCAGGAAATAATATCTTGGACTTCTTTTTTAAAATCTTCAAAAGAAAGAGGGGAATGCAAATCAGAATAAAAATGTGAACTCAAGGGATATGATTATTTTAAGGCTTACAAGGAAAAAATCAGAATTGTTCATTATAAAACCAATGTATCCTCCTCCACTCAAATGAAAATTAGCTCCTACTGATTTTGGTTTCAAAAAATGTCTTAAATTCCTAGTTCAGCAACTCTAGGTCAGGTCCTTGGTATACCATTCCTTAATTATTCCTTCTTTCTGCTACTTAGCACTCCAGTTCTTGAAAACACCTCCTCTTGACACTTTTCTTTTTTAAAGAATTAGTTTATAAGTCTTTCTAGATACGTTCACAGCAGCATCCCTAGTGCCTTTCATATCCCTACTACGGGCTAAATTGTTCCCCTCCCCTTCCTCACAGATACATATGTTGAAGCCCTAATCCCCAATGTGACTATATTTGGAGATAGTGTTTTTTGGAGGTAATTAAGGCTAAGTCGTTATAAAGGTGTAGCCCTGATCCAACAGGATTGGTGGCCTTATAAGGAAAGGAAAAGGGAGATTTTGTTCAATTCACACGAAGGGAGTGTCATGTGAGCACAAGGGAAGAAGGCAGCCATCTACAAGTAAGGAAGAGAGCGCTCACCAGAATCCAGCTATGCTGGTACCCCGATCTTGGATTCCCACGTCCAGAACTGTGAGAAATAAATGGCTCCTGTTAAAGCTACGCAGTTCATGGTATTTTATCATAGCCCAAGCTGACTAAGAAAATCTCCAGAACCTGAAATAGACTCAACAAGTATTTGTTGGTTGTGGTGGAAATTAGTATATTACATTCAGAAACATGATGAGACTTCTTAGCCTGGTAGGTAATGGCCCATACTACAGAGTTTGCTGAGTATACAGTCTGTCACAGCTCCTTAGTAGCAGTACACGGTACAATGACCAATGACCATGGCTGTGTTCCAGTGAAATTTTACTTACAAAAAATAGGCAGCAGGCTGTATTTGGCCCATAGGCTGTAGTTTGACCATTCCTATCCAGTAAGAGTAGTCCATACCCAGAAGGGTCTTAGAAGTGTCATAGAGGGAGGCATGTAGATAATCAATATAGGTGTTGTGGAAGGTGTGAAAAGAATAGTAAGGGCACAAAGAAGGAATTGGAACATTTTACAGAGGGTAGAGTAGTAAAATGAGCATGATCAGGACTCCTGGAGGAAATGAAAATGTGTAAGATGGAATGCTGCAAGAAATGAGATGGGGAGACTGGGCAGAGGATCAAGACTGCAGAGGGCAGGGAGGGGGAAGGCAAGCAAAAAAAGGAAAAGAGAAAATCTGAAATATAAAAAGAAGCTATGAGATGATAATATTTACGTATGTAAAGGATGTATGTATCTAGGTTAAAAAAGTAAGAGGAAAATAAAGATCATTGTCTACTAACATATGCTGGTAAGTGAAAAAAGTGGCAGCAGAGTTCTTATGTGTACATGTGCTTTTATATTTGGTATGAGCCAAAAGAAGTCATGAAAGGATTCACCAGAGTTGCCTCAGGGACAGTTGTATCTGGAAGATAGGGAGTGGGCAGGCAGAGTGGAGATGGTTATTGTGATTGTAGCCATAAATAAACGTGACAAACAGGAGCTTGACAGGTCAGTGTTTATTTTTATCATGTAATATATCTAGAGATAGTTTCTGCAATCAAGGATACAGATTCTAATTTTGCCTCCACTTCTGTTCTCATGTATGTTGCTTCATGTTGTAAGAGGGCTGACAAGATCCAAGTATTGGGGTCATCATGTTCAAGGAAAGGGAAGGGATAGTATCAGCTATTTCTGCCCTTTTCTTACAGAAATCCAAAGTTTTACCAGGAGTTTTCAGCATACTTTCCTCATGTCTCATTGGCCAAAGTTGGGCCAACTCTAGCTATAAGAAAGCCACGGTAAACAACTACTTAAGCTTTCTGGCTCCTGTAATGGAGAACAATTCTTATAAAGGAGAAGGGGGTTGAGAAAAGTATTGAGTTATCCAACCAGCAGTATCTGTCACAATGTGCTTTGCCTTTATGAGTGATTATATTATCTTGTTTCATTTGTTACTATAAGTATGTAATCCTTTTATGATTAGAAAATAAAACTCCAAATTTAAACATGCCACCAGCCACCAAGCTGGTCTCTCAGCCTAAAAGCATCCCATTTCTAAGCATTATAGTATCATGTGAAAAAGGAAAAGAGGGTGGTGGCAGGGCTTGTATTCCTAATCTAGTGACTTCATCCACCAGTTAGTGATCATGGTTTGGTTGGGTACCTCTAAACTGATATTACCTGATTTGTGTATTCTTTATCTGAAGCTGGACATAAGTTTCTCTGGACTGAAAAGAATAGCAAAAATTTCTCTTCCCTGTAAGGAATACAGACAGCAATGTATGCTGTGTTCCATTTAGAAGGATCTGTCTGGCAGCAGCACAGAGCATGAACTGTAGTGATCATCAAAGAGGGGTAGACTCTAAGGCCAGGGAAGAGATTATGAGGCCTGAACTGAGGCATTAACAGTGGGAAAGGAAAAGGGGAATAAAATACACAGGTTTTAAACAATCTATATAAATTGGTTGCTGGTAAGATATAGGAAATGAAGATAAGGGAAAAATCTAAATGATTGCTAAATTTCTTTCTTGGATAAATAACAAGTGGTTTATGAACAGTCACTAAGATTTTGAGTGAGGGGCAGGTTTAAGGGAAAAGTTAAATTACCTTTGACCACACTATGTTTTCCTGTGCCTGGGTGGCAAATCCACAGAGAGATAGATACCTAATAGATTAATGGATAGCTGTAGACTAATGGATTTGGGGTTCAGGAGAGTGATCTGGGCTAAAGCTAGAGATTATTGAGTCATCAATTTAATAGGAAGTAGCTACAACTATAAGAATGAAAGATGAGGTTGCTTCAGGAGAACAGGTACTGTTAAAAAAGAAAAGGTCCAAGGCTGAGAACTGCAGAATTACCAACATTGGTGGGTGGTCAATGACAGAAAAGCCAGAAAAGGAACCAGGGTAAGAAATTAAAAGGAGACTCCGTTCAAGTGGCATTCTTTAAAATGACGGTTTTTAAGAGAAGGAATTGGCTGAGAATGTTTAATGCTGTGGAATTATCGTGTATCGTAAGAACAAAATAATCTATCAGATATGGCAATTGGGTCTTAGATGACTTTTGACTAGAGCAGTTCTAGTCTAGTAGTGGGTTGTGGGAAAGAATGGACAGAACTGATATTCTTTTCTTTCCAGGGACTTGACTCTGAAGGGAAAGAGAGGACTATTGCTAGATGAAAATGTGGCATCAGAGGAAAGGTTTTTCTGCTGGAAGAGATTTGTGTATGTGTATCTCCTTTAGGGAAGAACATGTTAAGAGAGGATAATCTTATATAATAAAAAAACATAAAAATGTAAAGGTATGTTTATACATAGGAAAAATACTAGGTATGTATGTAGTATTAGTGATTTTTCTGCCAAGTGGGGGGGCGGCTTTCATTTTTACTGTTTTTTTTCTATATTTATTAATTTTCCACCATAAGTAGTGAAACTTTTTTTTTTTTTTAAAGATTTTATGGGGGCTCGATCCCACAACGCCGGGATCACGCCCTGAGCCGAAGGCAGACGCTTAACCGCTGTGTCACCCAGGCGCCCCTAAGTAGTGAAACTTTAAACACATGTGAAACTACTTAGAGTTACCTAAACTCCTACTTCTACATTCTGTTGGTAAGTTAATGAGGGGTTAACTGAATCCTTTTCTCAATTTCTTACCTAAAATATAGTCTGTCTTCTAGTGACAGGTAATCTGTCTTTTATATTCATTCATTTAACCAGTATTTATTGTTTCCTGCTACGTGTCAAGAAGCATTCTTGGCACTTGGGTCACGTCAGTGAGTAAAACAGATAAAGGCTCTTAATCTCTTGGATCTTCCATTCTAGTGTAGGGGTCATACAATAAACATAGTAAGTAAATTTATGTGTATATTGGAAGTTGATAAATGTCATGGAAAAAGGTTGACCAAACTCGGAATGTCAGAAGGTGGGGGTCATGCTGTGGTATTAAGTAGGGTTAGTCAAGTTAGAACTTACTGAGAACATGAGAATTGATCAGAGACTTGAAGGAGAGGTGAGAAAACTATCTGAAAAAAGCATTCTCGACGTAACAGTAAATGTAAAAGTCATAACACAGGAGTATTGATCCGAAATAACAGTAGGACCAACAAGCAGGTGGCTGGAGCTGTGGCTGGAGCATGGTGAGAGGTAGATGGTGCTAGAAGATGAGGTCAGAGAAGTAAAGGTGGTTGAGAAGGATCATGCAAGACCTATAGGCCATCATAAAGACCATAGTTTTTATTTCGAGTGGTTTTATAAACCTTGTAGATTTGAGCAGTCTAATAACATGATATGACATTTTGAAGTAACTCCCCCCTCCCCCTAGTTTCTGTGTTAAGACTAGACCTTGGGGAATACAGAGGGAGGAAAGAGAAAATATGTGTACCAAGTAGAAGTAGGGAAAGCTAGTAGGAGGCTCTTGCAGCAACCTAGGCAAAAGATGATTGTGCCTTGGAACAGGATGAAGAATGTGTTTTAGATGAAAAATACAGAAAAAACTTACAGAGAAAAAATTGTGAATGACAGCACAATATTAAATTTCATGGATGCAATATAAAGAAGCGGTTCAGAGTTTGAGTTTTTAGGTTAAACAGATGTGTGGCTGAAATAAGTTACCTTGACCTTAACCTTAGTCAAACACTGAGCCCCCTTGCCCTCATCTCTGTAAGGGGGATAATTTTAGTCAGCCTGGGCTGCTGTAACAAAATACCATAATTGCACGGGTGGCTCGAACAACAGACATTAATTTCTCACAGTTCTGGTGACCAGGAAGTCCTACATCAAGTTGCTGGCAAATTGGGCTCCTGGTGAGCTCCCACTTCCTTGGTTAGACACCTACCTTCTTGCTACTCGCATCGCATGGTCTTTCTTTGGCGCTTGGGAGAGAGCAACTTTCTCTTAGTTTTCCTCTTCTTATAAGGACAGTAATCCCATCATGAGAGGATTCCACCCTCATGACCTCATCTAAACCTGATTACCTGTCAAAGGCCCCCATCTCCAAATGCCATCACATTGAGGGTTAGGGCGTCAACATATGAATACTGAGGGGGCCACTACCATTCAGGCCACAACAGTGAAGATGATGGTTGTTTTGAGAGTTAAATTTGATCTTGTGTGTATATAAAAGCTCTAAGCAGTAGGCCTAGCACATACTAAGTATAAAATGAATGTTATGTTCTATAGCGCCTGTTGAATTTTTTTTTAACTTAGAGGCAAATTTGCCTTTTTTTCTGGAATTTTTAAGACACTATGGATTGACAGTTTAATTAATAAAACCTTTGGAGAGAGGTGGGAAGATTTTCAAATGAAAGAACTGTGTCTGATTAAAATTGTTTATGAATTTCAGAAATGTTAAAAGGCCAAGAGAAACCAAATCGCGAAGATACATGTAGTCAGAATATTGATTGGAATCCCATTTGGTATAAACATAGGTAATGTAAATTATTGCCTGCCCCAGCTTTGTCCAGCTCACATTTCATCTGAACCCATCCTACCTAAGTTTGTTAACTTAGGAGGTGCCAGAGAATAAGTCAGAAATTGTCCTGCTGCCAAGTATGGCCTGTGGGCTTCCTTATTTCCACTCCTGTTTCAGCTTGTACTGAAGCTCTGATTCACTTAACTCATGCTGTAATAACTTGGTAGCTATCTTTTCTCCTTCCTTCTGGGTGTTAGATGCTTCACCTTGCCCCTACCTTGGCTGGAGGCTGACCTCAAACGCATGGAGTCTCTGAAATGCCACAACTGCCTTTTTTAGAATTAGAAATGCCTTCTTTTTCTTTAGAAATGGGACATTTGAAAAGTTTAGATGTAAGGGACTTATTACAGTCTTGAATTGTGGATATTTTCATAACATACTAATCTATTCATGCCTTTCCTAGTTCCACAAAGATACATGTCCTCTACTTGTTGAAAGGGAAGTCTGATTTAAAAATAATTATAATATTTTATTTACATTGCACTGAGTCATATAAAGTCTTTCTAATGCTACGTTCTATTAAAATGAGATAACCTCTTTTCACCCATATAGAGACGGAAATCATGAGACTAGTATGTGCATTATTCATGTTTTATAGTCATATAAAATTGAATGACAGAAATTTCAGACAGGAAGTCTGACTGCAAACATCAGAAAAAAAGTGCGCAAGCAGAAACCGAGATAGAAACACCCGAGAAAAGAAACGACTCATATTCATAAAATTTTTAAAATATTAAAATATATGTGAAAATACTCTTAGCTAACCATGTCTTTAAAATGTTGTGGGCTTCATCAACATAATTTTATATGAAATAAGATTCAGAGACACTAATAGACCATTAAGCCTTAAAATAGCAGAATGCAAATATTGCTTAAATGTCACTTAGCTCTTATCCCATATTTTGCAAATGAAGACATTTGTGAAATAGGTATAGTTAAATTTTATAGTACTTTCTAAAAACCATAGGAAAATTTAATTTTATATATATGTTATAATTTTTTTTGTCTATGATATTTACACTAAAAAGCTAATTACCAGCCAGACTGTTGAGTACACGGATGTGATTTCTAAATCATAATACAAAAGTTTCTTTGTTGGTATAGATTTTTTTCATAAAAGTAGACTTCACACAGTGTTACATTCGTTTCAGGTGTACAACATAGTGATTCCACAACTCTGTACCTTATGCTGTTTACCACAGATGTAGCTACCATCTGTCACCATACAACACTATTACAGTACCATTTGAAATTGTATTTTCAGTTTCAATACAGGACCTTTCATCCCCATGACTTATTCATTCCATAACTGTAAGCTTGCACCTCCCACTCCCCTTCACACATTTTACCATCCGCCGGTCTCCCTCCTTTCTGGCAACCATCATTTTGTATTCTGTATTTATGGATCTTTTTCTGCCTTTTTTATTTGTATGCTCATTTGTTTTTTAGATTCCACATGTAAGTGAAAATAGATGGATTTTGTTTTTCCCTGTCTGACTTATTTCACTTAGCATAATATCCTCTAGGTCCATCCATGTTGTCCCAAATGGCGAGATCACCTTCTTTTTTTCTTGCTGCGTTGTATTGTATACAGTGCATCTGTTATGTACCACATCTTCTTTATCCATTTCTGTATCGATGGACATTTACATTGCTTCCATATCTTGGCTCTTGTAAATAATGCAGCAGTAAACATAGGGTTGCATATATCTTTTCACTTTCTTGGGTAAATACCTAGTAGTGGAATTACTGGATCATACAATATTTCTATTTTTAACTTTTTAAGGAACATCCGTCTCTTTTCCACAAAGGCCGTATCAGTTTACATTCCTGCCAACAGTGCATGAGACGCTCTTTTTCTCCACATCCTTGCCACCACTTGTTTTTCATTGTAGTCATTCTGACTAGTGTGACGTGATATATCGTTATGGTTTTGATTTGCACTTCCTTGATAATTACTGATGTTGAACATCTGTGCATGTGTCTGTTGGCCAACTATATGTCTTCTTTGGAAGAATGTCTATTCAGATCCTTTGCCCATTTTAATCGGATTATTTTGGGAGTTTTTTGTTGTTGTTGAATTGTATAAGCTCTTTTTATATTTTAGATACTAACCTCCTATCAGACATATCATTTATTAATATTTTTCCCATTTAGTAGGTTGCCTTTTCATCATGTGGATGGTTTCCTTCACTGTGCAAATGCTTTTTTTTTTTTTTTTTTTTTTTTTT
>NC_048220.1:43134513-43148306 GCF_002007445.2 Ailuropoda melanoleuca
GCATGGAGTCTCTGAAATGCCACAACTGCCTTTTTTAGAATTAGAAATGCCTTCTTTTTCTTTAGAAATGGGACATTTGAAAAGTTTAGATGTAAGGGACTTATTACAGTCTTGAATTGTGGATATTTTCATAACATACTAATCTATTCATGCCTTTCCTAGTTCCACAAAGATACATGTCCTCTACTTGTTGAAAGGGAAGTCTGATTTAAAAATAATTATAATATTTTATTTACATTGCACTGAGTCATATAAAGTCTTTCTAATGCTACGTTCTATTAAAATGAGATAACCTCTTTTCACCCATATAGAGACGGAAATCATGAGACTAGTATGTGCATTATTCATGTTTTATAGTCATATAAAATTGAATGACAGAAATTTCAGACAGGAAGTCTGACTGCAAACATCAGAAAAAAAGTGCGCAAGCAGAAACCGAGATAGAAACACCCGAGAAAAGAAACGACTCATATTCATAAAATTTTTAAAATATTAAAATATATGTGAAAATACTCTTAGCTAACCATGTCTTTAAAATGTTGAATGGGCTTCATCAACATAATTTTATATGAAATAAGATTCAGAGACACTAATAGACCATTAAGCCTTAAAATAGCAGAATGCAAATATTGCTTAAATGTCACTTAGCTCTTATCCCATATTTTGCAAATGAAGACATTTGTGAAATAGGTATAGTTAAATTTTATAGTACTTTCTAAAAACCATAGGAAAATTTAATTTTATATATATGTTATAATTTTTTTTGTCTATGATATTTACACTAAAAAGCTAATTACCAGCCAGACTGTTGAGTACACGGATGTGATTTCTAAATCATAATACAAAAGTTTCTTTGTTGGTATAGATTTTTTTCATAAAAGTAGACTTCACACAGTGTTACATTCGTTTCAGGTGTACAACATAGTGATTCCACAACTCTGTACCTTATGCTGTTTACCACAGATGTAGCTACCATCTGTCACCATACAACACTATTACAGTACCATTTGAAATTGTATTTTCAGTTTCAATACAGGACCTTTCATCCCCATGACTTATTCATTCCATAACTGTAAGCTTGCACCTCCCACTCCCCTTCACACATTTTACCATCCGCCGGTCTCCCTCCTTTCTGGCAACCATCATTTTGTATTCTGTATTTATGGATCTTTTTCTGCCTTTTTTATTTGTATGCTCATTTGTTTTTTAGATTCCACATGTAAGTGAAAATAGATGGATTTTGTTTTTCCCTGTCTGACTTATTTCACTTAGCATAATATCCTCTAGGTCCATCCATGTTGTCCCAAATGGCGAGATCACCTTCTTTTTTTCTTGCTGCGTTGTATTGTATACAGTGCATCTGTTATGTACCACATCTTCTTTATCCATTTCTGTATCGATGGACATTTACATTGCTTCCATATCTTGGCTCTTGTAAATAATGCAGCAGTAAACATAGGGTTGCATATATCTTTTCACTTTCTTGGGTAAATACCTAGTAGTGGAATTACTGGATCATACAATATTTCTATTTTTAACTTTTTAAGGAACATCCGTCTCTTTTCCACAAAGGCCGTATCAGTTTACATTCCTGCCAACAGTGCATGAGACGCTCTTTTTCTCCACATCCTTGCCACCACTTGTTTTTCATTGTAGTCATTCTGACTAGTGTGACGTGATATATCGTTATGGTTTTGATTTGCACTTCCTTGATAATTACTGATGTTGAGCATCTGTGCATGTGTCTGTTGGCCAACTATATGTCTTCTTTGGAAGAATGTCTATTCAGATCCTTTGCCCATTTTAATCGGATTATTTTGGGAGTTTTTTGTTGTTGTTGAATTGTATAAGCTCTTTTTATATTTTAGATACTAACCTCCTATCAGACATATCATTTATTAATATTTTTCCCATTTAGTAGGTTGCCTTTTCATCATGTGGATGGTTTCCTTCACTGTGCAAATGCTTTTTTTTTTTTTTTTTTTTTTTTTTTTTTGGTATAGTCCCAGTAGTTTATTTTTGCTTTTCTTTCCCTTGCCTCAGGAGACTATCTAGAAAAATGTTGACAAGATCATTGTCTAAGAGATTACTATGTATGTTTTCTTCTAGGGGTTTTATGGTTTTCTGTCTCTAATTTAGGTCTTTAATGCATTTTGAGTTTATTTTTGTGTATGGTGTAAGAAAGTGGCCCGGTTTCATTATTTTGCATGTACCTGTTCAGTTTTCTCAGCACTACTTATTGAAGAAATTGTCTTTTCCCCACTGTACATTCTTCCCTCCTTTGTCATAAATTAATTGACTATATAAACATGAGATTATTTCTGGGCTTTCTGTTTTGTTCCATTGATCTACATGTCTGTTTTTATGCCAGTACCGTATTGCTTTGATTGTTATAGCTTTGTAGTATATTTTGAAATCTGGGATATCAAGCTTTGTTCTTTCTCAAGATTGCTTTAGCCATTTTGGGTCTTTTGTGGTTCCATTGTAACATTAGGATTATTCTTGTTCTGTGAAAAATGCTGTTGATATTCTTCTAATCCATGAGCATAGTATGTCTTTCCGTTGTTCTCAGCTTTTTTTTTTTTTTTTTTTTCTTTTTTTTTTTTTTTGGTCACTGTTTTGCAGTTCTCAGAGTATGAGAGTCTTTCACCTCCACGGTTAAGTTTATTCCTGAGTATTTTCTTCTTTTTGGCACAATTGTAAGGGAAATTGCTTTTTTAGCTTTTCTTTTAGCTACTTTGTTGTTACTTTTAGAATTGAAACCAATTTCTGTATATTAATTTTGTATCCTGCAACTTTTTTGAATTCATTATTACTTCTAAAAGCTTTTTGGCGGTCTTTAGGGTTTTGATATATAGTCTCATGTCCTCTGCAAATAGTGAAAGTGTTACTTCTTTATTACCAATTTAGAGTCATTGAATAAAAGTGGTGAGAGTAGACACTTCTGTCTTGTTCCTGATCTCAGAGGAAAAGTTCTTAGTTTTTCATCACTGAGTGTGATGATAATAGTTCTGGGTTTGTCATCTGTGGGCTTTGGTATGTTGAAGTATGTTCCCTCTAAACTCACTTTGTTGGTAGTTTTTATCATGAATAGATTTTGAATTTTGTCAAATGCTTTTTCTGCATCTATTGAAATGATCATATGATTTCTGTTTTTTGGTTTTTTGATGTGGCGTATAATGCTGATTAATTTGCAAATATTGAGCCATCCTTATTTCCCTGAAATAAATCCCACTTGATTGTGGTGAATGATTCTTTTCATGTATCATTGAAAGTGGTTTGTTTATATTTTTTAAGTATTTGTGCATCTGTATTCATTAGGGATAGTGGCCTATAGTTTTTTTTTTTTGTAGCGTGTTCATCTGGTTTTTGCATAAGAGTAATGCTAGCCTTGTAGAATGCATTTGGAAGCTTCCCTTCTTCTTCTATTTTTGGAATAGTTTGAGAAGAATAGTTATTAATTCTTTCTTAAATGTTTGGCAGAATTGACCTGTGAATCCATCTGGGTCTGGACTTTGGTTTGTTGGGAGTGTTCTGATTACTGATTCAGTATTGTTACTAGTAATCAGTTTAATGTTCAGATTTTCTTTGTTTTCTTAATTTAATTTCAAAAGGTTATATGTTTCTAGGAATTTATGCATTTTTTGTAGGTTGTCTAATTTGTTGGCATATAATCTTCCGTACTAGTCTTAAAATCCTTTGTATTTATATAGTGTTAGGTGTTACTTCGCTTTCACTTCTGATTTTATTTATTTGGGTCCTCTTTTTTTCCTGATGACTCAGGCTCAAGGTTTATCAATTTTATCTTTCCAAAGAATCAGCTCCTGGTTTTCTTGATCTGTTCTATTGGTTTTTGTCTCTATTTTATTTATTTATTTCTGCTCTAATCTGTATTATTTTTTTCCTTGTATGGCTTTGGGCTCTGTTCTTTCTCTAGCTGCTTTAGGTGTAACATTGTTTGTTTATTTGAAATTTTTCTTGTTTCTTGAGATAAGCCTGTATTGCTATAATCTTCCTTCTTAATACAGCTTTGGCTGCATCCCAAAGATTTTGGACTGTTGTGTTTTCATTTTCATTTGTCTCCATGTATTTTTTATTTCCTTTTTGATTTCTTGGCTGACCCATTTGTTACTTAGTAGCATGTTATTTAGCCTCCATGTATTTGTGTTCTTTCCAGATTTTTTCTTATGATTGATTTCTGGTTTTATTCCATTTTGGTCAAAAAAGATGAATGATATGATACTTTTTTAATTTATTGATACTTGTTTTGTGATCTAACATGTGATCTCTTCTGGAAAATGTTCCATGCGCACTTGAAAAGAATGTATATTCCAGTGTTTGGGGATGGAATTTCTAAATATATCTGTGTCCTTCAAAGGCGTCCTTCAAAGCCACTGTTTCCTTGTTGATTTTCTGTGTGAATGATCTATCCGTTGATGTAAGTGTGGTGTTAAATTTACTACCATTATTATATTACTATCACTTTCTCCCTTTGTTAATATTTACCTTATGTATTTAGGTGTACCTCTGTTGGGTACATAGATATGTACAATTGTTATATCCTCTTGTTGGATTGATCTATCATTATGTAAAGCCCTTTCCCCCCCTTGTTACAGTCTTTGTTTTAAAATCTATTTTGTCTGATAGACATACTATTCCAACTTTCGGTTTTTGTTTTTAATTTTTGGGGTGTTTTTTGGTTTGGGTTTTTTTTGTTTGGTTGGTTGTTTTTTTGCTTTTGTTTTTGTTTTACTTTTACTTTCATTTCCATGGTGAAGATGGTTTTGCATCCCTTCCCTTTCAATCTGTATGTGTCTTTAGGTCTGAAGTGAGTTTCTTATAGGCAGCATATAGATGAGTCTTGTGTTTGTTTGTTTTTTAATCTATTCCAATTACTGGTACAGACTTTCCATGGAGATGGAGGCTGTACCAAGCTGTTATCCTCATATTTTTAACAGTGGAATCTCAGGCTGGTTTTTGTTTTTTGGTTTTTTTTTTTTTAGATTTTATTTATTTATTTGACACACAGAGAGCACAGGAGACAGAGCAGCAGGCAGAGGGAGAGGGAGAGCAGGCTCCTTAGAGCTCAATGGAGGGCTCTCTCTATCCCAGGACCCTAGGATCATGACCTGAGCTGAAGGCAGACACTTAACTGACTGAGCCACCCAGGCGCCCTCTCAGGCTGTTCTGATTGTCAGGAGCAGGAATTTACTCAGAAACTAAAGTAAATAAACAAGGAAACCTGGGTTAGAAATGTTTTTGTCCTCAGTTCTGCTGGACAGAAATGGGGTGTGTGTGTGTGTGTGTGTGTGTGTGTGTGTGTGTGTGTGTTGCCTTCCCTAAAAAGACCATAATAACATGCTATACTGACAGACAAACTTAGATCACCTAACCTTTTCACATATTATGTGTAATATTATAACAGCATAAGTATACTAAGAAGTGGATTAGGCAAAAACTATTACTTACTCATATACAGAGAAGATGAAACTTAAGTGGCTTGACCATTATTTTTTTCCTTAAATTTTTTTAAGATTGTATTTATTTGAGAGAGAGAGAGAGAGAGAGAGCGAGTGCACCAGCAGGGGGAGGGACAAAGGAAGGGGGGAGCAGGAAACCCAACGAGGGGCTCAGTCCCAGGACCCTGAGATCATGACCTAAGCCAAAGTCAGCTACTTAACCAGCTGAGCCACCCAGACACCCCTGCCCATTACTTTCTAAACTCAGTGATAAAGTATTGTGTTTGGTGTGCGCATTGGGAAATGGTGGTGCTGCTTTCATTTAAATAACATCTTGTGGGTAGGACTCTTAGAAATAATATTTGAGGGGCGCCTGGGTGGCACAGCAGTTGGGCGTCTGCCTTCGGCTCAGGGCGTGATCCCGGTGTTATGGGATCGAGCCCCGCATCAGGCTCTTCTGCTATGAGCCTGCTTCTTCCTCTCCCACTCCCCCTGCTTGTGTTCCCTCTCTCACTGGCTGTCTCTATCTCTGTCGAATAAATAAATAATATCTTTAAAAAAAAAAAAGAAATAATATTTGAGCTGAGACCTAAAGAAATAAGAAAAGAACCAGCCATTCACAGAGATAAAAGGGAGCATTTGAGGCAGAGCAAATAGCAAGCACAAAGTTATATGAAACGGTAAAAAAGAGGCAAGTACTCTAAATAGCTAATACTTGGAGCTTATTTAAGCAAACCATATAGTTATTATACAGCCTTTAAATGTATTGTTTATTGTGAGATTTAGTATAATTATGGAAAATTGTTAATCTACCATAATAAATGAGAATGTAAAATCATAATTTTAAATACTATGTAGTTAGAAATACTATTTAAAATTAGAAGAAATATAGAAGAAAGTATATGAAATATTAGCAGTGTTTTATTGGGAAGTGGGGTCATAGGTGATTTATTGGTGATCTACATTATTTTCTACATTTTCTGCATTTTATTTCTCAACTTTGTTTCAAAGAAAGTTCTCAAACATCTTTCATCAAACAGCATTATCCTGGGGCACCTGGGTGACACAGTCAGTTGAGTGCTACTCTTGGTTTTGGCTCAGGTCATGATTTCAGGGTCCTGAGATTGAGCCGTGTGTCGGGCTCCATGCTCAGCACAGAGTCTGTTTATGATTCTCTCTCCCTCTCCCTCTGCCCCTCCCACTCATGCTCTCTCTCTCTAAAATAAATAAATAAAACCTTTAAAAAGAAACAGCATTATCCTGAATACTGAAATTCATTTAAATATTGGTGTGTCTTGAATATATTTTTCTGAAAAGTGAATATATTAGAAAGTTAAAGTATAATATTGCTACCAAAGAATCATCCAGTGCATCATTTTATGAAAACTTCTGATATTATGCATAATCATATCCATTTTATAAATACATTTAAGAAAATAGGATTGTAACTATGTATGCATCTTGTACACACCTACGTACTTCACACCACCTGGAGGTATTAAGTGGAAGGAGTTCCAAAATTTGTAGACCTCTCTTAACCACCTGCCAGCAGTTTCAGAGTTCCTTTGTTTGTTTGCTCTTAACCAGTGACATTTTTTAATTCTGTATTTCAGACAAAGAAGTAAAAATAGTTTGGGATACAAATTGCCACATTGCATTTGAATCTGTTCTTTAATTTTTATATTTTCTAAACAAGTATGTATTACTTCTATTTTTCTGTTTTTGAATAATTAGTGTAAATACTGACTTGGCTTATTTTTAACTAAAAAAAATTAAAACACTATTTTTAAAAAACCATAACAGTCTGAAGACCTTTTAGCCAATGCTTCCAGTCTCGATCATTTTCCATTGTCCACAGGAAGGATCAACCTTAGGAGTTTATTTTATAAACATCTGGCCTTTTAAAGAAAAGGAAAAAAAAGATATACAAACACACACACACACACATACATACACACATAAAGAGAGAAAGAGTGAGAGAAAGAAATACATATATAGAAATATAAATATATATATCTAGAAAGATACATGTCTGGAAATATATATAAACAGAAAGATACATATCTAGGAATATATATATCCATACAGTATATGGCATCGTTCTGCCTATGGTATTTCTGTAAAAGTGGTATTATACTGTATTAAATTGTGCCACAGTAGTTTGTTCCTGTTGAATCATATTCCGTTGCATGAATATGCTGCATTTTTGTTTGTAGTTTTTCTTTTGATATGAATTTTTTGTACAGTGAAATATAGAAATCTTAGATGTTCATTTGCTGTTTTAACAAATGCACACACCCGTGTATATAGTCTCCACTAAGATATAAAACCTTACATCATTCCAAAAAGTCTCCTGTTCCCCTTCCCAGCCAATTTCTGTTTCATACCTTGGAGCCAACTACTATTCTGATCTTTTTCAGCCATAGTGTAACCTCACTTACTGTAGAATTTTACAAAAATAGAATTAGGTGCTATGTACTCTTTGGTGTAAGGCTTCTTCCGTTAAACAGTGTTTTTTGTGATTCACTCATGATGTTTTGTATATAAGTAATTTATTTCTTTTTACTGCTGAATAGTATTCCACTCTATGAATATACTAAAGTATATTTATCTGTGCCTCCACAAATCCCCTTGGCAATACAATTTCTGGCCTAGCTACCGCCTTGGAGAACAACTTAACCTTGGCTCAGTCCAGCAGCTACTCCAGCAAGCAGATTAACAGCATTTGCCTCGTGGGGCTTCTCTATTGTCACTGAAGCATTAGATGCAGTGAGGCGCACTCAGTTCTCACGTGTGTATGACCTGGAGGTGAGAGGGTGTTAATGCCCCTGGGGCACATTTTGGATCAGTAGCAGATGGGCACCAGCAGATACATTTTTCTCCCGTCATCCCTCAGCAGACTATAGATCACACTACGTGTAGGTGGGACACAGTTCATAACCCTCTCCTAAGATTGTACTCGATACCAATTAAAGGCCTACTCAGAAATCTATCCCTCTCATATTTTCTCTTCCTTTTCACCTCACTCACTCTCTTTTTCTCTCATGCCTACACTCCCTAATAAAGTAGTAGCATGTAAACTTCTGCCATACTTTGGACTCTGGAGAACCCCAGCTAATGCATCCTATCTGTAGAAATTGATTTTATTTTTAATTTTTTTCCTTGTATTCGTCTGAAGGGTTTCTCTGGGGTCTTTCCAGTATGTCAAGTACATTTTTCTCTTTTACCAATCTTCCTATTCTCTAACTTAAGTCATATTTACTGAGCATCTTCTATATGCCAAGCATTCTTCTTAGTAACAGGAATACAGTGATTAAATATATTAAACATAATATTCATGATTCCCTTTTGATGGCCAGAAGTTATATAGAAATGGTTTGAAGGCTATTGATTAGCCATTTCTAGTCACTTCTGTTACCTTGCCTCCATTGCTTTGCTCTGACAATAGCAGAAATAATAGTATTTTTAAAAACATGACTACTGGTATATTTTTAATTTTAGATTCAAAGACCTTTATATCTAATGTAGCCACAGGCTATTTTAGATTCCTGTGACAGGGACTTGCAAATGGATAGTAGATGTCCTGTAGAGAGAATCTGGAGGACACTTTGGTTCACAGAAAGCACAGTCTCTCAAGTAGGACTACGATAAATCAGGATTAGCCTTCTGGTATTCATCCCATATTATTTCCCCTGAATCACTTAAGGCCAATTGGAACACATAGTTATGGCTATAAATGGGGAAGGGTGAATTTCCCAATTAAAAAAATCAATAAATTGTTGGCAGAAGATGGGTGGAATGAATGCTGGAGAGGCTTCCCCAAAAGTGTCCACTAACCCAAACCATATCAGATCTGAATGGTTTGTAGGAATTAGGGAAGAATAGAGGTGAAATAGTAGGCAGAAGGAACAGTTTATGCAAAAGTTCCAAATTAGTGAGGAATTTGGTCTAATTGAGAAAGAAAAGGATAGTTTTTAGAGATGTCATTTAGGGTACTGAGTCAATTCTTGCCTAAAGCTAGATGCACTTCTAGATTTTTCGATTACTGGCACCAGCAGATTCCATTTTAACTTTTGAGCCACCTTGAGTTGAGTTTTCTGTCATTTGTAACAAAGAGAGTTCTAACAAGATCTTGACTTAAATGCCACTACCTCAAGGAAGACTTTCTGGACCCCAAACTAATTTGAGTTCCTCTGTTTTATGCTTTCTTAGCATCCTTTTATCCTCTGCCACAAGACCAAAAGCTCCATAGTATATCCTCAGAGCCTGGGAAAGTGGCTGGTACACAGTGCGGACTCAATAAATATTTGTTGAGAGAATATAGAGACAAAAAGCTGAATTAGGAAATGGCAATGAAAATAAAGGGAATCATGGTTAAGGGAGTACAGGGAACATTGGTACAGTTGAACTAAACTTGGCAAGGATTAGATGTAGGACATGAGGAGCAAGAGTCAAATCTGGGGGAGAAGTGAATTCGAGTTAGAATATATTAAGATTGGAGTCCTAGGATGGTCATTGACAAAAGGCAGTGATAAATTTGTATTTGGAAATTAGAAGAGGGACAAGATTAAACAAAGATTTTGCTGGTATCAGTATTAAGGAAATAGATTCGGAGGATGGTAAGAAAGGGTAAGTTCACCTAGGGAAATAGAAAGTGCAGAAAACAGTCTTCATAAAGACCATTACTAAAAGGGCATTGGCAGAGAATACATATATAAAAAGTCAGTAACAATAGACAAAATGAGGGATAGCAGCCATACAATGAAATATTACTTGATCACAGAAGGAATGAAATAATGGTACATACTGTAACAGAGGTACACTTTGAAGACATTAAGTGAAAGAAGCCAGATACAACAGGACGTGTTTTGTATGATTCTGTTTATATGAAGTGTTCAGAATAGGCAAATCTATAGCTTCAGAAAGTAGATTTGTGGTTGCCAAGGGTGGGGTGCCAGGAGGAGGGGAGATTCGGGAAGTGGGAAGTTACTGATAATGGGTATGCAGTCTCTTTGTGTAGTGAGGAAAATTTTCTGATATTCGATGGTGGTAATGGCTGCACAACCTTATGAATATACCAAAGCCCCTGAATTGTACACTTTAAAATGTTGAATTTTAGGGTACATGACTTATATGGCAAAAAAAAAGGCAGTAATAGGTAGAAGTTGTACACAAGACACATTTAAAGGAAAAGGTAAATAAAGCAGATGGACAGTTATGGTGACGCCAGAAAAGACAAAGGAAAGTTCATTCTCTCTCCGTCTCCTTCTCTCTCCAACATTAAGACAAAGTAAAATGTGTTCCAGAGAATAATGATTGCATTTTGTAGTCTTTAAGAACATGGTAACTAGTGTCTTTTCACTATGTAGTTGTGTATTACCAACTGTAAGCATAAATAAAGATATAATATTTTGATATTTTCCTTTTGGAGCTAACCAGTGACCTGGAATTTGTATTTTTCTTCCCTTAAGTAGACATGGCAGAAGACTGTAAATGAGGTGAAAACTTTGCAGAATTACCAATGTGTTAGAAATGTCATATAGCAAAACACTCTTCCTTTAATTTCCGACAGGATAGTAATTTTTTTAGTGTATGTGATTATTAAATTTAAATGCTTCCACAAAAATATGCATAGAATAGATAGTACCTCTTTTATCATTTTGTAGAGATCTAATAACTTGTGCAGAACATGTAGTATTTTTAAAATAACTGCTAGCTCATCCTTGGTTTTCAAACTAAAAAGAGAAGATATTTTCAAAAAGTGACCAGCACTACAGAATATTGCAAACATTTTATTTCAAATGCCAGAAATGGGGGTGGTAAGCAGTACAACTTATATAAAGCAAAAGTCCTAAGTTTTTCTGTAAAAAAACAGTAAATTTTAGAGCTCATATGTAACTCTAAAAAGAGCCAGAAATGGCAGAATATATTCTTTCAATTTTGCTGAAGAAGGGTTTCCATTCTAATTAATTGCTTTTAGTCCCTATACCCGAGTAATCTGGGGAAATTTATAAATTCTAGCCTGAGCATTTGCAGTTGTTTACTGTGAATGTGGCACATTTTCAGTTCTTTCAAGGCAAAGACTCCTTAGTTTTTTTACTTCATTTAACTTGATTTAAATTATCATTTTGGGGGCGCCTGGGTGGCACAGCGGTTAAGCGTCTGCTCGGCTCAGGGCGTGATCCCGGCGTAATGGGATCAAGCCCCACATCAGGCTCCTCTGCTATGAGCCTGCTTCTTCCTCTCCCACTCCCCCTGCTTGTGTTCCCTCTCTCACTGGCTGTCTCTATCTCTGTCCAATAAATAAATAAAATCTTTAAAAAAAAATTATCATTTTGGTTTAATATTCATATTTATTAAGAGAGCAAATAAGCTGCACAAAGTTGCATTCCCCCGAGCTTTTAATGGGATAAATATAACTCTCCCAATGGACAGTATAGGGAAAATGACCGTGTGTACTTCTTTGGAATTTTCTCTTTTATACACATATCTAGTTTCTTCAGTATATAGAGTGGAGCCCAGAAGGGATTTATTTATGAAGCAACATAATGAATAAATGGTTTCTGAATAACTCTATATCTGATGGCCTGGGTAGTACTCAGTATTGTATTATTTACCTGCAAACATACAGAGAGGTATGATGATGTGTGGGAAAAAATATTCTAAGCCATCATTGGTCACCTGTTAGAGGTATGTGGGGTCTTCATTTAGTCTCTTCCTTTCTATGGGTATGCTGGTAGATCACAGGAATAAGTATTGGGAAATTTCCACTCAAAATTTTGGATTACAACAGACCCCATATTCATTTGAGACCCCACAAATTCTGTTTTTCCTTTACCACAGGTCGTAGGGATTTGGTATGTTTCTTCTTTTGCACCTGCTAACTACTAACATTCACTCTAGACCTTGGGATGTTATTTTGGATTTTTTTTTAAGTAAAACAATAGCTGGGATATCTAGATCATTTTGACATAGATTCCTAGAATTAACTCTCATCTAAAGCTATGTTTCTGTTTAGCAAAGTGCTATAAAAAACAATCCAGATAAAGTAAGTTTCAGTCTATCTAGAAGAGCTTATTAATGAGATGTTCTGATTAGGTGAATATTTGTATTAAGCAACCCCATATGAATTGCCAATTATCAAATAATTATAATGTAGAAAGTATAACTAAAACTGTATCAAAGATCATTTCATCTTTCCTTAATGCTTTAGAGGCCATCGCAGAGTATTATAGTGGCTTTTGCTTTTCATTTTAAATGATGTTATTTATCAAGGCACCAGGGTGGTTGTTAGTTGAGTGTCTGACTCTTGATTTCAGCTCAGGTCATGATTTCAGGGTCCTGAGACAAGCCCCGCAGTCAGCATGGAGTCTCCTTGTCCCTCTCCCTTTGCTCCTCCCATTGCGTGTGTGCTAGCTCTCTCTCTCAATAAATCTTTAAAAAGATAAAAATTAAAAAATAAATGAAGTTATTCGCCATCTAATAGAACTGTAAATATTAAGCTCATTGATTTTTCTCTTGGTATTGTGGTATGTCTAGATGTGGCTTTCTGAAGTAAATGCCCCATACTTTCTTCCTCTCTCCTTCCCTGCAGTATGCTACCATCCTTTTTTTTTTTTCACTTTTATTATTTTATTTTATTGTTAATTTTTTAAATTTACATTTTAGGTTGTTAACATACTGTACAATATCAATTTCTGGAATAGAATTCAGTGATTCATCACTTATATACAACATCCAGTGTTCATCACAAGTGCCTTCCTTAATACCCGTCACCCATCTAGCTGATCCCCCTCCCCCATCAACGTTCAGTTTATTCTCTATAGTTAAGCGTCTCTAATGGCTTGTTTCTCTCTCTCTTTTTCTTTTCCTCCTTCCCATGTGTTCATCTGTTTTTTTCCTTAAATTCCATATATGGCTGAGATCATATGGTATTTATCTTTCGCTGACTGACTTATTTCACTTGGCATAATACACTCTAACTCCATCCATGTCATTGCAAATAACAAGATTTCATTCTTTTTTATGGCTGAGTAATATTCCATTGTATATATATGTTCCACTTCTTTTTTTATAATAATTTTTTATTATGTTATGTTAGTCACCATACAGTATATCCTTAGTTTTTGATGTAATGTTCCATGATTCATTATTTGCGTATAACACCCAGTGCACCATGCAATATGTGCCGTCCTTAATACCCATCACTGGACTATCCCAGTCCTCCACCCCCCTCCCCTCTGAAGCCCTCAGTTTGTTTCCCAGAGTCCACAGTCTCTCATGGTTCATTCCCCCTTCTGTTTATCCCCCTTCATTCTTCCTTTCCTTCTCCCA
>NC_048220.1:43148363-43232508 GCF_002007445.2 Ailuropoda melanoleuca
AGTCCATAGTCTCTCATGTTTCATTCCCCCTTCTGATTACCCCCCTTTTCTTTATCCCTTTCTTCCCCTACCGATCATCCTAGTTCTTATGTTCCATAGATGAGAGAAATCATATGATAATTGTCTTTCTCTGCTTGACTTATTTCGCTTAGCATAATCTCCAGTCCCATCCATTTTGCTGCAAATGTTGAGTAATCGTTCTTTCTGATGGCCGAGTAATATTCCATTGTATAGGGGTGCCTGGGTGGCACAGCGGTTAAGCGTCTGCCTTCGGCTCAGGGCGTGATCCCGGCGTTGTGGAATCGAGCCCCACATCAGGCTCTTCTGCTATGAGCCTGCTTCTTCCTCTCCCATTCCCCCTGCTTGTGTTCCCTCTCTCGCTGACTGTCTCTATCTCTGTCAAATAAATAAATAAAATCTTTTTTAAAAAATCCCATTGTATATATAGACCACATCTTTTTAATCCAGTCATCTGTTGAAGAGCATCTCGGCTCTTTCCACAGTGTAGCTATTGTGGACAATGCTGCTATGAACATTGGGGTGCATATGGCCCTTCTCTTCACTACGTCTGTATCTTTGGGGTAAATACCCAGTAGTGCAATTGCTAGGTCATAGCTAGGTAGCTCTATTTTTAACTTTTTGAGGGACCTCCACACTGTTTTTCCAAAGTGGCTGTACCAACTTGCATTCCCACCAACAGTGTAAGAGGGATCCCCTTTCTCCACATCCTCTCCAACTTTTGTTGTTTCTTGCCTTGTCCATTGCTACCATTCTTCTTATACTTCTTAGAGCTTTTATTTCTTTAGATCCCAGATAGAAGAGAACTGGCCATCATTTAGACCCCACATTATATTTTTCCCCTGAATTATCTTGCTTAGTAAGATGAAATTATTGTCAATATTGCCAATTCACTAAAAACTTACATGCTTCAATACAGTATCTAATTCAGGCCTATGGCCCAAATCACCTTTGCTTTCTACCTCCTAGTGTATTTGTTCTCATACTTTTTGGACTCAAGATCCCTTTAAAATCTTAGTTATTGAGAACACCAAAGAACTTTTGTGTATATGGATTATAAATATTTATCATATTATAAATTAAAACTGAGAAAATTTTTTTAAAGATTTATTAATTCATGCACAGATAATAAACCATTACATGGAATCATAACATGTATTATGAAAAATAATTTATTCAAAAAATTGAGAAGAATGGCATTTGTTTTAATTTTTGCAAATCTCTTTAATATTTGGCCTAATAAACAACATATGTATTCTCACATCTGCTTCTGCATGCAATCTGTTGCCATATGTTGTTTTGATTGAAGCATATGAAGAAAATCCAGCCAGACACATAGTCAGAAAAGGGAATTGTATTATAATAGCTTTTCAAGATGATTTTGGATAGATGTCTTGATATTAAACCAAAACTTGACAAGCGCTAGATTATTAAAGGCTAGTTGCAATATGGAATCTGACACCTGATGTGAACTTTGAATACTCTGTTACATTAAAAGCCATTGGTCTGTCTTTACACTTTGAGTGCTTCATTTACTTATGCATAGTTTTCTAATACCATGCATTAGACATTTGGAAACTATTGGTTCACTGAATTATACAGCTTTTCTAAGTTTTGTCATATTTCATTAAGCAATATCAAAAAATTGTTAATATCATCTCTTCAGAAAAGCCCGTAAGTATTGGGAAGCTATAAGCATATAGAACTTTTCCAAAATTTTGATTTTTGCTTGAAAGCCCAAACTTTATCATTTTATTTGGCAAGACATACTATCAGTTTTTTCCCTTGAAGTGACAGATTTGCCTTGTTCGTTTCTGTGAAAATGCCTGTCAAATAACTGGATCTGAATAATGAGTTTGCTTGGCCATTGTTTACTACATAACAGTGGTATTCAGTGGGAAAAACAGCTAGTTCAGCTCACAACTAAAATAATAACAAAGGTGCTTTTTCTTAAAATAACCATATGCTTCGGTATGCAGCAGAAATGCTTTCTCTGTACTTCCTGTTTCTCTCACATGGAGTATTAAAATTAATGAAAATTAATCTTTTTCCTGCTTCATCAAGGGCATTCGTAGCAAAAACTGACTTTTGGCTTTTTTCTCTCCTGTATGTGGTAGAATACACACACACACACACACACACACACACACACAGAATAAATTAATTAGGTGCAAATTTTAACTTACTTTAATTATATTCATTACTCCCTTTGGAGACAATTTGAAGCGAAATCCAATTATGATATTGATTTCAACTCATACTTTTAAAGAAAATAGAATTATAAAAAATATGTTTTTGAAAAGAGTAAGTATATAACACTGCTAGAAAATAAGACAGCATACCATCCATGGGCCACAGTCTTTCAGGAATATCTAGAGGGTGGGGGGCAACTTGCATTTATTTAGAAAATGAAGCAAATTTATTGTTTTCTTAAAGGCCAAGATATAAACTGATGTAAAATTAAGAGCAGTTCTCATTGGAGACCTGGAGTAACTTCAAGATCAATTAGGAAGAACCGTGAATGCATCTTGCTAAGTGAAAGACGCCAGTCTGAAAAGACTACATCGTGTGTAATTCCTATTATGTGACATTCTGGGAAAGGAACACTTACAGAGACCAGTAGTTGCAGGGGTTGGAGAAAAGGTAAAAGGGATGAATAGGGGGAGCACAGGAGTTTTAGGGCAGTGAAACTATTCTATGTGATATTGTAATTGTCGGTAGATGACAGTTATTTGTTAAAACTCGTAGAATGTACAAAACAAAGACTGAACCCTAAACTGTGGACTTGGGCTCGCTTTGGCAGCACATATACTAAAATAATAAACTAAGGACCTCAGTTAATAGTAATGTGCCAGTATTGGTTATCAACTCTAAAAATGTACTGTCATGGCACCAGAAGGTGAAACTCTGTATGTGCGCACGCATGTGTGTGTGATGGAGGTATGTGGGAATTCTTTGTATTTTCTGTACAGTTTTTCTGTAAACACAAAACTCATTTTAAAAAGTCTCAAATATAATGTTAAATATAATGACAGCAGCAAACACATTCCAGGTACTGTTCTGAATGCTTTATATGTATAAACTCTTTTAATCCTTTCAACAACTATGAGTTATATACTCTCAGTATCCTTACCTTACAAATGAGGAAAGTGAGACCCCAGGGAGTTTCGTAATTTGCATAAGGTCACGCAGGCAGTAGTGGCAAAGCCCAAACAGGCTCTGGAGTCTTGCTCTTATTCACTGCCCTACTATCACTTACTAAAAAATAGTAAGTTAGAGGAATAAGGCCAAATACAGCAGTAATCACAATATTGTAAATGAGCTAGAGGCACTGATGTTTTGTCATTATTACTAATAACAACTCCTGGGCTGTTAATTTTTGTGCTACTTTTTACTTTTGTTTTTTTTTGAAACATTGCTTTATATAACTTATCAGATAACTTTTTCCTCTTCTGAGACTGGAAGCCCCTAGAAAGGAGTTTGCGAGACTGCGTATGTTTGGTTCTTTGTAGAATAATTCCCCCCAGAGCCAAAAGTAGTTATACGTTGGGTATCTATTATATTCATCTGCTAATTTTAGTAACTATGCCTTAAAATTTACTTCCCTGTAGATCCTGTCTAAATTTGTCTTTTTCCTTTAACTTACATCATAATCAGCAGCAGCTAACATTTATTATTTGCTAGGACATTTTGTAGACCATTAACTCACTTAAGGGTGTGGTAGTGAAGAAGAATGCTGCTCCAGACCCGTATGGGCTGGATTGAAATCCCAGCTTCACCACTAGCGGTTGGAGTTAGTGAGCTCCCTGCTTCTCAGTTTTCTTTATTCTAAAAAATGATGATAGTAATAGTACCTACTTCATAGGCATTTTGTGTTGAGGAAATTAGTTAATATGTACAACTTTGTCTTTTTTCTAAGTCCCAAAGTATTTCAAGGGGAACGCAAGATAAAAGTTTAGCTCCATGACAGATGTACTGTGTAAGAGGAAAAATGTTATGCTGTGTTCATGTCATTTTGGTTTGTAAATAGGTATTTCTTTTATCATCTGTTTTCTCTTAATGCCTATTTTGTGTTTAGATCTAATCACAAAAACTACACAGAGGAAAATTAGGATCGTCTCACTCAGACACTTATCTCCTCTTAATATTTTTCTGAATGAATATCCTGCATCTTTTTTTTAAAAGATATTATTTATTTATTTGAGAGAGAGAGAGAGAGCTTGAGAGAGAGATCACCAACAAAGGGGAATGGGTAGCGGGAGAAGCAGGCTCCCCTCTGAGCACAGAGCCTGATGCCGGACTTGATCCCAGGACCCTGGGATCATGACCTGAGCTGAAGGCAGATGCTTAACCAACTGAGCCACCCAGGTGCCTGAATATCCTCCATCTCTTAATAGCATTTCCAAGGAGGTGGTTTCAGCAGTCCTGCTGCCGTGGCCCTCAGTGTTTCTATGGATAACTCTAGTTTGTCTGTGTTCCTCAAAGTACCTACAAATGTGTTGTGATCTTTATACAAGGAGAGGCACATAAACCGGTACCCTATCCTGTGCTTCTAGCTTAGCTTTGCTTTTTAAGTAACCCATCACAGACTGAGCTTAGTTAAGTAAGTTAAAATCCCTAGCTCTTCTTCACATAAATTGCTTTTAGCTAAGTTTTATTCATCTTTTATGTGTGCAGTCCATTTTGGAATCTCCAATTAGGAATTTATATGTATCCCTGTTAATTTCAATCTTGATTTCAGCCCAGCCACCTGTTGAAATTTTTTTTTTAAACTTGACTCTGCCAACTGGTTTAGTGTACTTTACATTTTTATATTACTTACTAATGGCATACCTTGTTCCAGAAAGAATTTTGGTTCTTAACTAGCCAGCTCTCTATTTCTGTCCCCTTTCACACGTTTCTGATAAGCATTTCTGGGGTCTTCATCTGGGATAATTGAAATAGTGAGGAGATGGATGAGTTCACAGACACGCCTATTAAAACCTCTTTCTAGGTTGGCAGTGATCCATTAATGAGTAATTAATTTTTTTTAAATATAGTTGTCCAACTAATGGGAATTTAAATAAAAACTTTTAAAAATGTACCTATCCATCCAACAGCAAATTTTCTGTTACACAACCCTACATCTATGCAATTTGGAGAAAAACCCAGTAGAAGTCTATCCTTGAGGTAATTTGTTGTCTTCTTTATAACCATATTTATTAGCAGATGTAAATTTTTGTGAATTAATAAAAGTTTTCTGAATTAATAAAAACTCTTAAACCTTTTTAACTCCTTAAAACACAGTGAATTCCACAGGTCTTTATGTATGTTATTTCTGTGGTGATTGTTGCTTCACTTAGCTTAAAGAATAGATGAATAGTTGAAACCTCATTTTCTAATTTCAAATTTATATTATTTTCAAAATATTGATGCATTTTTAAATAAAGATTTTATTTCTTTGGGTATTTTACTGAAGTCTAGTTACTTTTGTTGTATATGTAGAGACAAAGAAATAGAATTCTGCACAAATATTTGGGTCACAATTTGAAATGCTTAAGAGTTTCTACAAATTATGGTTCTTTTATGCCATGGGTTTCTTCAAGGTTAATTAGTTCAAATCTCAAGGCACAGTCCTGAGAGTCTAATGCAAGCAGAATAAGCTAGTACTATGAAATAAAATTTAGGTAAGTCAGCATCTAGGTCCATAGAGGCTTCTATCTGGGATGCCCCATTCAGTACTAAGTATTTATTTATGCCTTTTGCTTTGCAAATATCTTAGAAGTTTAGGAGAGATTATTCATATATTAGTAATGAGTTAAAATTATGGATTTTGTTGCCTTTCCTGCAGATTTTTCTTTATTATTGTTCAGATCATAGCCACAAGCTTTCTGTTAGTGAGAGACATTTACTTCATATCCTCTCTGTATTAAACTTTATGTTATATGGGATTTCACAGAATGCCTGTTACCTAGTGGATTACCTCGTGTCATCCTCACATCATCCTCACAGATGGGGAAATTGTGAGGCTAAGTCACAGGAATTCTGTTATCACACCTCATGCTACTTATGTCTAAGATGCCTCTTTCCTAAGTACCTCTTTCTTAACTATTCTTTTTGGGAGAGGGGAAGGTACTCATCCTGTCTCCCGGCTACAAGGCTGATCCCAGAATTATTGCGAGTCTTTTTGCCTTGTTGTCTACTTTCTGACACATGTTCGGCTTTGGCCGTTTCTTGGCCTTGAGGTCCACAAAGGGACAAAGTATAGAGAAGGCATGCATGGTAAGAGGATATAGTCTGATATCCTGTCCCTCACTTTTCATCATCTGTGCATGCCCATATAAGGCTCCCTAACCTCATGACAATCACTTTATTTGCTGTGGTGGGAGTGGGATAGATGGGGAATCTATAATCCTGGGACTAGCATATCTGATACTTACTTAACTAGTACTGGTTAAATAGAGATACAGGTATGCTTCACTATGTTTGGGTATGTTTTAGCATTTAGCATTATATAAAAATACTAAAAAGAATAAGACTTCTGGATTTTTCGTGTATGTTTTGAGTTTCTTCTCATGTTACAAGGTATCCTTTCTCTCACTTTGAATATGTCACAGAAACATATTATGAGCGTCTCACAAATACTTTTATTCATTTTAACAAAATATAAAGGCTCTTTCTCAAGGAGACCAATCTCATACTGAACTAGGAAAAATTATTTTTGATTATGTTTTGCAGACTTTGAATGAGATGAGTACAGATGATGACAATGAATATGCAGAAGAAAAGGAAAGTTACATCTGTGCAGTGTGTCTGGATGTTTATTTCAACCCATACATGTGTTACCCTTGCCACCACATCTTCTGTGAGCCCTGCTTACGGACTCTTGCCAAAGACAATCCTGCAAGCACTCCCTGCCCATTGTGTCGGACAATTATTTCCAGAGTCTTTTTCCAGACAGGTAACTAACTCTTTTCTTTCATTAACATAATTGGCTGATTATTCTGACTACTGCTTTGTTCCAGTTCTAAAGGTACTTTATAAATTATTATGAAAAATTATAAATTATAATGAGAACATTATTGCAAATCATATACAGGATAATTTATTACTCTCCACTTTATAAAATTGTCCTTCCCCAATTCACAGAACTGTGTTGAAAATCATAGAATCCTAGATGAAGAGAGTTCTCATGTCTAAACCCTACTTTATGCTGAGATCTCTTCTAAGACATTCTAAGCACTCTTGACTTGGACATCTCCAGTGTCAAAGACATGCCATTAAAATTTGAAGCAGCCCTTTTGATTATTTATTCCTCATATCTGCCTTTTACTGCTACTCATTCCTTGGCCCCTGTTATCTCCTCTGGAGTCTTAGAGAATAAATCTGTAAATATCTGACAAAAACTTGGATGCCTTTCCTCCCCAGTCCACATCTCAACATCCTTATGGTTCTTAAGCTCTCTCTTCTTGAGTGAAAAATAAAATTGGGGCAAGGATCTGTTTACCTTAGTATCAGTAAAGATGGAATATAACATAGTATTTATTCTTTTTTTAATTTAAATTCAATTAGCCAACTTAGAGTATATCACTATTTTCAGATGTAGTGTTCAATAATTTATCAGTTTCATATAACACCCAGGGCTCATCACATCACGTGCCCTCCTTAATGTCCATCACCCAATTAACATAGCATTTAAAACACACTAATGGCGAGAGGAAACACTAATGAATGTGGAACATAGAGAATTGCTAAGGAAAAGGGAAGAATAATAGAAGTAAGCAGAGCTAATAGTTGTGGAGTGCACTACTGTGTGCCAGATGTTAGGGAGGAAAATGCTGTCTCCACATTCTGCAGGTGAGTATGGATGGGCAGGTACATAAACCGTGTGACTGTACATAGTAACTATAATTAGATGAAGTATTTGGTTTTAAATATTCTGCCGCCTAAGGAAAGATAAAAGTAAGTATACAATTAAATGATTCTCATAATTCATTAAAAGAAACATCCCACTTCCTAAGAATAAGCGAACACTTAAGGGAATTTTTTATGTGATTTCCCTTCTGAGGCATATTGACAAGCAGAGGAGGCAGTGTCCTCAGAAACATCGTCAGAGCAAGTGCAGTATCAGGTTTCCTGACACTGTGTCTTTTGGTGTACTCTGATAAAAGCTGAGGAAATAACAGAGCATAAATTAGGGAAAGTGCCATTGCTAGTAGCCAAAACATTATGGTTATAGAAGTAACTTTTTAAATTATATAAATAGTACAGTAGTACAGTTTAGAGAAAAATCAGAACATCCAGATAAAATTATAAACTCAAAATCCTCTATAGTCCTAACATTTAAAGACCACCTCGAGTGAGTATCCTTCCAGAATATTTTATATATGTGTACTTAATTATTTTTCTTACAGAAAAAAATGTGATTATATTGTACATAAGGCTTTTAACCTGCTTGGCTTTACTTAAAAACACTTTTCATTATCTCATAACCTACTTAAGCTATCTACTGTATGGGACATTTAGTTTAGTTATTTATTATTATTTGCTGATATATGGGGATAAATATTTGCACACATCCCTGAGTATTTTTTTTGCAAGGAATTTCTGGAAGGAGAACTGGTAGTTAAAGCCATGTGTGTTTTAAAGCTATGTATATGTTGCAAAATTATGCTCCAAAATTATTGTAAGCAGAATTATACAAGGGCTTATTTTCTTTACACTTTTTTGTTTTTTATTTTGTTTCTTTTTAAATCCTTGGCCTTGACCTTTGCTGATTTTCCTTAGAGTTTGTTCATCTTTTTCTTGTTTATTAACAAGAAGATTTTTTAGGGGCGCCTGGGTGGCTCAGTCAGTTAAGCGTCTGCCCTCAGCTCGGGTCATGATCTCAGGGTTGTGGGATCGAGCCTTGCATCGGGCTCTCTGCTAGAGGGGGGGGCGGTTGGGGGTCTGCTTCTCCCTCTCACTCTCTCTCAAATTAGTAAAAAACCTTTAAAAAAAATATTTTTTTAAAAATTAGTGTCAGCTTTTGTCATATGTGGTAAATCATTTTCCTGTTTGTCATTTGTACTTAGTTATGTTTATTGTGTTTTATGAATGGGCAGAACTTTTATATTTTTATGTAGTCTCATGTAGCAACCTTGGTGTTTATTATTTCTGATTTGGTGTTTATTATTTCTGATTTCAAAGTAGGTATTAAAAGACCTTACCCACTAAAGAATTATATAAACATTCTCTTTATCTACATTTATTTTAGGTTTCCATTTTGTCCTCATATCCCTGCATTTAACTCCATTTAACATCCTGTATGGTGCCTGGTTTGGTTAAGAATGGAGTGCTTTTAAAATAAACTGAAGTTTCATATAAAAAAAAAAAAAGAATGGAGTGCTTTTTTCCCATGTCCTTAGACATTCAGCTTGGTAACATTTGTTGAACAATCCATTTTTCCTATTCTAATTGAATTGCCATTCTTTAAAAAATAATAATAACAATTAGTAAAATATAAGTGTATTTCTTGGCAGCTGTTCTTTTCTATTCATATTTCTATCTTGTCATATACCATTACTTTACTCTTTTTTTAAAGATTTTATTTATTTTAGAGAGAGGAGAGAGTGTGTGCCTGTGAGTGGGGAAAGGGGCAAAGGAAGAGAGAGAATCGCAAGCAAACTTCACACTGAGCATGGAGCCTTTAGGCTGGGAGGCTCCGTCTCATGACTCTGAGATCATGATCTGAGCCAAAACCAAGAGCTGGACATTTAACCAACTGAGCCACCCAAGTTACCACCCCTATTACTTTACTCTTAAAACTATTAATCTTGTATATTTTAATAACTCAGAAGTAAATTAAAATTATAAGTTATGTGGGGATAATTCATATTTTTAATTGACATTGATACAATGTTGAGTGATTGTTATTATAGTATATCACTCTCAATACATTTCTACAATTTCCTTCCTAAAGTCTCTGCACAATTCTTACTAGCTTTCTGCCTGGTATTTTTGTTGTTGCTATTGTAAATGAGATATTTTTTTCCTTTTCTGGTTTCAAATGCTTTTGGTGATAGTTTGGAGAAGTTAGTTTACAATCTTAGAGTGTTCTGTTAATGTTACTGAACCCTGACAGTTGTTTATTAAGTGAATGAATCATCTCAGTTACTTAATGTCACCATTCAGATTGGGGACAAACCAGGGGATAGTTACTGTCAAAGGTCAGAGTGGGAAAGCTATCATTTCCTAAAGGAACTCAAGATCTTTGGCCGATGAATAAGGGGTTAGTTGTAACATAATTCTGTTATAGTAGCTCACTGGAAAGAGATAATAATGAGAGTCCCCTCAGATTTATTCCAGAGACTGTACTTCATGAAAATGATTTTAAACTTGAATTATAACATTCACTTGATAAGCAATATTTGCTTAAGTTACTTAACACTATTAGATGTGATCCTAAAAAAATACTTAGAAGTTGGGAAGAGGAGGTGGGAAGGATATGTAGAAGGAATTGGTATCTTTTTTTTTAATGCAAGTCAAGATATCCTGTTGAAAGTTGATAGAAGAAAGTTACAGTAGACACTATTGGTTGCTAATTAGTATCCATTACATCCTTCTTCTTTTCGAATATAACTCTTGAGTTTTATTCAACTATTCGACTACCCCATGACCATGTGGCTTCTGGGTAGCAGACCCCATCCTTGGCTCCTTGGTAATCTGTCCCCTCTGCTGGTGATTGGTTCACAAATCAGCATGTGGTCCAATGAGATGAGAGGAAAGTTTGTCTTTACTCTTATGAGATGAGACGGAAAAGCCATTTTCTCTTCCATTGGGCATAAACAAGAACGTGTATAACAGGAATAGTTATTGGTAACCATCCTTATGAGTAAGCGGGGAACCAGCTTGGTATGAAGCCTTTATTTTGGTTGGCAGAACTGAGGAAAGAAAAGAACATGAGGTCTTGATAACATTGTTTAACCACTGAGTCAGCCAGCTTTGAAGCCCAATCTACCTTTAGATTTCCTGTTCTATTAAATATTAATTTTACTAATTAACTAATACAGTTTGAGGAAATTTTCTTTTAATTTCAACCAAGAGCATCCTAACCAATAAAAGCATACTAATAAAGATAGTGAACAAAGAAACTAAAAATGCTGATATGGTACAAAATCTTGAGAGGTTGTGAAAGAAGATAGTATAAAAAGTCCTAAATCCTTTTAGAAGAAGTCGATAATATTTAAAGATAATAAATAGTAAAGAGTTTTCTGGATTGGTGGATCAGAGGCTCAGTCCTCATCCCAGCAAAACAACCATTTAATTGAGGAAAATGATTTTTTTAAATTAAAGCCTCTGGAAATTTTTCTAAGGATACAGAAAATAGAGAAGCACTCATTTTTTTAATCTAACATATACCACTATTCTCGGTGAGAACATAAAGACCCTGTAGCATTTGGATATCCACACACAAAAGAAAGGTGACTTTGGAGCCCTACCTTACGCTGTTTACACACATGCGCGCACTCACGCACACACACTAATTAAAATGGAACAAAGACCTAAATGTAAGAGCTAAAATTATAAAACTCTTAGATGAAAACATAGGTGTAAAATCTTTTGAAATTGGATTGGGCAATGATTTCTTAAATGTGACAACTAAAGCACAAACAACCAAGGGAAAAAACAGATAAATTAGACTTTATCAAAGTTGAAAACTTGTGTGCTTCAAAGGATATTATCAACAAGGTGAAAAGATAACCACAAAGTGAAAGAAAATATTTATTATAAGATATATGTGTGACAAGACCAAGTATCCAAAATATAGGAAGAATTCTTACAACGCAACAATAAAAAGACAACCCAATTTCAAAATGGACAAAGAATTTTAATAGACACTTCTCCAGGGAAGATTAACAAAAAATGGCCAATATGCACATTAAAAAAAATGCTCAACATCATTAGTTATTAGTTGCAAATCAAAACTCTGATATCACTTCATGCTCACTAATATGGCTACAATCAAAAAGATAATAACAAGTGTTGACAAGGATATGGAGAAATTAGGACTCCTGTATATTTTTTGTTAAAATATAAAATGGTGAAGTCACTTTGGGAAAAAGGAGGATAAGTTCGGACAAGGCAGATTCTAAACTTGCTTGTGAGATTGGGGATGGTTCTGGTGTGTCCCAGATTAATTAGAGTGCTTTTTTCTTTGAAGATGAGAAGGACACCTATGTAGACAGATGTGAGGAGGAAGACCTCTGGATAGGTGAGACCCTTCCCACTCTTTGACAACTTCACCACATCCTTTCAGACCCAGAGTCCCCACATCAGTACCCCAACACTAAGTCTATTTAGGGAGGTGCTATATGCCTCATAACAGGATCTGCAGGCCACCTAAAATCAGCACACCAAGGAAAGGAAAAGGCCATGGTTTATAAGCATTATGTGGAGTGGGGGTCATCAAGGTGACAGAGGAGGAATACCTCAGACAAGAACATCATTGTTTTGTTGTGAGGGAACGTATCATATTTTCTTGACTTTCTGACTGAAGCCTTCAAACCAACTGTGTCACTTTCCCTATTGTGGACAGTGAAGGATCCTTCTGTAGGCAGTCCTACTACAGACCCAGTATCTGTTGTTCAGGGATCCTATCCCATGGTTATATAGTAAATGGGAGTGTCTCAGGTATTGCAAAGGGACCCACAGGGTCAGTAAAACCTACTCCCCAACTGCAGAATCACTCAATGCCATCCCTCCTCCCCATTCAGATGCACCAAAACTCAGCAAGAATGATTCCCACTCTCGTTCCACTATTTGCATCCACTCAAGCTCCATCTGCCTTTTGTACCCACTATTCTTGTGCCTTTACTTAGTAGAACATGTGATGAGTAGATATACTGGTGAACTCTATTGGAAAAAAGGAAAAGAAATTTTACCTTGTGTATAGAAGTCTCTAACTAAATAAGAAAATGGCCTTTAAGCTAATCTAGGACTTTAAGCATGGAGAAGCCTATCATTTTTCACCAGGAATATTTTGGCTGTCTAAATAATTGGGGGATGATACTGGCAGCTACTCAGTGGGGGCAGTGATGATAGATATCCTAGAGTGTCTGGGCCAGTCCTACACAGTGAAGAATTTTTCTGTGTTCTGTCTGACATTCTCATGTCCTGCTGGGCTTTATCCAGGACATACAGCTCATCCAAAAGAATATCACACTTCTCTTTTTATCTACTGTGACAGTCTATAATTGGTCTTGGTCTGTTATCCCTATTCCCATTAAGAGCATTTCACACTTCCTCTTACTCTCTACCAGTTAAGTCTGGTCTTATGATTCTTATGCTAATAGTGGTTTTGTTCTTGTCTCCATCCATGCCTCCACTCCTTTATTTCTTTGTTTGTCTTGTAAAGAATAGTCACTGAGCCTGAAATCCAAACTCATTCTTTTTATCAGTAAGAGTATCTGACTATGTCATGATGTACAGTCATTCTCAAGCTTTAATATGTGGAAATAAACGTTCTTTATTATAAAAAAATGTCAAAGTAAGCATATTTAGAGCAGCGTTGTTGAAACTCAATGAAAACGCAAAAACTGTCTTAAAATCTTCAGGGCTTCAAGGGCAATGCTTACTTTTTGCACCTGTGTAAGAAAGGCAAGAAAGTGCCATTTGCAAGGGATCTTAACTCCCCTGGTGAAACTTATTTTGTACCCATGTGCAGCACCCATGTGGTAGCACCTTTACAATTTTTAATGTATCCCTGTACCACCTGAATTATTTTTTTCTTAAGAATTTTCTTCGTATCAACACTTTTTTTCCTTAGATACTAACGTTAGCCTCATCCTTGGGAATATATTTGTGTATTTATGTTTGATCTAGTTTATACATTTCTTCTACTACACATTAAATAGGTAACTTTGACATTTTTAAACATTTTCATTCAATATCACCAAAATCATTTCACATAATGCTAGTGCTTTGCAAACCAAGTCTTAAAAATGACTGAGGTTAATCTCCAGAAAAAAAACTGACAACAGGAACACTTTACAGTCCCTGGAGATTGGAAGTTGAGGTAGAAATAAGGAATGGAACAGATCATTGTTGTTTCATTTTTTGTTTTGTTTTGTTTTTGCCCGTTTATGCCACTGGATTTTTTTTTAAGATTTTATTTCTTTATTTGATAGAAATAGAGACAGCCAGTGAGAGAGGGAACACAAGCAGGGGGAGTGGGAGAGGAAGAAGCAGGCTCATAGCGGACGAGCCTGATGTGGGGCTCGATCCCATAACGTGGGGATCGCGCCCTGAGCATAACGCGGGGATCANGATCGCGCCCTGAGCCGAAGGCAGACGCTTAACCGCTGTGCCACCCAGGCGCCCCATGCCATTGGATTTTTTAAACCATTGGTGTGTGTGTGACTTGGACAGTTTTTTAAAGTGATAAAACAGACTGCAGCACTGAATGTGATGCAGTGGGCAAGGAAGATAGAACCCATTTTGTTTTCACACAGAAGACAGAATTATGGATTCTTTGAAACCAGGGATGGATGCTGTGATAACCTTTTGAGGATCCAGTAATATATCCACGTCCATGGGATTTCAAAAGCCTTTTTCTAAATCTCGAAATGTAACTTTACATACAAAATAATAACAGGATGCATCATCACAGTATGAAGTACTTAGCATTTTGTCTTTATCATAGTAAGAGCTCAGTAAATGTGATGGTTAAACTGGGCTTAATTTACTAGAGCTCCTCTTCGCCTTATGATTCCTCTAGCAGAGAGTAAACTTTTTATTCTTGGGTGATGAAACAGTTACTAAAATGATTCTTGAATGCTCCAAAGTCATAAAAGAACCTCAGGAAGTATGAAGTGAACACACTGCTTGTGGTGAAAGCTTGGATAAATGCTCTAACCTGAAAAGGTTTTATAATACTAGCAGATTTCTTCTGCGGTTGAAGGGTTAAAAAATAAGTCATTTACTATTCTGGTACAAAAATTGTATTACAAGTATTAAGTATTGTAGTAGCAAATAATAAATGGAATTAGCAGATTAAAGCTGATAAATCTTTAACTATGGCTTACCTAGCTAATAAAATAAGAACTCCTAAATACTAACATCAGTTCAGCCTAAATTATGTAATTCTAGTGATTCAGATGCTGTAAAGTCCATAAGTCAATTTTGACACTGTCAAATGTAGAATTTTTGGTTTGGCTTTGTCTCTGTTATATCTGCCTTTGTCATCAGGCTGCATATTTAGCTGGAAAATGGTACTTCCTAACCAGATTTTAGCTTTGAATGGTTTACTAGTAAAGAATGTGAAAATAAGATTTAAATTTATTTTCATAGGATATACAGATAAATAGTCATCAATCCTGCGCAGGATATTCCTGACTGGCCTCTCTTTTCCCAGCATGCAGAGCTCTTCTGAACCCCAAATTCTATAGGGCATGCACTTAATATACTTACTTGGAGAATTTGCGGCCACCCCAGGGTGAAAACCTGCTAGGTCTGAAGAGTTGGTTTTAAGACTTGTATTACTGCATTAAGGAGGGCACTTGATGTAATGAGCACTGAGTGTTATATGCAACTGGTGAATCACTAAATCCTACCCCTGAAACTAATAATATAGTATATTGAACTTAAATAAATTGAATTTAAATAAAGAATTTTCTAAAAAGACTTATATTAGTGGTATTTCTTTGATTCAAACTAGCCATATTCTATTGAATGCGGGCTATAATAACAGATTTAACTTTTCCCTAACTTCTGTTGTTCTTAAAGGTGAGCATTTCTCCTCTATATCCTCATGCTTTCTGTGGCTCATATAGAGACAGTTCAGATACTTCCTAGAATTTAAAGTGAATATCATCATGCCTTTTCTCTGATTGGTCTGTGTTTACTTCAGATGAATATATTCTTTTTTGCTCCAAGCAAGTCTCTGAAAGGTTGAGAATTTGATTCTGTATTTTTTAAACTCCCTCAAAATCAGCAGCATTGGATTTCAGTAAATGCTCGACCACCACATACAGAATGAAAAAGAGATTATGAAGTAAGAAAAAGTACTCAAAAGGTTTTTCCTTTCCATAAGCCATCCTGAGCTATGACTGCACTCAGTGGTTCTGTTGCTACATCTAGAACACATTTTTCCTTTTCTGCCTATTTCTTTTAATCTTCATTCTTCTTGAGGACAGGGACTATGTCTCACTCTTGGCTGTATCTGGCATAGCAAAGGACATAGGAGATACCCAGTCAATGTATATTCTATGTGTAGAAACATCGAAGTTGCATCAAATGTAGATTTGGGGGAATTAGGTTTGCTTGGCTTAAAATTACAAAGTTGACTCCACTTTTGTCTTCTCTCTTAAAGAGTTCTGAATTTATTATCAAAATACTGCAACAATAATTTCTCATGTTCTTGCCATTGTACTCAAATTAATGTTTAAATACTGTTTTCTTTTGCTTTACTCTAGAACTGAACAGTGCTACAAAAAGATTCTTTCCTAAAGAATATATGAAAATAAAACAAAGCTTTCAGAAATCCAGCTCTGCAAAATGGCCCCTACCAAGTTGTAGAAAAGCATTCCATCTTTTCGGAGGTAAGGAAACTAATGCAAAAAAAGTTTGGTAACTTTGTCCACGGTCTCTTTTTTTAAGCTATTTTTTCCTAACTAAAATGTTAGTGGAAACGTATTTCTGCATTGATCAGTTTTAAGTAAGGATTTTGCTAAGTATCTTCTGGCTGAAAGCTTCAATATGTGTAAGAAGAAAATAGAAACTATATAACAAGAGCAAAATTTGAGAAAAACACATGATTAAATTTACTTTGCCTTGCTGTCAGTAATGTTTAATACGTGCATAATGAAATACATCGCCAAAGTAAAAGATTTGACAGAAGCACTCGTGTTCTTCACAAAGATTCTGAATGATTCATTATCATAGGTAAGTTTACGTAGTTTTAATATTTTACAGTTGTCCCACAAATTTAAGACAGGTAGAAAATGGCAGTGCCTTGGTGTACTGAGTGTCTCAGGGATATTACAGTGGAACAGGACTACCAGTTTCTGGGTTCAGGTCTGACTAGCTGAATGACCTCAGAGGTGTCATAGGAACCCATTCTTCTGTTTCTGTTTTCTCATCTATATACTGGGAGTATGTATATATGTGCAATCTAATTAATATAGTGGTAAGGATTAAATGAGCTAATGTGAAAGCACATTCTAAATTATAACTAATTGTACTATACAGACATAAGGAATTATCAAAATAAGGGCAAGGCAATCTCTAATACCTTTTTTATCTTTGAGAATTTGTTACTGTAGCATGATAATCATACAATATGGACATAATATATAATTTCTCCTTTTATAAAACCATGGTCTGTGCATGAACTACTGTGCAGTTTTAGTATTTACCATTTGTGACATTATGGAGTCTGGAAAGCTTCGGATGTGGGGAACTCTGATGTTCAGGGAGCCGGGGGTGGGGGGGAGCTTCTACCTAAGACCTAAAAACTCAGTACCACAATGACATTAAAGCAAAAGGAGATAGAAATGGGGCCTATATGGTTGAGGCAAAAAATAAATTGATTTATGAAATCCCTTAGGTAAAGAAAGTAGTTTAAGGACAAATAGAACTTTATACAGTAGTTTGAGTGAAGAGAATAGTTTAAAGACATTTTATAAACATGTACTATTTTAAAAAGTAGTAACTAACTGTAGAAACTCATCCACAGATTTGGTATGGATACATTTAAACATGATACGAAAGCAAGTATAAGAAAATCAATCTTACTTGAAAGATTTGTACCAAAGAAAACTTAAAATATGAATTATATGCTTTAAAAGATTCCTTTTGTATCCTTCCTTGTACTGTACACCCAAATTTTAAAAAACATGATGCACCTTTCTGATACCCCCCAGTTTCTTTCACCTTTTTGTATCCCAGGATACTGAAGCTATAACTTAAACACTTGCTTCTTTGTGATTTCATATTTGTCCTTCCCATATGAGTCCACAGAACTTAAGTTGTAAGTTTTTATGGAGGATGATCAAAGTAGCTTTATTACACAACCCACCTTAAATATATTACTACCCAAAAAGAGAGAGAAAGAGAGAAGAAAAAGAAATATATATATATATACTTATTTATTTCTCTTATTTAGCTTATATATTATATATATAGCATATATATATAGCATATATATATATATAGCATATATATATATAGCATATATATATAGCATATATATATAGCATATATATATATATAGCATATATATATAGCATATATATATATAGCATATATATATATATATAAAGAGAGAGAGAGAGAGAGAGAAGCTATATATAGTATATTACTGTCCAGGGTCTGCTGAGCTAAACAAGAGCTGAGCTGTCAGGCTTTAGCCAAAATTGAGAGTTAAGTTGTCTCTTGGTGCAGTAATATAAGCAGAAGTCTAAAATTGGAGGAAATGCTGATGCCCCTCAATCCTGTTCCGTTTTGCCTTTTGTAACAGTGCACTAGTCCAGGGTCAGTTGGCCCAGCACAGATGTGGGGGTCATATCACTGTTGAGGGATCCCCAAACAAAAGACACTAGCAGTTTTAAGAGCCCTAAAGGTGTGTGTGTGTGTGTGTGTGTGTGTGTGTGTGTGTGTGTGTGTTGGGGGAAGGGGGGAAGATGGCAAATGCCTAAGAGCAGAAAAGTCCTGAGTACTAATTCAGAGTGGGGGAAAAGTGTCTTCAGGTTTCCCTGTTATACCCTTATAAAGAGGTCTCAGTAGAGGAATCTGAAGAAGTCCTCTTACCAAAGCTTCAGATAAAGAACCTATAGGAATGCAGATGCTGGGCCTAGGAATGTACTTATCTGAAAGAGCATCACTGGCCAGGGAGACATGGGGCGGTTTTTCCTGTGAGGCCCCGCCACTTAAAGCCTCTGTGATGGCGTATGGTCCAGCCTGAAAAATTGTAATAGGATTTTAACCACAAACCAGACTCCTCAGTATCAGTATTCCTGAATCACATTTTGCCCTTCTTTGTTTGCATCCTGTTCCCCTGAAATTTGCATTATCATTTCTTTATACAAGTATATGTACATATATTTAATCAGTGGTATTTAATTTTGCTGGTTTGTGAACTTCACAGTGCTAACAGAGTATGTATTCTCCTACATTTGCTTTGTCACTCAGCATATGTTTCTTGGATCCATCCATTTCAGTAAGCACAGGCACATTCATTTATTTTTACTGCTATACTATCGTCCGTTATATGAATATGACACAGTTTATCCATTCTCCTGTTGATGAATCATAGAGCTATCCAGTTTTGTGTTATTACAAACAGTGCTGCTATAAACATTCTTTTCATGTTTCCTAGAGCATAAGCGTTCCTCTAGAATAAATGCCGGTAGAAAACTACTGGGTCATAAGAAAAGCACATTTTTAACTTAATTACTGAAATCAAAGCATTTTCCTAAATGCACTGATTTATCATCACCTTTGTCTGTCACATTTGATATTTTCAGTCATTTAGATTTTTCCAGTCTGATAGGTATAAAATGGTATCTCACTGGGTTTTTAATTTCAGTTTCCTAATTACTAAAGGGGAATAAACACAGCTTTATATGCATATTGACAATTGAGTTTCTCATCTGTGAAATCCCTATATAAATTTTGTCCATTTTCCTATTGATTGTATTTTTCTTATTCATGGTTGAGGGTTTTAAAATATTTTCTGGTGACTCCTTTTTCTCTTAATTGTATGAATAGCAGCTACCCTCTCCCAATTGTGGTTTGTTTTTTGTCTTTATGGTATCTTCTGATAAATTGTGGTTTTGCATTTGTTTCGTCATCCTTCTGTTCTGTATTATCTGCCTTATGAAATTCTCTATTGCCAATGTCATTAAGATAACTTTCTGTGTATTTTTCATTAGTCTAAAGGTATTTAGAATTGACTCGTGTTACTGTTTTCTGAGTTTTGTGAGGTTTTTGTTTGTTTCATTATATTGTGGGTAGGGATCCAATTACTTTGGGCTTTCTTCCTATTTAACTTTATTCAGTCACCATTTACTGTAAATAATTCATCACTTCCCCACTGATGCACAGTAGTCTGTCATAGTTTATATTTCCATGTATGTGGGCCTATTTCTGAGCTCTTTATTGGGTTCTTTTGTTTTGTTTGTCTAATTCCTTGCCAAAACTGTACTTTTTAAATTAAATATAATTGAAATACAATGTTTCTTTATAATAATTTTTTATTATATTAGTCACCATACAGTATATCCTTAGTTTTTGATGTAATGTTCCATGATTCATTATTTGCGTATAACACCCAGTGCACCGTGCAATATGTCCCTCCTTAATACCCATCACCGGCCTATCCCAGTCCCCCAACCCCCTCCCCTCTGAAGCCCTCAGTTTGTTTCCCAGAGTCCAGTCTCTCATAGTTCATTCCCCCTTCTGTTTACCCCCCCTTCATTCTTCCCTTCCTTCTCCTACCGATCTCCCTGCTATTTCTTATGTTCCATAAATGAGTGAAACCATATGATAATTGTCTTTCTCTGCTTGACTTATTTCATTTAGCATAATCTCCTCCAGTCTCATCCATGTTGCTGCAAATGTTGGGTAATCATTCTGTCTGATGGCTGAGTAATATTCCATTGTATATATGGACCACATCTTCTTTATCCAGTCATCTGTTGACGGGCATCTCGGCTCCTTCCACGATTTAGCTATTGTGGGCAATGCTGCTATGAACATTGGGGTGCATATGGCCCTTCTCTTCACTACATCTGTATCTTTGGGGTAAATACCCAGTAGTGCAATTGCTGGGTCATAGGGTAGCTCTATTTTTAACTTTTTGAGGGACCTCCACACTGTTTTCCAAAGTGGCTGTACCAACTTGCATTCCCACCAACAATGTAGAAGGGATCCCCTTTCCCACATCCTCTCCAATATTTGTTGTTTCCTGCCTTGTCCATTTTTGCCATCCTAACTGTCGTAAGGTGGTATCTCAGTGTGGTTTTGATTTGAATTTCCCTGATGGCTAATGATGTTGAACATTTTTTCATGTGTCTGGTACTCATTTGTATGTCTTCATTGGAAAACTGTCTGTTCATATCTTCTGCCCATTTTTTGATTTGTTTCTTGCGTATTGAGTTTGAGAAGTTCTTTGTAGATCTTGGATACCAGTCTTTTATCTGTAGTGTCATTTGCAAACACCTTCTCCCATTCCGTGGGCTGCCTCTTAATTATTTTGACTGTTTCCTTGGCTGTGCAGAAGCTTTTTATCTTGATGAAGTCCCACAAGTTCAGGTTTTCTTTTGTTTCTCTTGCCTTTGGAGATGTGTCCTGAAAAAAGTTGCTGTGGCCGATGTCAAAGAGGTTGCAGCCTATGTTCTCCTCTAGGATTTTGATGGATTCCTGTCTCACATCGAGGTCTTTCATCCATTTGGAGTTTATCTTTGTGTATGGTGTGAGAGAGTGGTCAAGTTTCATTCTTTTGCGTATAGCTGTCGAATTTTTCCAGCACCATTTATTTAAGAGACTGTCTTTTTTCCACTGGATGTTTTTTCCTGCCTTGTCAAAGATGAGTTGCCCAAAGAACCGAGGGTCCATTTCTGGGTTCTCTATTCTGTTCCATTGATCCATGTATCTGTTTTTCTGCCACTACCGTGCTGTCTTTGTGATCACAGCTTTGTAGTATAGCTTGAAATCTGGCAATGTGATGCCCCCAACTCTGTTTTTCCTTTTCAACAATTCTTGGCGATTCGGGGCCTTTTCTGGTTCCACACAAATTTAAGGGCTGTTTTTTCCAGTTCTTTGCAAAATGTCATTGGTATTTTGATCGGGATGGCATTAAAAGTGTAGATTGCTCCAGGTAGCATGGACATTTTAACTATGTTAATTCTTCCGATCCATGAGCATGGAATATTTTTCCATCTTTTTGTGCCTTCTTCAATGTCTTTCAAGAGTGATTTGTAGTTTCTAGAATATAGATCCTTTATGTCTCTGGTTAATTCCGAGATAACGTGTGATTTTTGGTGCTATTGTAAATGGAATCGATTCCCTAATTTCTCTTTCTTCAGTCTCATTGTTCGTGTATAGAAATGCAACTGATTTCTGAGCATTGATTTCGTATCCTGCCACATTACTGAATTGCTCTATAAGTTCTCGTAGTTTGGGGGTGGAGTCTTTTGGGTTTTCCATGTAGAGTATCATGTCACTGCGAAGAGAGACAGTTTGACTTCTTCTTTTGCCGATTTGGATACCTTTTATCCCTTTTTGTTGTCTGATTGCTGTTGCAAGGACTTCTAGTACTATGTTGAATAATAATAATTGTCGTGTTCCTGATCTTAGGGGAAAGGCTTTCAGCTTTTCCCCATTGAGAATGATATTCACTGTAGGCTTTTCATAGATGGCTTTTATGAAATTGAGCAATGTACCCTCTATCCCTACACTCTGAAGGGTTTTAATCAGGAAAGGATGCCGTATTTTGTCAAATGCTTTTTCTGCATCAATTGAGAGGATCGTATGGTTCTTGACTCTTTTCTCGTTGATATGATCTATCACACTGATCGATTTGTGAATGGTGAACCACCCTTGCATCCCAGAGATGAATTCCACTTGGTCTTGATGGATAATCCTTTTAACNGGTTTTCCATCCCTTCACTTTCAATCTGGATGTATCTTTAGTTTCAAGATCAGTCTCTTGTAGACAGCAAATGGATGGGTCATGTCTTTTTATCCAATGTGCAACCCTGTGGCATTTTATGGGAGCATTTAGGGCATTAACATTGAGAGTGATTATTGAGAGATATGATTTTAATGATGTCATGTCACCTTGAAGTCTTTGTTTCTGTAGATTGTAAATTTCTGTTCTGTATCACTCTTGGGGCCTTTTTACTTTTATAAAACTCCCCTTAATATCTCATGTAGGGCTAGTTTGGTGGTTACAAATTCCTTCAGTTTCTGCCGATCCTGCAAGGTCCTTATCTCTCCATAAATTCTCAATGACAGCCTTGCTGGATAACGGATCCTTGGCTGCATGTTCTTCCCAGATAGAGCTTTGAAAATACCCTGCCAACCGTTCCTGGCCTGCCAGGTCTCTGTAGACAGGTCTGACATTATTCTGATATTTTTCCCCCTGTACGTAAGGATTTTCTTCCCCCTGGCTGCTTTCAATACTGTATCCTTGGATCTAATATTTGCGAATTGCACTATGCCGTGACGTGGTATAGGTCTGTTGTCATTGACCTTGGGAGGGGTCCTCTCTGCCTCTTGGACACGAATGCTTGTTTGCTTTGCCAGATTAGGGAAGTTCTCAGCTACAATTTGTTCAAATATCTCTTCTAGACCTCTCTCTTTATCCACCCCCTTGGGGATGCCGATGATTTTGACATTGGAACGTTTCATTGACTCAGTAATCTCCCATAATCTACATTCTTGAGATTGGATTTTTTTGAGCCAAGTTTCTAACTTTTTCTTCTACCATTCATTCCTCCAATTCACTAATTCATTCTTCTGCCTCATTTACCCTGGCCGTCAGAGCATCTAGTTTAGACTGCAGTTGATTCACAGCATTTTTAATTTCTGCCAGATTCACTCATTTCCGCCCTTAGAGATTCTATATTCTCGTTAATATTTTCGTTAATATTTTTTTCAAGCCTACACATCATCTTGACCATTGTTACTCTGAACTCCATTTCTGACAATTTGGTTATATCCATATCCATCAGTCTGTGGCAGAGGCCACAGACTCATTGTCTTTTCTTTGTTGGTGGGGATTTCTCCTCCTCGTCATTCCAATAAGGAGAGGTTGAGGGGATGCCCAGAGCCCAAATTACTGACCAGGACACAGGCAGTGTGCACTTGTTTTATAGGAACCTTAGGGATGTCGGCTTCTTGATTTTTCAGCCTGCCTTCTGAGGGAGGGGCCTGCCGTGCTGATATTCAGGAAACCCTGTTTGGGTCGAGTCACCCCGTGCCCTGCGAGGGGGGACAGGGATGGGCACAATGTGAGCCAGTACTTTGGGGCTTTTGTTCTCTGGCGGCTTTCCCTGGTGGTTTTCTGTGACTCTTTTGAGAGTCAGAGCAGCAGTGGCTGTATCCTAGCCTCTGTCTCAGAACAGAGAGATCACAGTCTGCTCTCCACTGAGCTCTCTTGGCCACTTTAACTATGTTTCTGTCGGTGTTGCCAAAAACCCTGCAGCGTCCTGGGTTGTGCACCCCACAACCTCTCTCCCAGGCCTCACTTCCAGGGCTGGCATGTCTCTGTCCTTTGTGCTTCTAACACCTCCAGCCACCCCTGGTTCCCACGCGCGCTCCCGAGCTCCCTGTTTCAGTGTGGTTCGCACGCACGCGTGCTCCAGAGCACCGGTTTTCAGTCTGGTCGCGCACGTGCTCCCGAGCTCGGGGTATCAGTCCGGTTCCAGTGAGCACTCTAGAGCGCTGATTTTCAGTCTGGTCATGCGCGCACGCGCTCCTGAGCTCCCAGTTTTAGTTTGGTTCCAGTGAGTGCTCCGGAGCTCCGGTTTTCAGTCTGGTCGCACGCGCGTTCCCAGGCTCACAGTCTCAGTCTGCTCTCTCGTGGGTGCCGGTCCTCAAGTCCGGCCCGCTCCCCTGTGCAGGTGGCTACTATTTCCCAGCGCCCAAGCCCAGCTCCCTCCCCCTTCAATTTATCTTCTGATACCTGTGCGCGGATTCACGGTTCCCCGCTTCATACCTCAATACTCAGTGCTGGAGATGTTCGTTTGTAGAGATCCAGATGTATCTTCCTGCATCTCAGGCTGATTTCGTGGGTGTTCAGTATGGTCTGGTAGATATCCAGCTCGGTTCAGGGGACCAGCTGAAAAAGGGGTCCCCTACTCCTCTGCCATCTTTTCTCCTGAAAAGTCTGAAATACAATGTTTTTTTCATTTCAGGTGTATAACATATTGGTTTGACAATTCTTCTCTAACCAAGAATATTTTTGGTTGTATTTTTTTTTCCCTCAACACTTTGCAATTCAAAGTTTCTGCTAAAAACTCAGATGTTAGCCTTATGGGGTTTCCCTTGTATATAACTGTTTTCTCTTACTTCCTTTTTTTTTTTTTTTAAGATTTATTTATTTATTTAAGAAAGAGAGAGAGAAAGCATGATTGTGGGGAGGGGAGGGAAAGAATCTTCAAGCAGGCTCCCTACTGAGCACAGAGCCAGACAGGGGGCTTAGTTCCTCAACCCATGAGATCATGATCTGAGCCAAAATCAAGAGTTGGATGTTAAATTAACTGAACCACCCAGGCACACCTCTCATATTGCTTTTAAAATTCTCTCTTTATCATTACTTTTTGTCATTTTATTATTAATGTGTCTTGGGTTCATCTTGTTAGGGACACTCTGTGCTTTCTAGACCAGAATATTGGTTAGAGAAGTTTTCAGCTATTTTTTCTTTAGATAAGTTTTATAACCTTGTTTCTCTCTCTCTTCTCCTTCTGGGATCCCTATAATGCAAATGTTATTACTCTTGATAAAGTCACAGTTTCCTTAACCTGTCCTCATTTTTTGAATACTCATTTTTCTTTCTGCTGTTCCGTTCACTGCTTTCTAGTACCTGTCTTCCAGATTGCCGATCCCTTCTTCTGCATCTTCTAATCTGCTGTTGATGCCCTCTAGTATGTATTTATATCAGTTATTGAATTCTTCAGCTTTGACTGGTCTTTTTAATATTTCCTGTCTCTTTGTAGATGTTTTCTCTGATTTCATCCACTTGTTTCTCAGGTCCAGTGAGTCTCTTTATGACCATTAATTTTTTTTATTGTTTTATTTTAATTCCATTGTAGTTAACATGCAGTGTCTTATTAGTTTCAGGTACACAATATAGTGATTCAGCAATTTTGTATGTTACCCAGTGCTCATCTCGACAAGTGCCCTCCTTAATCCCCATCACCTGTTTTACAGATTCCCCCCACCCACCTCTCTCTGGTAACCATCAGTTTGTTCTCTATAATTAAGAGCGTGTATCTTGGTTTGTCTTTTTTTTTTCTTTTTCCTTTGCTCATTTGTTTCCTAAACTCCACATATGAGTGAAATTATATGGTGTTTGTCTTTCTTTGACTGACTTAGCATTACACTCTGTAGCTTTGTAGCTCCATCCATGTTCTTGCAAATGGCAAGAGTTTATTCTTTTTATGGCTGAATAATATTCATTATATATATGTAACACATCTTCTTTATCCATTCATCTATTGATGGACACTTGGGCTGCTTCCGTATATGGGCTATTGTAAATAATGCTACTACAAACCTCAGGGTGCATGTATCCCTTTGAATTAGTTTTTCTATTTTGGGTGTAGACACCCAGTAGTGCAATTACTGGGTTGTAGGAGAGTTCTGTTTTTAACTTTTGGCAGAACCTCCATACTGTTCTCCACAGTGGCTGCACCAGTTGCATGCCCACCAACAGTGCAAGAGGGTTCCTTTTTCTACACATCCTTGCCAATATTTTTTTCTTATGTTGATTTTAGCCATTCTGACAGGTATGAGGTGATACTTCATTGTAGTTTTGATTTGCATTTCCCTGATGATGAGTGACGTTGAGCATCTTGTGTCTTTTGGCCACCGTTGTCTTCTTTGGAAAAATGTGTGTTAATGTATGACCATTACTTTTTATTCTTTATCAGAAATACTGCTTATCTCTGTTTCATTTAGCTCTTTTACTGTGATTTTGTCTTGTTCTTTCACTTTGGACATATTCCTCTGTCTCCTTTTCTCTAACTCTCTGTGTTTGTTCCTGTGTATTAGGTAATTCAGCTACATCTCATGATACTGAAAGTAGTAGTCCTGTGTAGAAGAGATCCCATGATGCCCTATAGTTCCCCCTGGTCACCAGAGCCAGGTGCTCCAGGGGTGCTTGTGTGGGCTGCATGTGCCCTCCTCTTGTGTCTGAGCCATGACTGTCTTAAGCCCAGCCAGCTGCAATGACCAGCTTTGCTTGCTATAGACACACTGGGCAGAGTTTGTTCCCTCAGTCATTGAAAGACCCTTGTGCCTGCCATGCAGGGAGCTTTTATTGGTGGGTGGGTCATCACTCAGCCTAGCTGTCTACAGTTAGTCTCTCTGCCATAGCTGCAAGCATACTGAATGGCAGGGCTTTTTCCCTGTGTAGCCAGCTAAGAGGCCCAAGTGCAGGAACTATAGGCATACTGGTGTCTGGGGTTATCTCCCTCCTTTCCCAGGGCAGGATTCATTTTGGAGTGTGCCATTCCATCAAGGGCCACCTACAGGACATGTTAGGGCTGGAGCCACTTTAGAGGAATGCCTGCCGAGGCAGGTGGGTTGGGAGGGTCAGGTCGGCAGGGAGATGATGGGGCAGGACACACAGTACCAGCAAGGTAGATAGAGAGTGTTACCACTGACTTGGCTATCTAGGCCAGGGGAGAGGAAGAGAAATGGTGCCTAGCAGTACTTTTGTTCTCAGAAAAATCCACAGGCCCCTGCCCCTCTGAAACACATTCTTAGATTAGCCAATAAACTTCTTCATGTATATGCCAGGCACTTTTCAAACTGCTGCTTGTATGCTGTGTCGCAAGATAAGCAATTTAGTATGCTGGCCCTTTAAGTATGGGGACTAAGTTTCCTATCACCCCCTGGCTCTCTGGGAGTTAAGCCTACTGATTTTTAAAGTTCCCAGAGTTAGGCCCTACTGGCTTTTAAAACCAAATACTCTGGGGACTCATCTCCTCAGTGCACGTTCCCATTGCCTAGGGTGCCTGGCATGGAACCTGATCCTCTTGTGATGTCCCTCCCATTTGTGGTTAGTCATGCAGAGACTTTGGTCCCAACAGTGTCCACCCCTCCTACCCTTTCCTTTGTGACTTTCTTTCTACGATTTTTTGTGGAAGGTCTGTTCTGCTAGTCCTCAGGTTGTTTTCAGGGTTAGTTGCATAGATGGAGTTGTTATCTCTTCAAGTCCATGGAACAAGATGAACTCAGGATTCTCTTACTCCACCATCTTTACAAAACCTCAGTATCATATTGTGTTAATTACTAAAGCTTTATAATAAGTCTTGATGTCCCCTTTCAAACTCATTATGCTGTAAGAGTGTCTTGGTTTGGGGGGGTTGAGTTCTTTCCTGGCTCTTTGAATTTTAGAATCACCTTGTCAAGTTCTATGTAAAATTATATCATATTGAAGGAAAGAGGTCTTATTCAATGTATGAGTCAATTTGGAGAGAACTGATATCCTACAGCGGTCTCTCTCCCTGTCTACTAACTGGTTTTTAATCTTCTTTAATTTAGATCTTCTAAATCTCTAACGCCTTATGATAAAACTTTGTAGTTTTCTTTACAAATATCTTAGACATCTTTTAGTTAGATTTATTTCTATGTACTTGTTATGTTGTTATCCTTTTTTCTCCATTTCTGAACCTTGAGTGCAGAGTTGGATGAGTCCTGTTTCTTAATTTACAACATACCATCATCACTAGTCCACACTCACTGGTTTCCTTTTATCCCCATACTCTACTCTCCATTATGATTGGTTTATTTAATGTGCATCTTTTTGTTAGTATTCTTATATTTGTTATTTTCTATGCATATATTTTAATTTATGAAAATAGTATTATATATTGCACTGTTTTGGTTTTTTTTAAAAGATTTTGTTTGACAGAGAAAGAGCATACAAGCAGGGGTAGTGGGAGAGGGAGTAGCAGGCTCCCTACTAAACAAGGAGCCTGATGTGGGGCTTGATCCCAGGACCCTAGGATCATGACCTAAGCTGAAGGAGACACTTAACTGACTGAGCCACCAGGCGCACCTGTCTCTTACATTTTTTTTTTTTATACCTCGCACCAAGCTTTTAGATCATCTAGGTAGCTATGTATACCTCTAATCTGTGAGTTCTAATTAATGCTCTACTAAGATATGCGTCTACCACATTTTGTCTCTCTGCTCACTGACCGGAATACAGGATATCTCCCAGTCCCTGCCGCTATACATAACATTAATGAATAACCTAATGTGAACAACATGAATATTTTTTGGTGTGTAGACTTAGGAGCAGAATGTCTGCATCATAGAATATGCATACACCTAACTTGACTAAATACTGCCAGCAGTTCTCCCAAATGACTGCTGTAAGTACCTATTAACAGTGCTTGAGGGTTGGGAAGAATTAGAACTTTGGAAAATGAAAACTGTTAACAGAGAATAAGACTTAGAAACCTTCATTATTGTTTTAATTTGCATGAATCTGATCTTAAACAGGTTGAGATCCTTTCAAATGCTTGTTAGTCTTTTGGATGCTTGTTTTTTTAAATGCTTTTACTCATTTTTCTAAGAGGGTTTCCATTTTTATCATTCTTCCCAAATTTCTTATATAGTCTCAGTATTAATCCTTGACCAGCTGTAGACATTACAAATTTCTTATCCCATTTTATCATATGTATATTGTTTATGTTGCCCTTCGTTGAAAGAAATCCTTAACTTTGATGTAATTAAATCCACCTTACTTTTGCCTTACTGTGTTTTGAAGTTTTAAGAAATTACCAAATCCAAAAGTTTCCTCTTAGATTTTTTTTTGTATTAACTTCATAGTTTTACCTTCTCATTTAACTAGAGTCCATCTCTTATGTTGTATTATAGAAGATTCTATCTTTCTTTAAATAATAGCCTACTCTTCTGAATATTTATTATACAGTAATGCTGGATTTTAAAAATTCCATAATTGTTGTATAGAAATGTAATTGTGTGGAATATTGATCTCATATTTAACAACCTTACTAAATTATGTTCACTCTAATTATAGGGTTTGGGGAGCTTTCAGTGAAGACCATGATATCTGTCTTATCTGCAAATTAAGACAGTTTTATATCTAATATACTTTTTTCTATTTTATCTTACCATACTTTCTGAACTAGGACTTCTATTTGATTTTGAATTTGAAAAGTGATAGCATATCTGATATTAAAATACACTTTTAATATTTAACATTGAGTAGAATGTTGCTCTGTGTTTTCAGTAGATACTCTATATTAGGTTTTAAGAAAGTTACCATTTGTTCCCAATTTGCTAATAATTTTTTCTTGAAAAGATTTTTAATCTTGTGATTTTTGTTCAGCATTTCTTGAGATGATCATAATGGCTTTACCTCAACAATCTGTTAATGCACTGAATTACATTAATAGATTGTAATAGATTTTCTAATGTGAAGCTACTGTCGTATTCCTGGGATAAACTCAATTTGATCATTTTTGTGCACTGCTAGATTTGGTTTGCTAATTTTTTTTTGAGACTTTCACATATATATTTATGAGTAAGATTGCCTCCATTTCCTTTTTCAAAATATGTTGTCTTATCAGTTTCTTCTTGAGTCAGTTTATATATCTTTTTGCTAGAAATTTGTCAATTTTTTTGTTTTAAAATTTGTTGACAAAAAGTTGGTTATATCTCTTAATCTATCCTGTATCTAAAGTTTTCTTTGTATTATTATTTACTCATGCCCTGGGTTGTTTTTTCCCTGATCTTGCTGTATACATCTCAATTTTATTCTTTTTAAACTTATTTTTGAAATTGACTCTATTGTAGCTTTACTTTCCACTTCATGATTTTCCACTCTTTACTAAATCCTTATTGCTAATCTCCTTGGGTTTATTCTGTTCTTTTATGCCATATTAAGGTGGCTTTTTAGGTCATTAGTTTTTTTCAGTTTTACTTCTTAAAAATTAATAGTTAAGGTCATAAATTTCCTTCTCAGTAATCCTTTACATTATATGTAGTCTTCTTATTCCTCATTTCTAATTATTTTTAGAAGAAATAAACCACATTTAATAAAATATTTATTGAATTATCTTCATAAAAGATAATAAAATTGTAGGAAATTAGGGTCATATTTAAAAATTGGGGTCTGTGATATCCATAGCTTTACCACCATACTCAACATACCATGCCACCCTTACCATGTTAATTGTTTCCCTAAGAAAATATTCTTTACAGCCTAGTTTTCTGGGTTGGTAGGAGGAAGTAAGGTGAGAACGGGGATCTTGTTGAAAGAATGAACATTCCCATAGCTGCCATTGGATCCACAAAATTAGTGTTCTTTCTACAAAAACAAAACAAAACATTTTAATATAGTTTTAGATTTCCAAATCAATGAAGTTCATATAAACTCTTAAAGACTTCATTCAGCCATATAGCTAACTCGCACTAGAATAGACCCATTCCTTTTACCCTAATTGATGAGTCAAGCAGACATGTTTTCTTTTTTCTTTTCAAATTCTTATTAAATTCTAGTTAGTTAACATATAGTGTAATATTGGTTTCAGGAGTAGAATTTAGTTATTCATCCCTTACATACAACATCCGGTGCTCATCATAACAAGCCCCGTTCATCAACCCTCAGTTTGTTCTCTGTCACTGAGAGTCTCTTATGGTTTGCTTCCCTCCCTCTTTTTTGTCCTTCTCATAGGTTCATCTGTTTTGTTTCTTAAATTCCACATATGAGTGAAATCATATGGTATTTGTCTTTCTCTGATTGACTTCTTTTGCTTAGCATAATGCCCTCAAGCTCCATGCATGTCATTACAGATGGCAAGATTTCATTCTTTGTGATGACTAATATTTTACTTTTTATGTGTAAATATGTGTGTGTGTATATATATATTTATGTATATACATATCTATATATTTATATATAAATATACATAAATACATACTATATCTTCCTTATCCATTCATCAGTCAGTGGATATTTGGGCTCTTTCCATAGTTTGGCTGTTGTTGACAATGCTGCTATAAACATCAAGGTGAGTCTCAAATCCATATTTTCATATACTTTGGGTAAATACCTAGTAGTGCAATTGTTGAGTCATAGGGTAGTTCTACTTTTAACTTCTTGAGGAACCTCCACACTGTTTTCCAGAGTGGCTATGCCACTTTGCATTCCCAATACCAGTGCAAGAAGATTCCCCTTTCTCGGCATCTCACCAACATCGGTGCATTCCTGTGTTGTTAATTTTACCCATTCTGACTGATAGAAGTGAAGTGGTATCTCATTGGAGTTTTGATTTGTATTTCCCTGATGATGAGTGACATTCAGCATCTTTTCGTGGGTCTGTTAGCCATCTGGATGTCTCCTTTAGAAAAGTGTCTATTCATGTCTTCTGTCCATTTCTTAACTGCATTATTTGGTTTTGGGGTGTTGAGCTTGGTAAATTCATTACAGATTTTGGATACTAACCCTTTATCAGATATGTTATTTGTAAATACCTTCTCCCATTCCATAGGCTGCCTTTTAAAAAGTTTTGTTGATTGTTTTCTTCACTGTGCAGAAACTTTTTATCTTGATGAAGACCCAGTAGTTAATTTTTGCTTTTGTTTCCCTTGCCTCCAGCAACATGGCTAATAAGAATTTGCTATGGCCGAGGTCAAAGAGGTTGCTGCCTCTCTTCTCTGGGATTTTGATGGTTTCCTGTCTCACATTTAGGTCTCATCCATTTTGAATTTATTTTTGTGTATGATATAAGAAAGTGGTCCAGTTTCATTCTTCTGCCTGTGGCTGTCCAGTTTTCCCCAACACCATAAGTTGAAGAGACTGTCCTTGTTCTATTGGATATTCTTTCTTGTTTTATTGAAGATTAGTTGATCATAGAGTTATGAGTCTATTCCTGGGTTTTCTATTGTTTCATTGATCTATGTGTTTTGTGCCAGTACCATACTGTCTTAATGACTGCAGCTTTGTAATACAGCTTGAAGTCTGGAATCATGATGTCCCCAGCTTTGCTCTTCTTTTTCAGGATTACCTTGGCTATTGGGGATCTTTGTGGTTCCATACAGATTTTAGGATTGTTTGTTCTAGCTCTGTGAAAAATGTTGTTGGTATTTTGATAGTGATTGCATTAAATGTATAGTTTGCTTTGAGCAGTATAGACATTTTAACAATGTTTGTTCTTCCAGTCCTTGAGTGTGGAATGTTTTTCCATTTCTTTGTGTCCTCTTCAATTTCTTTCATAAATGTTCTATAGTTTTCAGAGTATAGATCTCCTACCTCTTTGGTTAGGTTTATTCCTAGGTATCTTACAGTTTTTGGTGCAATTGTAAATGGGACTGATTCCTTGGTTTCTTTTCTCTGCTGCTTCATTATTGGTGTACAGAAATGGAACATATTTCTGTATGCTGATTTTGTATTCTGTGACTTTGCTGAATTCATGCATTAGTTCTAGCAATTTTTTGGTGGAGTCTTTCAGGTTTTCTACATAGAGTATCATCTCGTTGGCAAATAGCAAAAGTGTGAATAATTCCTTCTCAGTTTGGATGCCTTTTATTTATTTTTGTTGTCTGATTGGTGAGACTAAGACTTCGAGTATTATGTTAAATAGCAATGGTGAGAGTGGACATCCCTGTCTTGTCCCTGATCGTAGAGGAAAAGCTCCCAGTTTTTTCCCATTGAGGAGGAGATTAGATTTGTATATGGCCTTTTTGTATACGGCCTTTATGATGTTGAGATATGTTCTCTCTATCCCTACTTCGTTGAAGTTTTTATGAAGAGGGGATGCTTTACTTTGTCAGATGCTTCTGCATCTGTTGAGAGGATCATATGGTTCTTGTCCTTTCTTTTATTAATGTGGTGTATTGTGTTGACTGATTTGCAAATGTTGAACCAGCCCTGAAGCCCAGGAATAGATTCCACTTGTTTGGGGTGAATAATTCTTTTAATGTACCATTGGATTGGATTTGCTAGTATCTTGAGAAGTTTTGCATCCATTTATCAGGCATATTGGCCTAGAATTCTTCTTTTTAGTGGGGTCTTTATCCGGTTTTGGAATCAAAGTAATGCTGGCCTTGTAGAATGAGTTTGGAAGTTTTCCTTCCTTTCTGGGGGGGGGAGCAGTTTGAGAAGAATAGGTATTAATTCTTATTTAAATGATGGTAGAATTCCCCTGGGAAGCCATCTGGCCCTCCCAGTTTGTTGGAGATTTTGATTACCGATTCAATTTCTTTTGCTGGTTATGGGTCTGTTCAAATTTTCTATTTCTTCCTGTTTCAGCTTTGGTAGTTTGTATGTTTCTAGGAATTTGTCCATATCTTCCAGATTGTCCAGTTTGTTGGCATACAATTTTTCATAATATTCTCCTATAATTGTATTTCTGTGGTGTAGGTTGTGATCTCTCCTCTTTTGTTCATGATTTTATCTATTTGAGTCCTTTTTCTTTTCCTTTTGATAAGTCTGGCTAGGGGTTTATCAATTTAGTCTTTCGAAGAACCAGCTCTTAGTTTCATTGATCTGTTCTGTTTTTTCTGTTTCTATATTGTTTATTTCCCTTCTGCTGGCTTTAGGCTTTATTTGCTGTTCCTTTTCTAGTTCTTCTAAGTGTAAGGTTGGGTGTTGTGTATTTGAGACTTTTCATGCTTCTTTGAGGTAGGCCTGTATTGAATTTACTTCCCTCTTAGGATTGCCTTTGCCACATCCCAAATGTTTTGGACTGTCATGTTTTCATTTGCACTTGCTTCCATGTATTTTTTTTAAATTTCTTCTTTAATTTGTGGTTAACCCGTTCATTCTTTAGTAGGATATTCTTTAACCTCCATGTATTTGTTGTCTTTCCAATTTTTTTCTTGTGGTTGACTTCAAGTTTCATAGTGTTGTGTTCTGAAAATATGCATGGTATGACTTCAATCTTCTTTTTTGTACTTGTTAGGGCTGATTTTTGACCCACTAAGTGATCTTTTCTGGAGAATGTGTATTCTACTTTAGGATGAAATGCTCTATCTGTTAAATCCATCTGGTCCAGTGTGTCATTCAAAGCCATTGTTTCCTTGTTGATTTTCTACTTAGGTGATCTGTCCATTGCTCTAAGTGGGGTGTTCAGGTCCCTCCTACTGTTATTGTATTATTATCAGTGAGTTCCTTTATGTTTGTTATTAATTGATTGATTTATCTTTTGCATGCTCCCAAGTTGGGAGCATAAATATTAATAATTGTTAGATCTTCTTGATCGATGGACCTTTTAATTATGCTGTAATGCCCTTCTTCATCTCATTATAGCCTATGGTTTAAAATCTAGTTTGTCTGATATAAGTATGGCTATTCTGGCTATCTTTTGATATCCATTAGCATGATAGATGGTTCTTCATCCCCACTTTCAATCCGCAGGTGTCTTTAGTTCTAAAATGAATCCCTTGTAGGTCTTGTTTTTTTATCCATTCTGATAGCCTATGTCTTTTGATTGGAGCATTTAGTCCATTTACATTCAGAGTGATGATTGATAGATATGAATTTAGTACTATTGTGTTACCTGTAAAGTTGGTGTTTCTGGTGATGTTCTCTGTTCCTTTCTAGTCTTAGTTGCTTTTGGTCTTATTTTCCCCCAAAGAGTCCCCTTTATTATATCTTGCAGGGCTGGTTTAGTGGTCATGAATTTCTTTAGTGTTTGTTTGAGAAACTTTCTCTCTCCTTCTATTCTAAATGACAGCCTTGCTGGATAAAGTATTCTTGGCTGCGTATTTTTACCATTCAGCACATTGAATATATCATACTTATTCCCTTCTGGCCTGCCAAGTTTCTGTGAACAGATCAAAGCTGACATGTTTTAAATGTTTTTCTTCTTACAAATTCATATTTTATATATAAAATGGGTGATGTGGAAAGGAATGGAAATATTCTAGATAAACATGAGCTAGCACTTTGTTATCAGGTACTCTTTGCACTGATGTCTCTGTCAGTCTTTGTTCTCTTACCTAAAGTGTCCACCATTTCCAGGCATTGTATCCTCAGTTTATCAGTATCCAGTTGATGTGATTTCCAGCCACGTCATCTTGGTTGGTTCTCTAAGAAAACACTTTTACATAAATATACATGTAAAGCTAACTAGCTAAGAGGTTTTACCAAGATCTTTTGCAGGAAAAAAAAAAAGTTTCATGTTGAATTTTTTTGTAAGTATACTCTTAGGTCAAAGAAATGAAAAAAAAAAGTCATGATTTAAAACTCCATGTCTTAATTTTTCTGGCAGTAATAAAAACATGAAGCTGAATTTCAGGCATCTGAGATATATTTATGACAAATTCATTCATTTCTTATAAAAGCCTGGGGAATTGTTTTATTTGGTCATAATTTTATCCAAAGGTGTTAGAATTCTGCAAGTTTATACATGCTCAATATAAATGAAGGAATATCCACATGGAAAAGAATGCTTATCTCTAATAGAAAACAAAACAATACATGCTCAAACAGCAGAAGTTTGAATATAAACCAGAAATTTGCTTTCTCAGAAAGTTGGAAGTAAGTCAGAGAAATTTTCAGATATGCCACAGACTTGGTGGTGCCTGTTAGCAGAAAGTGCATTAACCTTTACATTTCCTCTGAAACTGGAACAATTTTATTCACAAGATAATTTTTTGAAAGGGCTTACAAATTCCAAAGTACCTTTTCCTTTCTATTTATTTTCCAGTGGCAGAATCAGACCCTATTTTTGCTGTAGGATTTACTTAGGAGTTTAAAATTTATTTCAGAAGCTAACCAAGTATCAAAGTCTGACAGTATCACAAACTACTTTAAAAACAAGCAGTTACATGCATTCCCACTAAAATATAAAGTATAGATTATAAGGAGCTAGAGAGAATACATAATGCAAGTGCTCCAACCAGTACACAGACAGCCTCAAAGATCACATTCAGGGGTTCCTGGGTGGCTCAGTCATTAAGCGTCTGCCTTCAGCTCAGGGTGTGATCCCAGGGTCCTGGGATCGAGCCCCACATCAGGCTCCTCGGCTGGGAGCCTGCTTCTTCCTCTCCCACTCCCCCTGCTTGTGTTCCTTCCCTCACTGGCTGGTCTCTCTGTCAAATAAATAAATCATAAAAAAAAAAATCACATTCAGAGATGGACTTCTATATTCTGCTTATCACATGCGATGTCAGGGAGCTCATTACCTAAAAAAGGAAGTTTGTACATTTTAACAACTCTATCAGACAAATGTCTGTGTTGAATAAAATCTGCCTTCTCACAGTTTTCTTTTATTGGTTCAGGTATGTCTTAATCTTCCTTCATGTGACTGTTCTTAGAATATACAAAGACACATTTGATGTTCTTTGCAGGTCTTCATTCCACACAGGAAATATTCACATTTGTTCCTTCAACTGTTCCTTATGGAACCTGGTTTCTAGGTCCTGTTTCAGAGATAGCAACAGGACTGGGAATGTCAGTTGGAAACTGGATACTAATAAACTGAGGATGAAATGTGGAGAAATAGTTATTTAAGGGGAAAGAACTAAGACTGACAGAGTCGTAACTGCAACTAGTACCTGATAAGAGGTGTAAAGTGCTAGCTCACGTTTATTTAGGATATTTCCATCCCTTTTCACATGACCCAGTGTTAATCTGGTGTTGAGTCACTGAATCCATGGTCTCTATCTATAGCAAAACAGTTCAGTCAGGCATTGGACTCAAAATTAGAACACCTTTTCTTTCTGTATTGTTTATGATCCAAATGAATTCTAATACAGATTGTACATTTTTTTCCAAACATCACCATTCCATAGCTCTTACTTTAAAAACTGCCAGCACTTTCATTCTCTCGCAGACACACACACATACTCGCACATAGCTCAGAGAGCTATGGAAATTTAAAAAGGCAAACTGAAATAAAATTCCAGTGCCGTGTGGGGCAAGTCCCCCAGGAAAGCTAATATTGCCAGCTATTTGCTTCTTTGGGAGTATTTTCTAAGTCTGGGAATTATCTCAGGATCAGCCTTGCCATAGGGAGAGGAGTCTACTGGGAGTAAGAGAAATGAGCAGAGGTTTCAATAACCATATGGATTGGCATGTCAGATTGGAAGAATAGTCCAAACATATGGCAGATTTTCCCCACAAGACATTTGCTAAGAGCCGTGGCAATACTAGCGATTAAGTAGTTGACCCCAAAAAAGCAATTTCCTGCAGTCTTACAGTTTAAGAATCAAGTCATCGTATAGAAAGGGACTACAAGAAATATATAGTAAGAATTCTCCTTAAGACATTTCCCTTATTTTAATTTCAGTATAGTTAACACACAGTGTTAGTTTCAGGTATACAATATAGTAATTCTGTATTCATCATGGTAAGCATACTCTTGACCCCCATCACCTATTTCATGTACCCCTGTCCCACCTCCCCTCTGGTAACCATCAGTTTGTTGCCTGTAGTTACAAGTCTGTTTTTTGGTTTGTCTCTTTTTCCTTTGTTCATTTTTGTTTCTTAAATTCCATGTATGAGTGAAATTATATGGTATTTTTCTTCCTCTGTCTTATTTCACTTAGATTTATACCCTCTAGCTCCATCCATGTTGTTGTAAATGTCAAGATTTCATTCCTTTTATCCACATCTTCTTTATGCATTCATCTATCAGTGGACACTGGGCTGCTTCCATAATTTAGCTACTATAAATAATTCTGCAATAAACATAGGGATGCATATATTTTTTCAAATTAGTATTTTCATAGTCCTTGGGTTGGAATTACTGGCTCAAATTGTAATTCTATTTTTAGTTTTTTGAGGAACCTCCATAATGTTTTCCACAGTGGCTGTGCCAATTTGCATTCCCAGCAATAGTGCACAAGGGTTCTTTTTTCTCTGCATCCTTGCCAACATTTGTTTCTTTGCTGTTTATTGTAGTGTGAGGTGGTATCTCATTGTGTATTTCCCTACTGATGAGTGATGATGAGCATCTTGTCATGTGTCTGTTAATCATCTGTATGTCTTCTGTGGAGAAATGTCTATTAAATGTTTTCTGCCCATTTTTTAATTGGATTGTTTGTTTTTGGGATGTTGAGTTATATCAGTTCTTGATATATTTTGAATACTAACCCTTTATCAGATATGTCACTTGCAAATAGCTTCTCCCATTCAATAGGTTGTCTTTTAGTTTTGTTAACAGTTTCATTTCAATGTGGTCCTAATAATTTATTTTTGCTTTTGTTTCCCTTGCCTCAGGAAACATATCCAGAAAAACGTTGCTATGGCCTATGTCAGAGAAATTACTGCCTGTGCTCTTTTCTAGCATTTTTGTGGTTTGATCTTACATTTAGGTCTTTAATCCATTTTGAATTTATTTTTGTGTGTTGGGTAGACAGTGGTCCAGTTTCATTCTTTTGGATATAGCTGTCCATTTTCCCCAACACCATTTGTTGAAGAGACTTTTTTCCCATTCCCAGTACTATGTTGAATAGAAGTGTTGAGAGTGGAAATCCTTGTCTCATTCCTGATCGTAGGGGAAAAGCTCTCAGTACTTCACCATTGAGTATAATGTGGGTTTTTCATACAAGGTCTTTATTATGCTGATATATGTTCCCTCTAAATCTACTTTGTTAAGGGTTTCTATCATGAATGGATGTTGTAATTTGTCAAATGCTTTTTCTGTATCTCTTAAAATGATCATATGGTTTTTAACCTTTGTACTGTTTTTGTGGTAGGCCTGTATTGCTATAAACTTCCCTCTTAGGACAGCTTTTGCTGAATCCCAAAGACTTTGGACTACTGTGTTTTCATGTTCATTTGTCTCTATAAGTCTTTTCTCTGTGGTCTGCTAGCTTTCTTTAGTGATAGACCTGGATTCCTTTTTCTTTATTTTCTGCACATCTATTATTGGTTTTTCTTTTATGGTTACCATTAGGCTTCTAGATAACATTAAGTCTGTATTAAGTTGATGGTCACTTAAGTTTGAACTCCTTCTCTTTACTTCTCTCCCACATTCTAGGTATATGGTGTCATACTTTACATCTTTTTATTTTGTGGCTCCCTTGACTGATTTTTTAAAATACTGTTTTTCTGCTTCCTGCTGTTCTTACTCCTACTTTGATGGTCTTTCCTTTTTTTTTTTTTAAGATGGTCTTTCCTTTCTACTCAGAGAGTCCCCTTTAACAGTTCTTGTAGAGCTGATTCAGTGGTGTGAATTCCTTTAACTTTAGTTTGAGAAATTCTTTCTCTCTCCTACCCTGAATCATAGCTTTGTTAGAGTATTCTCGGTTGCAGGTTTTCTTTCAGAATTTTGGATTTATCAGGGCACTCCCTTCGGGTCTGCACAGTTTCTGCTGAAAAATCACTATGTGTCTTATGGGCTTTCCCTTCTATTTATTTTGTCTTGCTGTTTTTAAGAATCTCTATTTGGTGCTATTTTAATTACTGTGTGTCTTGGCATGGAACTTCATGGGTTGATTTTGCTGAGGGCTCTCTGTGCCTCTTGGATCTGGATTTCTGTTACTCTAGATTCAAGCTTTTAGCTATTAAGATAAATTTTCTGCCCCCTTTTCTCTCTCTTCTCCTTATGGGATCTCTGTAATGTGAATATTATTATGTTTGATGGTATCACTGAGTTCCCTACGTTATTTTTTTCTGTCTCCTGTTCAGCTTGATTTCTTTCCTTTACTCTGTTCTCTAGGTCATTTAGCCATTCTTCTGCTTCCTCTAATCCACTATTTATTGTATCTAATATATTTTTAATTTCAGTTATTGAGTTCTTCATCTGATTGGCTCTTTTTTGTTTTCTCTTTGCTTAGGGTCTTACTGACATTCTGACCATGACTTTAAATTCTCTATCAGGCATACTTACTTACCTCTATTTAGTTCTGTTGCTATGGTTTCATTCTCTTCTTTCATTTCACATATCTGTCTTCTCATTTTGACTAATTATCTGTGTTTGTTTTTATGTGTTAGGAAAGTCAGCTACACCTCTTGCTCTTGAAAGTAGTGGTGTTATGAAGAAGAGGTCATGTAGTGCCCTGCAGTACAATGTCTCCTGTTCAATCAGGTGTCAGGTGTGTGTCCCAGTGTTATGGCTGAGCTGCTTTGGCCTTCAGTCTGCTATGGTTATCTTTCTTTGCCTCTTTTGGGCAGTGTTTGTTTGGTCCCTGTGTTGTTAGTGGGCTAATCTCGGAACACCTTGGGTTTAAGTCAGAATACGTGTTTGCCAGAGATACGGTAGCACCCAACTGCAGAGCGCTTTCCCTGTGTTGTGCCCTAAGAAGTTCTGTTGGTTGGTGGGACCTGCAATGTGACCAGATATCTGCCCCCAACTCCCTGCTGGGGCCATAGTCAAACTGGTGTGTGGTTGTCTCCCCCTCTCCCCAGGGCAGGAGTCACTTTGGAGTGGTGCTGGCTTCTGTCAGGGGTGCTTACATACTGCCAGGTTTGCAGCAGTGCTTTGGATGGGCTCTGGTGAAGTGAGTCTGAGAGGAGGCAAGTCCACAGGAGAACACAGGGATGGGACCTGTGGTATTGGCCAGGTTTGTGCATATCTGCTGTGGGAGGGGATAGGACACTCTGTTAGTAAGCTAGGTGGAGAATGTTGGCACTGTGCTGGTTCCCACAGGTGTCAGTGTATCTAGGCTGGGGGAGGGAAACAGCACTCACCAGTTTTTCGTTCTTGGAGAAATCTCCCAACGACTCCTGCCCCTCCAGCACATGCTCGGAATTTACTAAACAGACCTCCTGTCTCTTTAAGGGTGGGTACTCATCTTCCTCTAGCCGTCCCAGGTGTTAAGCCCCACTGATTACAAAAATTCACGAAATTATGCCCCTCTAGTTTTCAAAGCCAAATGTTATGGGGATTTGCTCTCCCTATGCTGGTTCCCCGTATCTGGGCGGGGGTGGTCTGGGGTAAGGGTCTGTTTCTTTCCACTCTCCAAGCCTGCAGCATCCCTCCCTCCCCCAGAAAGCCCCATCGGTCTGTTTAGCTTTCCACCATGTCGCCACCCTTCCTACCTTCTTTGATGCGGCCTCTTCTCTACATTTAGCTGTGGAGAGCATGGTCTGCAGTCTTCAGTTATTTTCTGGGTTATTTACACTGATGTGGGTGTTATCTAGTTGTGTTTGTGGGATGAAGCGAGCTTAAGATCCTGCTACCCCACCATCTTCTGCCGTAGGCTGACATTTCCCTTATTTTAAACCTTGTAGGATGAAACGATAGAGTTCCATTTTCAACCACTGAAAAGCAGACCTTTCAGATTAGAGGTGAGAGACCTACTAAACTCTTAACTAAAAACGGAAAGGACCATGCCCAAGGAGGAGTCAAGACTTGAATAACAGAATACAAGTCTCCTTTGTCCCACAGTGCACTCCAAGGGGCTTCAGAGATAATGATGTCCCATTAAAGGACTGCAAAAAAACATAGGATAAGCCTTGCCTTTAAGCCATTTGAAATCAAAGGTAGACTGAGTCTAGTGAAAGCTGCAACCTAACTTCATCTTCACCCCAGCTTATTATTGGGTTCAGGTGATCAGCCTCTCACCCTATCTGCCTGACAAAAGAAAGAGCCAACCCTCTTGGGAGGAAATATCTACTTCAGTCTGCATGAATCATTCATACAATAATTGACAAGCAAAGATTAGGAAAATGTGACCAGTAATCAAGCGAGGAAGCAGAAAATAGTAGATCCCCAGTGATTTAGATGTTGGAATTATCAGACTAGGATGTTAAAATAACTATTTAAACAAATGCTAATGAAAAGAGGAAAAGATGGGCAACATAGATAAAAGAGTGCACAATGTCAATAGAAAATGGAAGTTATTAAAAACAACAAGGACACTGGGAATTAACAATCGCTGAGCCCTATGTTATTAGTGGCTCAGGTCTGTGTTCACAGCCATTGCCTTGATTGGCATGCCTTGTTCTCCTCCCACTTCTACTTCCTGAACTCAAATGTATGGGTGCCCTTGCATTATCTCTCTGAAGCCAAGGAAGGCCTTTTTCTTTTAGCCAATGCACTATTCTCATGCTTTCTACCTTTTGTAGGTTGAATGACAAAGATCTGCTATACTTCTCTGAATTCTACTTCATTCATGCAACTGGGCTGATGACGTGAATTGGGAGTTCAGTCTGTAGCCTCAGTTCTGCCTCTTCCTCTGTATACAGATCCGAAGTGAAAGAGGAAGAAACAAGAAGCACATTATTCTTTAAACCAATTTACTACAGCCCCAGATTTATGAAATGACCTGGTGATTGTATTAATGAAGCAGTGTTTTATATCCCATCTGGCTGGTGATCCATTCACCAGAATCTAGATAATATAATCTACATGGTATAGCTCACTCTTCCTCAGCTTATAACACCCTAAAGGGCTTCTAGCCTACCTCATAATAGAGAATTACCTACCTGAGTTTACCTCCTAGACTCGACTCAAAGCAGTCCGAGCTTTGAAGTCAGGAATGCCACACTGCAAAACCCCAGGAAGGACCTTTTATATAGTTGTGTTTTTGAAAGGTGCTCTCTGGAGTTCTGCACTGCACAGCATAAGTGAACGTATGTTAGTGACTCCGTATCTTGTTTCTTTTCATGATAAATAGGGCTTATATTTAGAATTGTGGCTTGACCCGTAGGACGATCTCTCCAATGAAAAGATAACTATCCATAAGAGTATTTCATGTCTCTTATATATACTCATGCCTCCGTGCATAACTTTATGAGAAAGCACCATAACATTTATATAAGAGAAAAATAAAGTAACAAGGAAGTGCTCATTAAATAAAATTAAAATGTATTAATTACAGACGGATTGAAGAGATGGAATCTATAGTCTCAACAATTTCTTAATGAAATGATGGCTCAAATGATTTGAAAACTAGAATTTCTCTTTAAAACGGGCACATCCAACCAACAACTCATACCACCTGTCTTGACAGATGCAAATTAAAACAAATTATAAACAGTTTGTACAACTGTCTAACATAACTTGTATTTACTGACCAAAAGCCCTCTATAAGTTATTTTAAGTGTATATAAATCTGAAAATTTTTGACTAACAAAAATTCTGAGGTTGTGGAAGGAATTTTTTTTTCTTTTTGCAGAGTATTATTAAATTTGCACAGTAAAACTTTTTCAAAATGACATAACCAGCTTCTAAATTTGGTTTTCATCATGTATCCCTTAGAGCAAGTAAAATGTAAATTACTCACAGTCCTTTCAGTCCAGTCAGGTGAGCAGTTAGCTTGATCACACTAATAAAAAGGTAACTTCCAAAGAAATAATCATCAGCATTCATAATCCAGAATTTCAGGAATTAGGCTTCCTAAAATAGAGCAACTACAAAATAAGACCATTATTATGAAACAGAACTTCTCATCTTGGAAAATTTCCAGGTCCTCAACTGACTTTAGCAGATGAAAAAAAAATTTTTTTTTATTTGTATGAAGAAAGAGAAGAGCTAAGGTTTTGTTGTGTTTTTTGAAGCAAAACAGCTTCTGTTATTTCACACTGTGACCCTGAATGAATCCTGGTGCCCTAGCCATATCCCAGATGAATTAAATCAGAATCTCTGGAGTTGGATCCCAAACATCAATAAAGTTCCTCCAGAGATTCCAATGTGCAGCCGAAATTCCAAATTCTAGAAGCTGCTAGGACTTGTAGCTATATAGCAGTACAGTGGACTCGGAATGGAAAGATACCTAAAAAGGTCCTTTTATTTATTTCTCTGACTTCCAGGCAGTCACATATTCATAATATTATGAAGAGTAGATTAATTAGATGGAATGCAATGCTGTAAATAAAGGAGATGGTGTTTGTCTTACAGTGAGATGAAATTCACTCTGGCATAGTGTAGTGATAGTTTAATAGTGCATGGCAGTTGTCCATTTGTTTTGGATAGCAAATACAAACTTAACTGAAACTACAGTGCATATTTAAGAAATCTGCAAGTAATTGCACAAACTAGAGTTTAGCCGGTATGTTCAGAACACTTCTCTGAGGAAAATGCCGGGACATCTGGGGAGACCATAAAGTGGTATTGTATCCAAGGCACTAAGTATTTGTCTGTTCATCTGTTAAAAGAGGAAATTGGATTGAATTGGCTATCAAGGTAGTTTCAAAAGATAAAACAAATTCCAAAAAAGAAAAAAAAAGTATCTGGGAAGTTTCAACTTATTTCCTTTGGGGACATGAAGCGTATGTTAATGATCTGGAGATATGCTTAGAAGTTCCAGATCCTTCTTACCCACTGGCAGAAAGACGGCTGTGATTTACTATACCATAACTGTAGCTGCGTCTTTTTTTTTTTTTTTTTTGCAAGGCACATGAAGTAGAAGGACTAAGTTGAATATTAAATGAGATGTATACCTTACAAATTTTAACAGCTATTAGGAGTATTAGCTCATTAAAATTAATAGGATAAGATGAAAACATTTTCATGTTTCCAGATTTATAATTTGCCATTGAAAACTTTCAAATGCCTGAACAGATTAAAACTTCAAATTTTTACCGTACCAGTATTAGGCTTGTGTTACAATTAACCACAGTAGCTCGAGGTACTTAAAATGGAAAAACTTCACAACTGTACTGGTAGTGAAATAGCTGAAATAAATGTTTTATAGCTAAACTAGATATAATGCAAGGTTATACATACAAATTTTATAGAATCTCCTATCTAAAAACATTTAATTTCTATCCCATTATTTTTTTCATTACTACATTTAAATATCCTTTTTCTTAAAATAGAAAAGAGAGAATACAATAATATATGACACAGAAACTGCTTTTTCTTTTGTTACTTTTTCTGATCTGGGAAAATGAAAGACTATAAGGATAATTTCTCAAAATATACCAAACAGAATTTAAAGAGACTGATTCAAAGAAACTGATTCTAGAAACATGTATTATGCTTTTAAGTTACCTTACTCTACATTGCTTATGTGGTATGTCCTAAGAGTTCACAGAGAACAAAAAAAATAAATTAGGTTACGAGTTCATTATTCTTAATTTAATTGTACTTAACATATAGTGCAATGTTGGTTTCAGGAACAGAATTCAGTGATTCCTCACTTACATAAAACAGCCAGTGCTCATCACAAGTGCCCTCTTTAATACCTATCACCCATCTAGCTCATCCCCCACCCACCTCCCTCCATCAAGCCTCAGTTTGTTCTCTATCCTTAAGAGTCTCTTACGATTTCCCTCTCTCCTTTGTTTTTCCCCTTCCCATATGTTCATCTGTTTTCTTTCTGAAATTCCATATATGGGTGAGATCATATGGTATTTGTCTTTCTCTGACTTATTTCCTTAGTATAATACACTCTAGCCCCATCCACATCATTGCAAATGGCAAGATTTCATTCTTTTTGATGGCTCTTTCTATAGTTTGGCTATTGTGGACATTGCTGCTATAAACAATGGGGTGCATGTATCCCTTCGAATCAGTATTTTTGTATCCTTTGGGTAAATACCTAGTAGTGCAATTGCTGGATCACTGAGTGATTCTATTTTTGAGGAACCTCCATACTGTTCTCCAGAGTGGCTGCCCCAGTTTGCATTCCCACCAACAGTGCAAGAGGGTTCCCCTTTCTCTGCATTCTCGCCAACACCAGTTGTTTCTTGTGTTGTTAATTTTAGCCATTCTGACAGAAAACCATAGAACTCTTAAAAGAAAATAGGCATGACACCAAAAGCATGAATACTAAAATTAAAAAACTGAACTTCATTAAATGCAGCCTACATACATAGAAAATATTTACAAATATTTCATAAGGGCTTAATACCCAGAATATGTAAAGAACCCAGTAAGAAGACAACCCAATTTAAAAAATGGGCAGATTTGAATACACATTTCTCCAAAGATACACAAATAACTGATAAGTATATTAAAAGAAGCTCAACATCATTTGTCATTAAGGGGATGAATGCAAATGAAAACCACAGTAAGATCACACCTACTGGAACAGCTCGAATAAAAAAAACACGTGTTTGTTTACAAGAATGCGGAGAAACAGGAATCCTCAGAGATTGGTGGTTGCGATGTAAAATGATACATCCCACGGCAAAAATACTTTGGAGTTTCCTCAAAAAGCTAAATATAGGATTACCGTGACTTAACAGATTTACTCCTGGATATATACCCAAAAGAATTGAAGCCAGGGACTCAAAGAGATACTTGTATCCCAGTGTTTACTACAGATTATTCATCATAGCCAAAAAATGGAAGCAATCCAAGTAGCCATAAACAAATCAGTGGATAAACAAAATGTGGTATATACATACGATGGAGTATTATTTAGCCATGAGAAGAAATGAATTTATCATACCTGCTTACGGTATCAGTGAACCTTGAAAATATTACACTGGGTGAAATAACCAGACCCCAAAGGGTGAATATTTTATGATCTGACCCATATGAGATACCTAGAATAGACAAACTCATTGAGACAGAAAGTAGATGAGAGGTTACCAGGGACTGAGGAGAATGGGAAATTATTCCTTAATGGCTACAAAGTTTGTCTTTGTGATAATGGTTGCACAACTTCGTAAATGTAATTAATGCTATTGAGTTGTATACTAAAAAATGGTTAAAATGGCAAATTTTATGTTAGATATTTTTTGCTACAATAAAAAAAAACCTTTTAAAAAGAAATCATGGTATTCATTTTTACCTGGTTAACAGAAACAAAACAGAATTTTTTTATAATTTTGCCTGATAACTTTATAAACTGCAGTTGACCCTGAACAACACATATGTTAAGGTTGCCAACATCCCCTATAGTTGAAAATCTGCACTTAAATTTTGACTCCCCCAAGACTGCTAATAACCAACTGTTGACCAGAGGCCTTGCTGATAAGATACACAGTCTATTTGTATATGTATTGTATACTGTATTCTTACTATAAGGTAAGCAAGAGAAAATGTTAAGAAAATCATAAGGAAAAGAAAATACATTTACATAACTATATATATATATTTGAAAATTTTTTTCATACGTTTCATATATACATGAAAAAAAAAATATATATATATATATAAATCCACTTGTGGGGCATCTGTGTGCCTCAGTTGTTTAAGTACCTGACTCTTGATTTCAGCTCAGGTCATGATCAGAGTCATGACATCGAGCCCCTTCATGGGACTCTGTGCTCAGCGGGGAGTCTGCTTGAGATTCTTTCCATCCCTCTTTCCCCTCCCCCTGCTCACACTCTCTCTCTCTAAAGTAAATAAATCTTAAAAAAAAAAAAAAATCCACTTGTAAGTGACCCTGAACAGCTCAAATCAATGTTGTTTATGGGTCAACTGTAGATTGAAAATTAACAAGCATTGTAGAATCATAAGTAATCCACACATACTTTAACATATTCATTAGAAAAAATTAATTTTGCAGGATTTGTACATTTGACTGGTATCCTAAAAATACAGGAGATAAAGATGACATTTAAAATCCATTTTGTATTAGCTTTTCAAGTATATTAACAGAGTAACTCTATACCTACTTTTGACTATAAAAATATCACTCCACCTCTGCTAAGGCCTACTTATATCAATCAACTTGGCACTATAAATGTCTTATGTAATAGAAAAAGACAGCAGTAAAATACTGTGCTTCAACCTTTTGTCTGTCCCATCACACGTGAAGGATATCACATACATCCTTTTTTTTTTTAAAGCATCTAACATGGGTAAGGCTGGAAGGTATCCTACTGTCCTCATTCATCATCTCCAGAAACTCAGTAAGAAAGGTAAAGTAACTTGCTCGGGATCACATAGTTGTTATAACTAGCAGAACTGGGAATCAAACGGTCCCCAGATGAGAGAAAAAGAACTTGGTTTAAATCTTAATACAAGTTTCTTTACCTCCATAAGCCTTAATTAATTCCCTTACTGATAAAGAGTTGATGACTTTGATGCTTATTGCAATGACTGTAAAATAAGAATCAGTCAACAGTATTCTGTAGATTTTAAGCTCTGAGCATGCGGTGTGTCCATCTTGCTCAGTGATATATCTGAGGGCTTCACCCAATGCTTGGCATATGATAGATGATTCTTTCCCTTTCAATGCTAATTTCAAAGCTCTCTGAACTAACCTCTAAAGAATATTTTTTCTTAAGAACTACAAAATTCATCTCAAATACATTCATAATAATATTCCTTTCCTGCTAAAAATATATTTGGGAGGCCTGATTTGAGACATTCTGAAAAAACAGGCTAATTATTCATTCTATTTTCTGATGTCTTTCCTTATATACACTCACTCATCCATCCATTCAAAAAACACATTTAGTTACCCCATATAACTGTGAAAGTTGCTAAAATTCAAAAAAATATGATAATTGTTCACAATCTTTGTGTCTCTTAACGAGTGTTCAAAATAATGGAACCTAGTTTATGGTTTTTGATGGTGAATATAAATTTGAACCATATGGGGGGGCAGGGAGTGATAGCCTTTATCTTCTGGGATAAAAATCCTTCTGAGGTAAAATTGTTTTTATAAAATAGAATTTATAAAGTGGCAGAAGTACCTGTTTGAGACTCTAGAATGCTTGTTCTTCTTTTTGTTTTTTCTCAATCTAACTCTGACTTGGAGATTTTCTTCACAGTCCTTTCAGACTCTTTAATTTCACACGATGAAATTTCTCCAAGAGCACTTTCCCACATGAAGGGGGGAAAAAAAAAAGATTCAACTTTGGGGATTATCGTCCTTTTCTTTATTAGCTTTATAGGTTATTTTGTGATTCTCAATCAGAATTCCTAGTGATGTTGAAATAATTTTCCCCTTAACTCCTGAGTCCGCTGTTCTACATCACCTTAAGCTTTATGACTGAAGCTGATTGAGTCTGATATATTGGTGGCTGCTGGGGAGGAGGGAAAAAGACTGCTGCAGCCTCTCAAACTGATAAATGCTCTACCCAGAAGCAATGCACAGTATTGTGTTTGAACAATCATTTTCACTGGTCAAGTTTCATAGCCATGCCTAACCTTCGCAGGGGAAGTGCAAAATAAACCACGTACTCAGGAGGAGACCAGATTATTTCTGCAGAGCCCTAAATGTGCCACAATCATGCAAATTTTAGCCCAATATGTTTGAAAACTTGGATAGAATGGATACTGTTGTATAAAAAGAAAAACTTAGAAAACAATAGGCCAGCAATTAATAAACTGGTACAACTAGTAAAGAATTGGTATTTAAAAATTTACCCCCAGATCTGAAAAGAAAACAGGCCCAAAGGTTTTACAGGCTAGACTTACCAAACCATCAAAGATTTTAATTTTATGCACATTGTTTCAGAGAGTTAAAAGGACACAAGACTGTCCATGTTGAGAACTCTTCAGGGTCTCAGATTTACTCTATTTGCAAGCTAACAAAGTAGTCTTCCACTTTCATGGATGTTTGCAAAAGGTGCTAAGATTCCTGGGTCAGAAACAAAGGATGGTCTATTACAGCAATAGCCAAAACAGCCCAATTGGTGATGGATACCTGAGCCCTCTTTCTCAGACGACATTACATATAGGGCTGGGTGATACCTACACACACACTGGGGTGTGTTACCTGGAGAGCTCTGAGCTTAAAAAAAAACAAAACAAAAAAACCCTGAATTTTATAAGACAGAGAGTGCAAGCAGGGTGTGGGGGGTAGAGGGAGAGAAAAAATCTTAAGTAGGCTCCATGTTCAGCGCAGAGCCCGATGCAGGGCTCAATCTCACGACACTGAGGTCATGACCTGAGCCTAAATCAAGAGTCAGATATTCAACCATCTGAGTCACCCAGGTGCCCCAAAATTCAATTCTTTTGTAACGGCATTAAATGTACTATGTTCGAAGGCTACAATCAAACCTTCCCAGAGGGGAACATCCCATCTGCCAAGACTGCATGCTATAGGAATATCTTTCAAAAAATAGTACAGAATAGAAGCAGTCATTACTTCTGTTTGCAAGATATGCAGACACACAGAGACCCATGCAGAGTTGTCACTTATTTGCCAACACATTTTATAAAGCCAATAAAATCATGATAAACCAGGCAAAAATAACATAAAATAGAAAACTGTACACCAATTTTCCTTACAAACATAGACATAAAAATTCCATATAAAATATAAAAAGTTGAATTCATCAGTATATGAAAGCGAGTAACATGAACACATGGAATTTATCCTAGGTATGAAGGAATTCTAAAACATTGGAATACCTATCACTTGAATTCATCACTTTAATAGATTTTAATTATTCAGCATTTTAAAAAATCTGTGTGAGTTCATCACATTAACAGATTAAAGAAGAAAATCATATGAACATCTTGCAAGATACAGAGAAACTATTTTGACTTGACCAAATGGTTATGCTTAATACTGGCAACAAGGATCCAAACTTTCTGATCTTTTGGTGAGAATGATTTTCCCTGCACTGTACTTTTTCCCCCTAATATATTGAGGGAAAAAAGAGTATGAAGTTTGTCTTCACTGTGTTCTTTACTTTAAAATAGCATAGTTAGAAGGTACTAATATTACTACTCTTTAAACCATATCTGAATACCAGACTAATTATTATTAGTTTATCACCAGTAGTAGGTTGTGGTTAAGTCCATGTAAAAGTGACTTCCTGGTGCAGAATCTCTCACTCCATTCATTCCAAATTCTCTTGGAATAAAGTAGTTGTCTATATTACAATATATACATTCACTATTATGATGGTTTTAGGCGTACTATCTTCTAGGCCATGCATTTTAATGGGGGCAAAGGTTGGTTTGGTGGGGCCATCAAAAAATCCTAGACAATACATTGGTTTGTGGCCCTAAAAAGCTTAACTATACCTGAAAAATCTTATTCTTTCCTTTTTATTTTCTCTCATTAGGAAGAAATTAGGTTTAATTTATTGATTAGAATACATAAATTTAAATTTAACTTTTTCCCCTTATGGGGGTGCGAATTAAAAAAAAAAGATTGAGAAACACTGTTCTAGACTCATAGTTTCTTAAAACAGGAACTATGTCTTAAAATATCTTTGAATCCTCAGCCACTAACAGATAGTAAATGTACTCTCTATCAATGTTGAACAGATCTCATAGTTTCAGTATCTGATACCCTGACAGTCTACTTAAAGTTAGCCACTGCCTTGAAGAAATCAACTCATACTTGAAAGAAACAGACACCATTTTGTTTGAACCATCAATGGTCGACTCATTGATTTATTTAGAAAAGACAGACGTAATATGAAGAACAAGCTCTGGCAAGAAAAGGCAGCTTCTTCCTCATATTAATGGTAACAATATAATAATGTAAGAAGAAAAACTAACATTCACTGAACCTTTATAATGGACCAGGCCTGTGCTCTATATGTGTTAATTCATCTAATCCTCACGACAGCCCAATGAATTAGGTCCTTCCATCATAATCATTTTACAATGGAATCAGTTACTGTTAACTGGAATTAACCACTGGCTAGTATTCTGGCAATTTTTCTAATGTCATAATCTATCTAATACTTACCAAGTAACAATATCTATGAGGTGATTTTCCTTTCATCAGATTTTGATTGAGAAATTACAATCATCCTATCTAATTTAGAGCATTGGAAATTACAAAATTGTTACAAAAACCTACTCACTAACACCCCACTTGAAAAAAATTTAAGTGGAGCCTGGGTGGCTCAGTGGGTTAAGTGGCTGAGTCTTGATCTCAGGGTCATGAGATACAGCCTCATCAGACTCCACTCTGGATATGGCTCCTGCTTAAGATTCTCTCTCTTCCTCTGACCCTCTCTGCCCCCTGCCTCTCTCTCCCTTTCTCTGTTCGCTGTCTTTCCCAAAAAAGAAAAAAAAATTAAGAAATTAATATTAAACAAGCAATAATCCTTATTCACCTTACCTGTAAAAACTTATTGCCTGAGCCATCCTGGGTCGCCATCACTTTCTGGTGTTCAAAGCTGAAAATTAGCATTAATGAGGACACTTTTAGAATGAAAAGAGCTCCATTAGTAGTTATACCAGGACAACAAAGGTAAACTGAGACTGTCCTGGGGACACCAGCACATATGATTGCCCTACTCATAATGCTTCATCTCTTGTGCCATGTCTTCTCTTAGCCTTACTTTTTTCTAGGGCTGTTCCATTAATATCATTCCTTTGACCCAAGCAACTGAAACTTGAATCTGAAACATCTAAGGTTTATAAATAATCCTTTAGGTCAGTGACTAACATAATATAATTTTTTAAAAAATCACTTTCTTATATAATAATAATTTCCAATAGCAGTGCTACCTGTTCTCCAGCCTCTATTTGTGAAGAAGGTTTTGAAAAGGAGTGTCAACTACTTTGGGAATATTTGTGTTTATGTGTTAGGCTAATTTTTGAATGTAAGAAAAACTCTTCCCACTTCCCCTCTCTCCTACACCCACAGAAAGGCCCTTTTTTTCTCTTAAAATAATGACTACAGTTTAGAGGATGGTGGTTAGTTTTAAAAACCTGTTGAGATTGAAATCCCGTTAATATGCTTTTCAAAAAAAAAAAAAATACCCCCAAGTTGGGTACAAAGCAATCCACTAGAATGTGGGAAGAGAACGTGAAAAACTATATTCTGTTTAAACAGGAGAAAAGTCAAGCTTTACTAATATCGAGTGAAGACTAACAGTGACAGTCTTACTTAGATGTTGTGATGGTACGTGATGTTGGCTGAAGAAAACTGGAAGTCTAATGACACAGAAGGGCTGACTTCATTAGTGTGTGTTCTATGTGTTACAATATGTTGAAGTTTGCATATGCCCAGTTAAATGGACTTTACATTATATTATCTAGTTTTAGATAATTACCAGTGTAAAGTACACAAGAGACATAATACTTCTATAAAGATAATAAAGCAAACAAAAAAGTAGAGGTGAAGAAATATCCTATCGTAAACATTTTGTAAGCTATAAAAATTAATAATTAAAAAATCTAATGTTATAGGAAATCAGCCTATGTGAATTATTAAAGACCTATTTGAAATATGGCCCTTTAATTTATTCTAAAATATCATTTCCCCGTTATCTCATCCAATTTCATGTTTTAAATCTACATAATACAAGTAAATATAATTTACCAAAAATTATAAAATATTAATGAAAGTAACTGGAAAAGACAACTAAATGGAAAGCTATTGCATGTTCATTGATTACAGTAATATTAAGATGTCCATAAAACTTAAATACGTACAATTTTTATTTTAAAATATAAAACAAACAGTAATCTAGAATTGTCCTTGATCAAAGAAGTCTGACCTTAAATAATACTACCCAAGTGAGTGTAACCTTGCCATCAAAATAAGCAGCCTGATCTAGAGCGTAGTATTTAATGTTCTTCCAGAACATTATGAACCAGAATCTGCTTCAGGCTTGAGCCTCACAGAACCTTTATCACCAGAGTTGCTTTCCCATAGTTCATTGTACTGTCCCCACTCACTAACACTAAGAAGCACAGAAATACTTAAAGTAGGCATTAGTAAGTAAAACCAAAGATTATGATCAGATTATGGGTCCTTTGAAAATTGGAATTTTTTAAAGAAGCTTTAAAACTACATATTAGTCAGCCAACAAAAAGAGGTTGCCATTGGGCAAGCTCATACTCGAGCTCTAAATAATTAGCATGCACATATTACAAAGGAAAAGGACAGTATTTCACACGGAGATGTAATATTTCTCAGAAATATACTCATTTCGTCATACAAGAACCATCACTTTTTTTTAAGGTGGGTGCCAGCAGTTTATTTCCTTGTTTTTTTATTCTGCCTCAAAATATTAACGTTGTACCCTAGGAGATGCGAGAGTTGGGATTTCCTCATTTAAGGCCCACTTTTCCAACACATGTGTTCAGCGTTTGCAAATAAGAATTCTCATGGTTGCCAGTTAGATATATATCCGCAAATGCATCTGTACCTCCATCTCTATCTGCATTCGCCTCCATAGGTTCTAATCGCATGTATGTCTCTGTAGATAGAGACACCTAGTCCTGCGTTCCCTCCATAGCTCCCCTGCCGCACTCTGTCCTCCTTCCAGGTTGCTTTATATGCAGACCTACCGATAGCTTCTGCAGGCAGAATGGAACGGTCTACTTCATTGCCTGAAAACAGAGCTATCATGTCTGAAACATGACTAGCCAGGTTGGTCTCAGGACAGGTGCGACTTCAGCATTGTCTAGGGAAGCCATGTGGAAGAATGGCTCCCTTAACAAGGTGGGAGGAGGGCTGTGTCAGAGTGTTTGGAAGACCTTTGTATCCTTGGTGGTGGCACTTGTGCACACGTTACGTAGAGCTAAGAGTGGCGCTGCAGCCACCTGGAGTCCAACGCCAGCCACCCAGAGGAGCCTCAAGTCCAGGAGCCTGTACCGTTCAGTGGGTGCCTCTGCCATACCTGCGAGCTTTCCGGGGCGCTGGCTTCTGTGCAAACAGTAGACACCACTCTGGAAAATAACCTGTCAGAGAAGGTGTCCATGTGGAAGCTGGTGCAACTATGGCTAATGGGTTGTCGGTGGTAGCATTTGAGGGTGAAGCCCCAGGGGCTTTGATCTGCAAGGATACCCTCATCCAACCGTACAACCCTTGGGGTCGCACAGAATGATCCTGTCACCCTCTGATCACCCTGGCCTGAGAATCAGGAACCAGGACCCTAATGTCTACAAGACATCTGCTTAGGACTTACAAGCTGCTTCCAGTCTTGCTGAACTTCACTCTCAGGCACCGACTGGTGCCTACCCTCACGACAGGGACAAAAAATGCACAAAATAAACACATAGCAATGCAAACGGCCATTTGGCCTGATCAGCTAAAATCAGGACTCAGGACTTAGACCACCTCGTCAGTTTCATGGTTTCCTGAAATGCTCTCCTCTAGGAGCCCCCTCCAGCGGTCTACTGCACCCTTTGTAAAGTCCCCCCACGCATGTGTTTCCTTGTGCTGTAAAGCAGTTCTCAAACAACCTCAGCTAAAAACTGAGATCAAAGAGCCCCCAGCTGCCTGGGAGGGATCCCATGGTGGTGTTCCCACGAGATGTTCCCTTCATCCATACAGATGACGTTTCCTTTAGCTGAGGCCAGTGGTTTTTCTGGTACCGAAACGTAAGCACTGACAAGTGCACACTCTGACACACACGAACAAACTCACACGTACCATTATTAAATACTAACTGACTGCATTAATTCCTGGTGTAATGTATACCCCGTGCGTTTTCTTCCAGGCTGTTACTCCATTATCACTTACTTACTTTTGAGATTTGCTTTTTACATACCAATCTCCTGTGCTTTAAAATTTATAAAAATTAAAGCTAAATTTTGTTTCACAGGTGTACTATTTTGTCTGTCCAGTTTTTTTAGTGCTAAAACAAGAGATATTTCTCTGGTAGAATTTTGTTCCAATACCAATGAAAGTCTCCAGGTATGAGGTACAAGGTTAAGTTGGTGATCACAAGTTAAAAAGAGCAGTCGTGACAATACAACCTGAATCAAGTTCAAATTTAGAAGTTGCTCTCCTGTGAAAGTAATTTAAAAATTTGTGAGGATCAATTATGATTAAGTTATTAGATGGTACAGATGAGCAACCAGAGACCCAAGAGATCAAATATTGCCCAAGAAGGTGACTGAACAAGGATAGTCTCCTGACTCCATACCCCACACTCTTTGCTAATTTTACTGACCCTGCCCTTAAAACCTGTAACTAAAAGAGACTTCTGACAGTTAGTCATCACTGAAAAAAAGCTGTCAGGAAAGAACATATCACTCACTGAAATCGAGATACGCTCTGCTCATGGTACCAGGGTTCCTAATGCAGCTTCCCTTCTGAGCACGTATCCGAATTCCGTGAGCTTTGAAATGACGTGTTCATGCATCTTCTAGGTTTCCACAGACGTGCAGCTCCAGTTACAAGAAGGCAGTTCCCACATGGTGCACATCGGATGGATTATCTGCACTTTGAGGATGATAGCCGTGGATGGTGGTTTGACATGGATATGGTGATCATCTATATTTATTCAGTGAACTGGGTCATTGGATTCATTGTTTTCTGCTTTCTTTGCTATTTTTTCTTTCCGTTTTAGGAATTTTCCTATCTTACTACAGTTGAACAATCACAAATGATGTAGATAGCAATTAAACCTTTTTAAAATGTGCTTTGAAGTTTTTATAATGTTGCATTATATAAATTGTTGGTGTTTATAGAAAGTATGAGAATAATGGACTTATTTATTAATGTTTTTCATGTAACGAACTACAGTTTATTCAGGAGCTAGTCTGTCTAGCACTTAGCAAGAATGCACTATTAATTTCATAATTAATTTCATAATTCCTCCTGGTTTAGGATTTATGGGTTCTAATTTTACAATACCGCTTTTATACTTAAGACTGAGGTTTTCCCTCCACTGAAAAGTAGTAAAAATACAAAATGCAATGATAATCTGGGTAGATAGTATCTTTGCTGAAAAAATATTTAGTCAATCACCACTTATTGTTAGACAAATTATGTGCATTAAAGATAAATTATATTTTCTGGGAACTAATCTAGGCAGGGTATATACAGTTTTGGTTTCCAATTATCTCTACTTATTTCCTGTTCTATTATCAAAAAAGCTGGCTATTCTTTATATAGACCTAATAATAGCATTAGTGCAACATTTTTAATTATTATAACAGAATAGTAAATGCAAAAAACCTGAACCCCCCAATAGACAGAGAACTGTATTAATACATTCCAAATAGCAGGATTACTCACCTGAAGAAATAGAATACTTACTGACTTTCAGTAGTTCAAAAGAGCAATGCATGTCCAAAATGTAACTAATTTAGTGATTTGTTTAACAGAGAGATTGTCAAATATATTGTAAATGTGCAATAAAGAGTGGCTTTTACATTTTTTTCTTTGTTATTAAGTAACTTAATATCTGGAACAAGGAATTGATGGAAATCGGCTTATGGATATATACAAAGAAAACCTGGCATTTCTTTTTATTTACTATTAGAGTATCATAAGCCTTGGAATTGGTTTTTCCCTTAATTTAAAAAAAAAAAAAAAGTAAGGAAACAGCACAAGTATCCCAATTTCAGAAGAGAGAAAACTAAGGCACAAAGAAGTAAGCTTATTTATTTCCATCACTAAGGTGGTCTTTGTGTAACCTATGAGGAAAGTTTTGATTATGAGCTACCAATCCAGCATTCCTGCACTGTGCTGTCATATATCTGATATTGCAGCGAGCATATTTTTACACAAGGGAAGTGAAACTGTCATGGCACTAAAAATATCACCATCCAATCAAATTGTGACTGATGAGGCTTCCAGAGTTCAGTCTAGAAAAAGCCCAAATCTGGCATAATTACTACTAAGTGTATTTGAATAAAAGCACCTATCTGATGGTATGTGATATTCTATTTTTATTCTTACACTGTTATTGTGTTTGTTTAAAATTAGATCTGTGAAAGAATACAGTAGTGTGCATTAGACACTATCAAATCTAGAGAGCAGAAAACTAAATAGTTTAGAAACATCAATTTTTGCTCACATAGCAAAATAGATAAATAATGCTCGTAGTCAGTGACATTTAACTAATACCTTGGTAAAACAATGTTTTTGAAAAGCTCAGTATTACCTTACAAAAATAAAAATCAGTATTTATAATTAACTTATTGCTCAAAGTGGAGGTAATATGTGTCAGGACTGAAAAATTAACAAAACACATATGGGCGGGGGGCAATATTTTAAGAATTTAAAATGAACTACAGCCATTTCCTAAGCAATTCCTGGCTTATCATCTCTAGCAAATATGCTTTCATTCATTCCTAAATTTAAAAGTTGATTATAGGGGCACCTGGTTGGCTCAGTCAGTCAAGCGTCCAACTCTTGATCTCAGTTCTGGTCTTGATCTCCGTGAGTTCAAGCCCTGCACTGGGCTCCCTGCTGGACATGGAACCTACTTAAAAACAAACAAACAAACAAATAGTGTCGATTATAATTATACATGAAGCAAAACTAGTAGTATAGGGGCGCCTGAGTGGCTCAGTCGTTAAGCGGCTGCCTTCAGCTCAGGGCCGGCGTTATGGGATCGAGCCCCATGTCAGGCTCCTCCGCTATGAGCCTGCTTCTTCCTCTCCCACTCCCCTTGCTTGTGTTCCCTCTCTTGCCGGCTGTCTCTATCTCTGTCAAATAAATAAATAAAATCTTTAAAAAAAAAAAAACTAGTAGTATAATAGATACAGAATTCTCAAATAGATTTGATTCCCATTATGAACATAGTAGCTCAGTGATATCAGTTTATAGATATTTATCTACAAACTAAATACAGATAAAGATAATACCTTTAAATAAACAAAATAAATACCCTCTTTTAAAAAAAAAAGCGTAGTCTGGAGGAACATTCTAAATGGATATGAATCTTAATAACAGTCGGAGAATAACATCATTTGGCATATTAAAATTAAAAGCAAATTTAGAAAATTATAAATTTCTAATTTTACTTTAAGATATTTAAATTATATGCAAATGGAGCTACAAGCTGCCAAATATTAAGAAGTGCAGCATTTCCTAGAACTACCAATTTATCAGAAGCCAGATAAAACCTGAGATGAAAAGAAACCATTTTCTTTTGGTATCTGTCACACAGAAACCATTCAATAGATTAATAAATTTATAACAAAATAAATTAAAAATTTATAAATACATGAATGAGCTTCAGAGTGAAACAAATTATATGTTGTTCTTGTTTAGCTTCTTTCACAGTATCAGTCACGTAAAAACTCATTTTCCAATAAAGAACAAAGGAAAAAAAGAAAGAAACATCCTAAAAGTAATGGAGTATAATATGTGCCCTAATTAATATTACTTAATAAGGTTTAATTTTCTAAGCTATCACTATCAACAATTTCTATTTCTACAGAGCTTAATTACTGTGAAGGTTAATTTTAAATACTCTCACATATGCGTTTAAAAAGTGCCCAAAGTTAAGTTACATTTCCGAATTCTCTCAGCAGGTAATTTATTTCTTGATTGTAAAAAAATGAATTCACAAACTAAAATCAGTTCATTTGATACTCAGTAGAAGCTAGAGGAATCTAAGGTAGACAAAACATAGAATCAGAATTTGTTGTACAAAGAATCACCAAATTCAAGAATGGAAAAAAAAAACAAAAACAAACCACGTAGTATTTCTCAGCCCGCTGTATTACTAAGGCCTCTCTAGTGTCAAATGCTCAGTGTAACAACAGAGCCACCATTACTTCTGTTTCTGCCTTGGAATCTTGCTTCCAAGGTACTCAGAATGGCATGGCCAAAAAAAAAAAAAATCCCAATTAATAAAGTTGTCACTTAAATGCCTTCTCTTTGGGTAAACGAAAATATTTTTAAAAATCTGGTTTTTATCTGGATCATTTGTTAAGGAATGCCTTAGAGAAGAGAATACACTGAGTAAATGCAATGACAGTCGGTCTTTGACTCTTCATAGATGCTGCAGTTGAGTGCAGAGGCCACCAGCGTATAGCACAGTGGTCCTAGGATTCTGAAGATTTTAACACGCTCAACTTTGACTTTCTCGAAAAGTTTCTGATTTTCAGTAGTTCTCAATGTATGCATTCAATAGGTTCTGTCAGTGTATGCTGTTCTCCAGGATGCCTTCGTTTTCCTTTTTTACTGAAGACAACACCTATATGAAGATTCGCTTTTATGCATTTTTAGTTTTTACACAGATCTTAAGAGAAAGATCGTTAAGAAGTATCTTCCGGCCATGGTATTAACATCCTATGAGAATAGTATGTGTCTACTGCAATGTGCATTTATCTTACAATCATTCTTGTTACAGGGTTAGAAAAACAAATACTTGACCGTTCCCACTCTTGTTCAGATCTCTCACATCACGCAACAGATATATTTTGAGAATCATTTTTCTTATTTCAACACTTCTCAAGATAGGTATTGGACTGTTATCACCAAGCGTATGGTTACTTCTCCTTACATACATATCAATAAATTAAGTGCTGTTAAGACACGGTCCTCAGTTTCTCTTACTCTTTCACATTTTTATAAACCTGAGAGCCTCACCCAAAGAGTGTCTAGTGAGTACACAGACTCCCCAGTAAGTGGCATTTTTCTTATTGACAGCAGAGCGAGAGAGGTTATTGCTCTTGTAAGAACCAGGTTAATATTTTCATTGCTTTACATGTGTCACCTTGTCTACCAACAAAACCATTAAGAGGAAAAGGGAAGTGAAAAGGATAATGTTTATTTATGGAATTGCTCTTAGATACTTAGCTGGTCACATTAACATATTAACTAATTTAATCTCCTCCGTACTCTTTCAATAAGGTGAGGTTAACCTCATGTTATAGGTGAGGATGAGAAGGGATGTGACCAAAGTCACACGAAGTTAAAAGTGCTTGATTTATCTTCATTTCCGACCGATGTCAAGACCTGTGCTCTGTCCTGTCAGTGGCATCCAATAAAATCTGATGCAGCTGGATATTCACTGAAGACTCTTTGGTAATAATACTGCTAAAGGTGCTTTGGGAATATAAGAGATGATCTGAATCAAGAATGCACGAATGAACTACTTGCCCTCTGTAACAGTTGTCATTGCTTATACCAGTGAAAACCAGGATCGGTAGGACACTGTATAATACGCAAGACCACTTGCGCTAAGAGCTTCCATTCTGTTTGCAAACTTAGATTGGTTTGTCGTGGTTACCTTTATTGAGAAGCATTCTGAGGTTCCATCTTGGCCCCAAGAAGAAAAGTGCCCTGGCCCTCTGGTGATGTCCCTCAAATATGGGGGAAGGAGATTGCTGCAGACGAATTGATCCATGTCAGCTATTCGGATAAGGGTGCAGAAAGGCATTCAGGTTTTGGAAGCAGGTCTTACCATTTGCTGAGGGAAAAAGAAAAGTGTAGTGAAGTGACTCTAGGTAATAACACCACGATATATACTAATTTAGGCATGAGATGTAACTAAGAGTAAGCTACAGCCCTTTTCATTTTGCCTTAAAACAGAAGGTTAATAGGTAGCTGGTTGTGAATTCCATAGAAGATTTTTAAAAGATAATGGTGTAGCTACAGTGTAATTTTCTCATTTTAGAAAAAATTTAACCTGTCATTAAAACAAACAAAAAATAAGTAGATAGTTCTGATTCACAAGTTCTGCAGGACTAAATGGATGCTACTGGAAATGTCTATTCTGATCCCAATATTTGAAGGTAAGTATAGTGTAACCATCAACCTAGATCAAAAGTGAACCTCAACATTCCTTCTTAAACCTTCATATGCCCTCATTAAGTCTTGTTAAAACACCTGTTTTTCCGAAGGGCTGGGGCAGGCTTGAGTTTCCGCATTGCTAATAAGCTACCAGGTGGTGTGGTGGTGTGATCTGCTGGCCCATGAGCCACACTTAGAAAAACAAGCAACTCAAAAAACCTCAAGTGGGGCTTGCATTCCTGTCATTACAGTAAGTGTTCCCAAAAGATAAGTTTCTCATTGTTTTGGCATTTGAGAATTGTACTATACCAGTTATCCAATATACGGGAATTATAATGAGCTATGCAATAATTTTACATAAATCTACTGAATAAACTTATGAAATTACTTGGTGGAAGCAATATGTAAATAGTTTAAAGTCCACATATCAAACTCCCCCCCCTTTTTTTTTAGGAAAAAAATTTGTTTTTCCTCTTTTCCCTATTTTCTCCCAGTACCCACCCTTTGTCCTTTATAGCTCTATCTAGAATCTCTTCGAAGAGAACAAACGTTATCACTGATAACACCACATCTGGAAAACAGTTTATGCAAAGACAAAGCGGTATTTACCATTTATTTAGAAAGAGCCAAGTTATTTAACCTCTCTACTCTTTTTTCTTCATTTGTAAAAAGGAATAGGAAAAAAATAGTGTTGTGGCTTAGAGCCAATGTCAGGGAAAGCAAGCACTCAGTAAATGTGTTCCTCTTTTCCTTCCCCCTCTTTAAACTCTTACTTTCAAAAGAGCCATAGCAAGGGTCTTTTTTAAAGATATTAATGGGGTACAAATGCCTTCTTATTGTTCATGCACGAGTAGAGTCCTTCATTACCACCAACTAAATCTTACATTCCCTTAAGCTGACAGCCATAGTACAGCAAAAAATGGAGTCACTAAGGGGGCCATTAGGCAAAATTGAGTAACAAGTGCTCTAGCCAACAGAACGAAGGGTCGCTTCTATTCTGTCATGGGTCCCACCTCGTTTGAACCAAAGATTAGGAGTATCAATGCACTTGGATAACGGGCACGTGGCCATACAGAGAAAAGCATCTTCCTGAGAACCTAAAGCAAATACTTCATGCAGTATTTACAAAACTGTTCAGAAGGTTCAGGAATATGATTTCCTATATTGGATGTTATCCAGGAAGTTTTACGTTTGATAAAATAAATATCATGCTTGGCATTTGTTTTCTTCACATTTAAAATGAGACTGATGATACCTACCTACAAAATTTGAATTGCAATGTTATTTCTTGTAGCATCTAACATACTAAGTACTGTGTTTTAGTACCATAAACTCAGTCCTCCAATAGTGCTCTGAATCCTTTTGTGCACGGGTACCGTTGAGAGGCAGCATGCCGTTCCATGCCAATCCAGAGAAAATGGGGCCTCCCTTCCTTACAGTTACGACTTCGTGTAATAGTGCTATAAACTTAATAATCTAGCCAGTAAATCGAACATTCACCCGGAGTACATCACTGAGCCCTATCTCTGGTCATAAACCTGAGAATATCATACCAAATTATCCTGAAGCTCAAACAGCTCTTACTAGATTTACTTCAAAACAATTTTATATATACATGGTAAAGATGACAAAGGATTTATAGACTACTCATATAATTTTCAACTATAATTAAAATATTTCTTTACATAGGCTATTAATTATTGATATAATAAGGGCAATTTTTAAGTATTTTGAAGTCAGTCCAAAGCTTATATTTTACAGGCATTAAATAGTTTACAACATACTCCACCGTGTTTGGTTTCCTAATATAGTAACAGTCTTCAACTAAGAACAAGTTGTTTTCACTAAATCTTCCTTCTAAGTTTATTTTTCTTGGAAATTAGAATATGTTTCCTCATAGAAAAAAAAACTGTAGTATTTGGATTCCCACATTAATCCACAAAACTTCATATAAACCTATGTAACTTATTAGAGGAGAAGCACTTGCATGGCTTTTCAGCTGCACCTAACCACCGCCAGAGCGTGACTGTCCTCCCGTCTAGCTCAGACACCTGGAAGACGTTTATCTCAGTCAACAGCAACACCTACCCCAGATGTAATAAGATGGTGGGTAAAGAAAGGAGAATCCTCCTTGTAGTCACCAGCACGTAAAAAGCGTCTCTGTACAGTAAAAAGACTTAGATTCATGCGCTCACAGAAACATATACTGTGAGCGATGTATGTAATTTTAAATATTCTAACAGCCATATGTAAAAGTGTGAAGACACATTTTAATAATGTGCTTCACCTCATTACATTCAACGTGTTATCATTTTAACACAGAATATTGCGTTTTCAGTATTAAGTCTTCAAAACCCAGTATTTATTCCACACGCATGTCTCAATGCCGACTAGCCCAGCCTAGCCACGTGTCAAGTGCTCCCCTGGCAGGTGTGGCTAAAAGCTGGCTGCTGCACTGGGCAGCAGAGGCTTTCGGTCAGGGAAGAAAACTCAAGATGCATATTGCGTGATGGAAGAGGGACCTTATTTAGGCATGAGACCTTATGCAACTGTGGGAAGAGCTGGGAAAGTGAAGGTCTAAGAAGAAGCAGCACAAACTGCAACCTGCCAGCCCCTCTCCATCAGCCTCTCATCGCCTCACACCCCAAAGACCTTCAGAATGTAACGGCAGGTCGTGCTTCTGCTTTTCACATCTCAGGAAACTCTCTCTACCTGACACCATGTAGGAAAGGAATTCCGGGGAAAGTATCGTGAGCTTAGCTTACCAGGCATAGTACAAAACCACTACAGTGGAACCGTACAGAAAAGGACTCTGGGCTACATTGTTACAGCTTAGCCAAGCTGACACAGTAAAACGCTCTACAGCCAAATGGGTCTAACTGATGGCAGAGTCAGCCGTAGACTGAAAATCACCCGTTACCCAAACGTTCGTATGGGTGCTTCTGCGTAACAGGAAGAGGAACGAGCATCTTCAATGATAAGTGTGTACCCGATACTATCATGTTTGTATATAGTATCGTATTTCTCACCACAACCCTGGAAGACTTCTGTTGCTACATCCATTTTAGAGACAAGAAAATCAGAGCTAAAGGAGGTTAGGTAACTTTTCTAAAGTCACACAGCTACCAAGTGGCACAGCCAAAAGTCAAACCTAGACATGCCTACTTCTTGAGGCTGTTTTCTTTTCATTCTATCTAAGAAGTCCAATTCCAAATTTAGGGACTTTAACAGTAACCAAACAATTCAGAGGCATTCCTCCTCGGTGGAATTGTTAGGGTCCAGTGTTCTGTAGGCGTCAAGACACCCCTTCCAGTACTGAGTGGTCCTAGAGTGAGAGAAGGTTCAACAGGTCCACACTGCGTGCAAACTGCTATGTCATCTGAGCCATATGATCCAGCACCTCCGAGACCGCTTGGACCGTCAGAGGTAGATGGGACTGCTGTCTAAAGCTTCTGGCAAGTTCCACAGGGAGATTACAGCACAGACCCCTACAATTTTAGACCAAAGCCACACCATCCTCTGGGGATAACTATTCTTTTGAGAAACAACTCTTGGGCCTTATTAGAGACTGAACATGTGACCATGGGCCACGAAGTTGCCAGGATACCTGAGTTACCTGAGTGGTGCATATAAAATTCACCCTTGAGGAAGCCCTGAGGGCCCGAGTCGCTTGCATGAGGAAGTAGCCAAGTGTCCATGGTCGCTGTTCCTGCTACATTTTCTTCACCCTCTCAGCTCTTAACTATGTCTTCCTGTCTAAGCCCAGCTGACTGAGGAAAAGACTCAGGCCTGATGGACAAAGGGTTCTGCGTGATTTGCAGGTACCATCCAAAGGTCGACAGCTAAAACTCTCCAGCCTTACTCTGGCCATCCCTAAAGACAATGGTAAGGGGACATCCTCCCAGTGTGCTGAAATTCAAGCCGTGCTCTAGGCTGCTCATTTCTCCTGTAAGAAGGTAAACGTCTATACTGATTAATCAGTTGTGATATGCCATTGTTTATATAAATATTAGTAAATATTTTTATCTTGGCCTTATCCTATTATCATCTAACATAAGAAGTGTTCCTAATAGCTAACTTTCTATCACAAGATATACTGATGATAATTAATCTCAGTATTTAAATTACAAAGGAGTAGAGGAACATCACCCAAGGACTTTGTTTCTTGTTCTGGAAAGAGCCGGGCACGTTTGCAGTAGTATATGAAACAGCTTTATCACGTCAGGCAGTATGGTTTAAGGACATCATTTACTAAGGTGACAAGAGGCTAGCTGTGATGGCTTTGAGGGGTGTCAACATGGTGAGGCTAAATTACATTCCCCAGAATTCCCCTTCCCCCACGTAAAGTCGACCTGGTAAAGGGCTATGGGTCCCTTTAGGGGAAGACTGGGAGAAAGACTAACACCATATATATTTTTGGCAGTGTGGCAGGTTATGGGGGGTCTGTAACCAGCTCAAATCTGGAATTTATGGAAGGCACTGACTCTCTGCTTTGGTAATTTAAGTCAGACTTCTGTTCAGAAGACTTAGAACTCCTCTGCTTATATGGATCAAGTAAGAATTTAATAGAATGGTCATCTGTTTCTGCTCTGGAAACTTCATGATAACTGGCCAACCCCATAAATCTCTGTAAGTCAGACTAGTCTGATTGCCACTTTGACTCCACTGTTAAGTTAACCATGCCGGCTGTGTCTTTAGCCATTAAGTGGGCCCTGACATCCCAGGATCCCATTACCTCCACTGTGTTTAGTGATCCCAGTTCAATGGCAGTGGTTTCCTAATTTCTGACCTCTACCAAGAAGAGAGATGACAAAGTTTTTCAAAGTGGCTGAGGTTCCTCCACATTTCTTTTTCACAGCTGTTGTGAAAGAAAGGTGTGTCCTTCCATGGTTGGAAAGCAAGTCTTACAGATTAAACACACTGTCACATTACAATCTTCTTAAGCCTTTGGATACCTTCCTTTAAAATATAATAAGTCATTTGACTTCATTTAATACAGGTCACACTTTGGGTCCAGCCAGCTGACCAACCATTTAGAGCCCTTCATAACTCTTTCAGCCAAAACACTGAGCCCAGAATTTCTGATGAGTCAGCCTACGTCAAGGAAACGAGCATCATCTAACTTCGTAGCCCTTCCACCTTGATAACACACCTGTAATATCCATTCTCACATACACCCTCTAGCTTTTTGTCTATGTTGGTTTTTAAAATCATTCAGTTGTTTTGGTGTGTGTCACACTCTTCCTGAGCCACAACTAGCACCGCATCTTTTGAGAGCTGCTGCGATTTGAATCTAGTCATAGATCCAGATGCAAAGAGGGGTGTTGGGTTGTAGGTCCTGAGAATGGTCAGGGCTGCCTTGGAGGCAACGACCTCCACTGAGGCCATTCCAGGTCCCGCGGGGAAACGGGGCTACCTTCCTGTGTTCCTCAGAGTTCTCCTGAGAAACAGACCAATAAAATAAATAAAAAAGGCTTTCATAAGGAATTGGCTTGTGTGATGATGGAGGCTGGCAAGTCCTAAATCTGCACAGCCATTGTCCCAGCTTGAGTCCCAAGTCCAGAAGCTGCAGTAGCACCAGGAAGAGCCAATGTCCAGGTCAAGTCTGAAGGCCAGCAGGCTGCTGTAGAAACATGAGGAGGTGATGTCCCAGCTCGAGGCCATCAGGCAGGAGAATTCTCTGACTCAGACCAAGGTCAGCCATCTGATCTCGTCAGGCCTTCACTGGACTGGATGAGGCCCACCTGCATCAGGAAGTGCAATCCGCTTTACTCATCCTACTAATTTCAATCTTAATCTCGCCCCAAAACACCCTCACAGAAACACCTAGAATAATGTTTGAGCCAGTATCCAAGAAGCCTGTGGCCCAGTCAAGCTGACACACAGAATGAACCACTACACTTCCCCAGGCAGAGGCAAAAGGGCTCCTTCTACTGGCAAAGATGATTCCATTTTATTTGGGAGTTTTAGATCCTCAGATTTACCAGAATCTACTGACAAGTTCTCACTTTAGTTTTAGGAACCTGTTCCTTCACAGTCAAAACCAAAATTTAAAACAGGTGGCTGGGAATTTAATTTGCACTGTAAAAAAGCCATGTCAGGAGGACACTCTGACTTTAGTTTTCAGAAACCCTATGGCTATGGCTGCACCGAATACGGCGGTACCACCACAGAACAGTGTTTCTTTGAGGGTAGATATAGACGTTTTCATCTCATCCTTTTCACTGCCCACTTTCTCCCGGGCAGGCAGAAGTAACTAACCAACTCCCTCATACACCTTATTCTGACAGAGATGCTCTAAGGTAGCTCATATGCAGGCGCCCTGAGCCCCACCTTCCACAGGTGCTCAGTACGGGTACCCAAAGGTCAGAATCTGAGCAGCTCTATAGCCACATCATGCCATGAACAATCAATGTCCTTTTTCACCCCTGGAAAGAGGCTCATTCATGCCTTTAAATAGTACCAAATTCGAGAAACAATTCCAGAAAATCAGAACCTATTCGGAGAACTCATCCTTAAGCTCTGTTCTCCTGGAAGCCTGCTGGTACCAGACAAGCAAAACCAGCAGGAGGAATCTACCCATTCCTGCAGACGTAGCTGCCTGTGTATATACACCTGTAATACAGGTGTGTGTGTGTGTGTGTGTGTGTGTGTGTGTGTGTGTACACATACTATTCATAGCAGGAAACTGAAATGGCTTCTACACTTTTGGGATCTGGTCAAACAAATCCAGTCCCTGCGACAGGCAGTCAGAAATGGAGGATCACAAGAAGGCTGGAATTGCGAAGACTGGGCGAAGCTGGTATCTACAGGTAGCTTTTATTTCTTTTTTCCAGGAAAGGTCTACACCTTCTTTTAAGACCTTTCAACTGATTAAGTCAGGCCCACCAGGTAATTTTCCTAATTACTAATTATGGACTTTATATCTGCTAAATCTCTTTACAGCAACATTTAATGTTTTACTGAATAATTAGGAGTAAGTGGTATATGTTACAAATTTCCCTTCCATCTTCCAACTCTTATGGAAGAATACCTCTTATTCTTTACCCAGAAACATACTGGAAAGAAAATTCTGGGGAATGTAGTTTAGTCTAGCTAAACTGACATACCACAAAGCCAACAAAAAAGAGTAAGCTCAACTAACTGCCCTTCCACGAACTTTCCTCTCTGAGCTATTTATAGAAAATGACCAATCTTAAAATGAGGATAAACTCAAAAGTTTATGGCATAACTTGTAATAATTCTTCTCCGGTACCATGAAAGTGTTTAAATGTCCTACATAGGTGGTCTGGTTATCTACTGCTCGGTAACAATCGCAAATGTAGTGGCTTAAGAAAACAATCATTGTATTATTTGTCACAAATTCGTGGATCAGGGATTCAGACAGGGCTCACTGCATGATTCTTCTGTTCCACGTGGCATTCACAGAAGTCAGCTGGTGACATTCTGCGGGCAGGAGACTGTTCTGGAGGGTCCAAGACAGCTCCCCTCGTGGCTGGAGTCTGAGGGGGGATGGCTGAAAGGCAGGCTCAGGTAAAATGGTCAAATGGAGTACCTACATGTGCGTCTCTAGCCTGGCAGGCTCAGAGTGGTCAGCCACTCCACTGGGTCGCTCAGAACTCCCTCCCGTGGGGCACGTTCACGAAAGCCAGGCAGAAACCACACAGCTGCTCACCACCAGCTGCTCACCAGAAGTCCTGGGATGGCACTTCTGGGGCTTTCCACTGATCACGAAAGTCACTAAGGCCAGTGCAGTTCAAGGCAAGAGGAATAAGATTCTCTACGGAACAGCATGAATCTATCGCTCTAGGAAATCACTGTGCGGGGGTTAAAAAATATGAAAATAAACCTTGGTAAAAGGAGTATAACAGCAAAAAATATGTCAACTGTGGAGTTAATCTTGATTACTATGTCAGCAAAGGAAATTATCACAGAGCTTAATACTTAATATCATCAACATGACATGTGTCAGTGCTTTTCCCACTTTACGATCCACGTGAATCACCTCGGGGTCCCGTCACTAGGCAGGTCTGAGACAGGGCCTGAAATCCTGCATTTCTAACAAGTTCTCATGTGAGACAATGCATTTGTCTGAGAAAACGTGATAATCTATGTCATGAGCCCAATAACTTTTTCCGTCAAGGGCTATATAGTGAAGATTGTAGGCTCTGGGGCCGCATACACTGTCTGTCACATATTAAAAACAAAACAAAGCCAAGAACCCCTTGCAACCCCAGATACAGGTCGCTGGTTTTCCAACTTGGCCACAGAGTAGAATCCCTTGGCGAGTGTTTAAAAATACCATACCTGAGTCCGACTCCTAAATATCCTGATTTAATTGGTATAGGAATAGGGATTCTCAAAAGTTCCCTAGGTTAAATCTAACAGGTGGTAAAAGGTGGGAACTAATCATCTTGATCACTTTCCATTTGTACCCCCTTGTACCTTCTGGCCATTAAATCTTCTTCGATACATCGGAATGACTTCCTGAATAAAGATCTTTTTCACTTCAATGCAACCCTGACTATCCAATTAAAGAACAAAAACCAGCAATGAATGTTTTCATCAACACATCCCGCTCCCAATAGGAAGCCTGCCCCCTGTGGATGTTATTTTAATAAAATAAAACCAAGTTAGATGCTGAATTGAGGGCTGATAGAAAATGATAAAGAAGTAGGTTGCTAGGGGAAAAAAGTGAAACACAAAAACCTTGAGGTAAGTAGAGTGGCAAATTCCAAGGCTATAAAAAATGATAAATGACCATAAACCTCATCAATTCAAGATAATTGGGGGAAACCCTAAGAGGCCTCAGCCAGTTGAGTTCTGTTTTAAAGGCTGAAGTTTTATAATCAGCGTATCAATATATAAATGGCTTAAGAAGATGGCTTTAAATGGTCTCGTATTTTCAACTCTCATATTTTTATACTGCATATTTTCATTACAAAGGGTTTCCAAAGAAACTTCTATGTTCTTAATCAGACCTGTCTATGTTAATATGCATTTAAATTAATACATTTTAATGCATTCTACCTGCTACCTTTCTAAGCATGTAACTTTAAGTGTAAAAACCCTATTTTACTAACACAATCTGAAAAGCCATTTTACGTTTACCATGTTTCCCATGTAAAATGATGATATCTGTAACGTATGAGGTAGATGTCTGAGTTCATATCAATCAATTATTAAAGGAAGAAACTAAGCTGGAGGGTAGCCAGCTAATATTCCATTTTCCATCACATGCTACCTTTTGACTTTATCCTTTCTGATGTTCTTGTCCTACTTTTTCTCTGTGAGTTAGCTCCCTTTGGTTTTAAGCTCCTGGACTGCATTCCCCCCTACTCCTTAAGCTTTCATATACAATAGTACAGATTCGCACAGCAAAACTCAACAGTAACACCTAGATGTGCGGTCTCCTGATTCAGTCGTTCACTCAACAAACAAAAACCAAACATTCACAATCACTACTTATTTAATGAATAAATGCCCACTTATTCTGTGAGTGACCTACAAGTGTGACCATGATCTGAACTCCACTTAAATGCCAATCACAGATCCTGAGGACTTCAGAACAAATTCTTATTACCTAGGAGTCTACATACTCCTTCTAATTTAAAAATAGAGTTCGGAAATCTACCTGGTATCTGATTATTCATGTGAAAGCTAATACTATTGCTACCAAGTTTTCCACTCGTGTCTGCTTTCTGTTATCATGGATTGATCCGACATCATCAGTATCTGCGTGTATCAGCCCACGCATTTCGGCTCTGGAGGGCTAACAGAAGGAAATGAAGAGAAAAGCTGCACCACTTCTCCCAGATAAACTCCGCTTCGGTGAACGGCGCTACCGTCCAGCTACGGTTACTGCTCGTCACCGCTCCCGCTCCAGACAGTAATCGCGTGTGTCTTTTTCCTTCTACAAACAAGGAAAACACACACGTGACCTCCCTGGGAAGAAACATCGCTTTGCTGTAATTACGTACATATGTACAGCTTACAGCGGAGAAAGATGGAGTTACGTTTTACTTCCATAAATTATAAACTTTATCAGAGATATGTGTAGGAAAATGATTTTATCGATTAATGAATTACAAACACTTTATAAATTTGGCCCAATCTCATTTTAAACTATTGCAAGATGAATTTTTTGACAGTTCATTGATGAATTCTGCAATATTCCCTTCTTTCTGGAGAGAAGAAAAAAATGTCTTAACTGAAAAGATAATAACAAGTAAACAAACTGCATAAAAAATATACATTGTCTATTTCCTTAAGATGAAAAACTCATAGAGCTCTTGGGTGTCACAGTCAGTTAAGCATCCGACTCTTGATTTCAGCTCAGGTCGTGGTCTCAGGTCCTGGGATCGAGCCCCATGTCGGGCTCCCTGCTCAGCAAGGAGTCTGCTTCCCTCTCCCTCTGTCCTTCCCCCTACTTTCTGTATCTCTCGGTCTCTCAATAAATACATAAATCTTTTTTAAAAAGATGAAAAACTTAGGTCTTCTAAAAATATAGTATTTGATATCAAATCTCACTGCTATATCTTAAAACTCTATCATCACATTTTCTAGAAAAATAAATATTAATGATCACAGTTATACACATTTATCTATTTTTTCCTATCCTGAATCAAGTCAGATTCATAAAAGAGAGTAAAATCAGAGTGTTCTTGAAGCAGCAATGGAAGGAAAAGGACATATATATTACATTCAGACAGACAAAATAAGCAAAGAAAGATTAAAGGGAAGAAAGGTAACGTACCAGTAAGTACAGTGAGAAGGTGAGCATAGAACTCATTCAATCTGGAAACACTATGCAGTGCGTATACTTAACTCACAAACATGCTTACAAATGTACACGGGTTGTTTTCTGCATAACACATAGAAGAGTGAAAGTTACATGACTTGATAAGAATCAAATGCAAAGAAGAACTTAGAGCAATATACCTAGAATTAAAAATAATTCTAGAATAATACAAAATAATCAAAATTATACAATATGCTTAACGATGCTAAAATTCTGTTAGATCTATTTGGGAGTTGACAACAAAACACACGACCTATGTAGTATTTAAATATTTTTTCTTTTTTTATTTATTTATTTGTCAGAGAGAGAGAGAAAGGAAGCAGCTGGCAGAGGGAGAAGCAGGCTCCCCACTGCTGAACAAGGAGCCCAGTGCAGGACTTGATCCAAAGACCCTGGGATTATGACCTGAGCCAAAGGCAGACACTTAACTGACTGAGCCACCAGGCATCCCAATGATGAGAAAAATTCTTAAGCCTTGTTTTCTGGCAGTTCTAAGTTGGTGCAAGTGTTCTTTAATTTCCTGAGAAATATGGCAAGTCTGTCCTTCTATGGCAGGTACTACAATTACTGCTGATGGTCTATGCAATTCTTCTTCAAAGGCTTAAAGTACATGGGATGTCCGGGTGGCTCAGTCAGTTAAGCATTAAAATATATGTATAATAAATATTTTAGAGTAGGCACTGACATGCAATTTCATACAAAGTAGACATACATTTCCGTATGTGTCAACTAACATTTTAAACTTCTGTCCTCCGGGCGCCTGGGTGGCTCAGTCGTTAAGCGTCTGCCTTCGGCTCAGCGCGTGATCCCGGCTGTTCTGGGATCGAGCCCCACATCAGGCTCCTCCGCTGGGAGCCTGCCTCTTCCTCTCCCACTCCCCCTGCTTGTGTTCCCTCTCTGGCTGGCTGTCTCTCTGTCAAATAAATAAATAAAATCTTTAAAAAAAAAATTCCTGTCTTCCCCTCTCAATTTAAACATGGTAGCCTTGACCTTGTTGTTCTTGGCTCTACGGCCTACCGGCTTTAGGAAGAGGCTAGCAACAATCCTTAAACATGGCTACACAAGGAGAATGGTTGGGAGATCCGTTTAGACTGAACGTCATCTGAATCCTACTATACAGCTCTCGGCCTTGGGACTCCATAACCTGCACTTTTAACCAGCTTCCTGTCACTACCCTAACATGGCTCTCAACTTGGAGATTCCAGAACCCACTGGGCTAAACCTAATAGTCCTCACAGATTTTAGCGACCCAAGTTTTATTTTACTTAATTTAAAATGACATTAACAATGAAAATATATTAAAAATATGAACATGAAATGCGTTCTTTTAACCTCCCACTAAATGTAAAGTTTAGAAGTCCACTACTGTATTTTATTTTGTAGTCCTTTAGCCACCTCTGGCTATGTTTGCCAAGCATTTACAGAACCGAATCAATAAGCATAAATTTTGGACGGTCTATACCTTAAAATGTGCTACTATGAAAGAGAGCAACAATGAAATCATACCTGCATATATTTGATAAAATAAATCAGATTCATGAATTATAAAAATAAATGGAAAACATTTAAGCCACCGAGGGTCTGAAACGTTCAAAAGAAAACTGTATGTGTGGATGTGGGTATGTGCATGAATGTATGCGTTAACATACAGCAATGAACTTATTTCAAACATTTCCAAAAGAAATCAATCTCTCTTTTGCAATGTACTCTTTAATAGCAAGAAGATAACATTTTTTCTCCCTAAGAATTACCCTTGAACTTTGATGCTATCTCTTATGATTTGGTGTCCTGGTTCTGCATCTGGGTCAAACCCAGATTCTGTTTCATCAACTTGATGGGAAAATATATGCTTGGATAATTCGACGAAATATATATTAGGCAGAGGTAAGATCAGGTATTAAAGTTTAAATGAGCACATTTATTATGCTACGCTGGCAAAGTAAAAATACTTCCCTTAGTATCACCAGACAAACTCTGTATGGGGAAAAAAAGAAAAACAAAAAATATTTTAAAACTTCCAGTTTCGGGCCTAGGACTTGCCCAGCCCACGTGGCTCTGGAAAGGAGGACTTGGCCTCAGAGCACAGAGCAGCACAGCCAGGAAAGCAGGGCCTGAGGGCAGGGCTCGGGAGCTACTCCTCCACTCCTGGCCTTCGGGGCTCTCGCCCTCCCACTGCATATCTGAAGCTCACAGATTTCTCCAGAAAATATACAAGCATCTATCACCACTAACCGAAAACCATATGTGAGAATAAAGCGTATGCTACACAAATATACAGTTAGACGACAGATTCTTTATTTGGGAATTTATCATCCGGCTTAACTTCTGCTCCTATCTACCCATGTTTCAGTGAACATTTATGGTTTTTGCTCCTCCCAATTTACAAAGCCCGAGTCCCAAATAGGCAATTTATATTGGTGTTTCAATTCTGCATAGTACAAACGATCAGTGTGCTCTAATTGTCACCGGCATACACTCCCTCCAGTACCAGCATATCTCACACCTGCACGGGACAGAAGAACAAAAGAAAAAGTAAATCTCTTTTGTTTCCTCTTTACTTCCTGACCTCCTTATTTTTAATCTCTATTTTATTGTATCTATTTCCAAAAGTCTAAATTCTTCTTGGTTCCTATCTTAAGTAATGTCCCTGATGTCCAACTCACCATTAAACATTCCAAATATTTTTATATATCTACTTAGATTTCAGTCCTTATCTTTTCCTTCCCTCCCAGACCCTACCTTAGTAAGTAGGTAATTAGACAGGTAGGTAGGTAAGTAGGTAGACAGACAGGCAATTATTCTTTCTTTTTCTAGGAGACAAGCTTTTCTGAGAGATGAGAACAATGTTAAGGATTAAATAAATTACTCTTTGCTTTCTTGATGTGTTATTTGTTTCTATCTGCCTGCTTCACATTAAAATACAGTAAGGGTAACATCTATTTAAAAATAAGCACTCTATCCAAGAATCTTTTCTCCTTCCTTCCTTCCACAAATATCTGAGAATACCTAATGTGCATAACCAGTGTTATTCCAAGAGCTGGGAATATAAAAGAAAGAAAAATCTTTGCCCTCATGAAGTTTCCACAACAGTGGGGGAGACAAACAATAAAATAAATATATTAAACTTAATGCATGTTGGACAGTGCTAAATGCTTGAGAGAAAGAAAGGGGAATGAAATGTTAGAGTTCTATTTTGTTAAGGCAGACCAATGAAGGGCTCACTGAAAAGGTAACTTTTGAGCAAACACTCGAAAAAAGTGAGAGAACAAGCCATCTAAACATCTGGAGAAGAGCACTCTAAGCAGAAATACGGCAAGTGCAAATGCCCTGAGGCAAAGGGAATTCCTTACTCAAGGAATCACACTGACAAAGAGGCCTGGGTTCCTGGAACAAAATAATCAAATAATCAGGAGGAGAGTGTAAAAGACGGAGTCAGAAAGGTAAAAGAGAACCAAGCATGAAAGGATTTTTGACTTTTATTCTGAATGAGGTGGGAAAACACTGGAGACTTTGGGGCAGAAAAACGATATGATCTAACTTATGTTGCAGGAAGACTGATCACAGACTACACCTCCAACAGCTTTACAATCCTGAGGAAATAGATATATTTGCTCCATGGTTTACAACTTCTAGTCCAGCAGTTACCACTAAATCAAGTCCCTCCAAGTTTGAAACAGGTTGACCACTCTCCCTCAGGCTACCGCCATGCAGTCATGTAAAATGGAATCCTTCAAGTTAAAACATTTCAGCATACCCAATTCAAGAGTTCTACACAACTGTCCACTGTTGATTACTTTTTGTTCACCCCGTTCCTCTTGCAGTGTCTCTTGTCTCCATTACAGGCAATATCATTTACCCCGACAAAGGCTCTCGTCTTCAGGGGTGCCTGGGTGGTGCAGTCGTTAAGTGTCTGCCTTCAGCTCAGGGTGTGATCCCAGAGTTCTGGGATCGAGCCCCGCATCAGGCTCCTCCACTAGGAGCCTGCTTCTTCCTCTCCCACCTCCCCCTGCTTGTGTTCCCTCTCTCGCTGGCTGTCTCTGTCAAATTAATAAATAAAATCTTTAAAAAAAAAAAAAAGGCTCTCGTCTTCAACTTAATCATCTCTCTCGCAATTGGCGTGGCACAGACGTGTCATGTGTGCAAATTCACTCATCAGATAGTCATTTTTAGTCTACTTATAAACAGATGGGACACAGGGAAATTATTTTTCAAGAAAAGTAGTAGACTGAGAAGGACACAGTGCAGTATCTAATCCAGGAAATGCCATGAATGTCAGTCCACAGAAGTGTCAAGTAAGTTCAAGACTAGTAACAAATTCTGCAGAACAGAATCCATAACTAAGAGACGGATTTCATTGGCCTCTAAAGATCGTATTTCCTGTCTCAAAGCAATTTAAAGATATCTAACACTATCCCTGCATCTGAATCTAATCAGATTTCTGACAACATCTCCACATAAAAATCAAATTTTAATGGGTGCTGATTACACCTGAGAAATATCTCCCACATATCTCCTCCCCAGCCCCTCTCCAGCTTATTCTCTACACTGTCACTGCCACTGGTTACTTTTCTAAAATAAAAATCAGACATCACTCCCCTGCTTAACATTAAACGACAGTTCCCCTTAACCCGCAGTGAAAGGTCTCAAATATTTAGGACACACGCTCCCAAGGTTGGCCCTACCTTGCCTTTCAAGACTCATACCACTTTCTCACACGCACTGTATACTCCTGCTTTTCCAAGTACTAAGAACCACTTTATTCCAACTCCTAACGTGTCTTACCACCGTGCGTGCCTCACTCCACGTTGGTGAGAAAAACACAAACAGCAACAACAAAACACTCATTCATCCCCAAGGGAAATATATACCCAAGAAACACACACCCAAGAGAAATTAAGACCTCAGTCCACACAAACACGTGTACATGGATGTTTTTTATATGTCATTTAAAACAGACAAAAAGCAGAGATAATCAAATATTCATCAACTGGTAGATAAATAAAATGTAACACACACACAATGGACCATTTATCAATAAAAAGGAATGAAATGAAATAACGATGTGTGCCACAACATGAACGCATCTTGAAAATATTTGCCGTGTGAAAGAAGCCAATCATAAATTACACATACTACATGATTCCACTGATACGGAAGATCCGTACTAGACCATCTATAGAGAAGTAGACTGGTGGTGGCCCAGGACTGAGGGCTTTAAGGGAAAACAGGGAGACTGCTAATGGGCACAGGGTTTCTTCCTGGGAGGATGAAAAGGCTCCAAAATTGACTATGGTGATGATCACACGGCCCTGAAACACTACAAATCATTCAATCGTGTACTTTATGTGGGCGAACTGTATGCTAGAGGAATTCTATCCCGGGGCGCCTGGGTGGCACAGCGGTTAAGCGTCTGCCTTCGGCTCAGGGCGTGATCCCGGCGTTGTGGGATCGAGCCCCACATCAGGCTCCTCTGCTGGGAGCCTGCTTCTTCCTCTCCCACTCCCCCTGCTTGTGTTCCCTCTCTCGCTGGCTGTCTCTATCTCTGTCAAATAAATAAATAAAATCTTTAAAAAAAAAAAAAGGGAATTCTATCTCCATCAAGCTATTACATTTTTTTAAGTGATGTATGGAACTTTATCAAGAAGACTCAGTCTAAGTGGGTACCCTTCTCCAGCCCAAGTGAATTCTTTCTGTGGTATCTGCATTTGCACATATCTCCCGCACATTCCTCAAGGTTAATGAGGATGACCTTGAGTCATTCAACAGGGTCAACTTTAGTAATACATTTGAAGGCAGAAAAGCACACAGTACTTTTTGGAACATTTTCCCAAGTTTTCATCCAAACTGATGAAATTTCAGTTCTGGTATTAAGTTAACTCTTAGCTGGGAAAATCTGGCTTTTCCTCATGACAGACCTGGGATGTGAATAACTGAGGATTTCCCTAAAACTTAATAATATTTAACACTAAAGAATATAAGAATTTGTGAACATAGAAATTTCTCGATTGCCTGAGACAGGGCACGTGCGAATATTTGTCCAATAGCTAGTCACTGAATAAAGCTGACAAAGCACTGCCCTAAGCCTGAAGCTGGGTTGATTTTGTCATTTGACTCAGTCTCCTTACTTGCCAGCCCAATCAATGCTGACAGCCAGAAAGCCTTTTTAAGTGAGCTGACCTCCAGGCAAACAACAGCACTGGTCAGCTCTTTCAGATCAGTCCCACTGCTACAACACCTGCTAGCCAGATCCCTAAGAAGGAAATGGAAAGCATCTCTATGTATCTGTAATTATCTCTTTTTCACTGCTTCCTATCATCTTCACCCGACCAAATCAACATGTTAGCATCTGGCTAATACCCAGTTCACCAAGGTAAATCTAAAATACTCTAATTTTTACAACATTTTTAGTTCTGACTTCAAACATTCATCCTGCTCCTTCTATGCCTCAGCCCTCCACCAGGTTTTTATTCTAGGAAAATAAACCACAATATTATTAATTCCTGTCTACTCATTTCATACTAGCCTATAAAATTAATGAAGTTCTAAAATGCCTTACCGGGGGGGCACCTGGGTGGCACAGCGGTTAAGCGTCTGCCTTCGGCTCAGGGCGTGATCCTGGCGTTGTGGGATCGAGCCCCATCAGGCTCCTACACTATGAGCCTGCTTCTTCCTCTCCCACTCCCTCCTGCTTGTGTTCCCTCTCTCGCTGGCTGTCTCTATCTCTGTCAAATAAATAAATAAAATCTTTAAAAAATAAAAAAATAAAAAAAAAATAAATAAAATGCCTTACCGGGCACAAGATACTACGAATACTCCAAAAGAGAAACGACACAGAATGACTTTATACCAGGGGAACTCGGAAAGAAAGGAAAGTTGCCTCAAAGATTAGAATATACGCAGAAGCCTCATAGACTCTATTTCCACCCATCTGCATGATTTTTCTGGAGCAAATGACCAACTCAAAAGGAGAACATTGGATAAGAACCTACAAGGTCAAGTAATACAACTACAGATTGAAGAAAAACCAACAATCTAAATAAAGTAAGTGTAAAATCTAGGCCCAATTAAAATCATGTGTGAAATCCCTTTGTGAATATACATAACAACACTTAATATCAAGAGTTGATTACTTATAAAGAAAAAAAAACACTACTGGCTATAGTTCCATATTAACTGCACTTACTGTGGGAAATAAGCATTTCTAACTTTGGAAGAGAAGGTACTTACAGCCCTTCCTAAGCGCTTCACGTTTAATTGTACACAGAAAACCAGTTAAATTATCTTAAACTTCTCAAGTTTGTTCTCCACATTAGCATCAGATTGGTTTGATGTTAAAATGTAATTTAGTCAACATACCAAAACCAGTTGTATTTCTATACATCATCAATAAAGAATACAAAAACGAAATTAAGCAAACAATTCTATTCACAATAGCACCCAAAAAAATAAAATACTGAGGAATAAATGTAACAAAGGAAGTATACTATTTATCATCTGAAATGACAAAACTTCACTTGAAGAACTAAATACATGGTAAGACACCCTGTGTCGATGGACTGAAAGAATTAACGTTAAAATGGCAATATTCCCCAAATTAGTCTACCTATTCAAAGCAACCCATACAAAAATCTCAGCTGCCTTTTTTGCAAAAATTGACAAACCAATTCTAAAATTCACACCCAAACACAAGAGACTCCCTAGAGTAGTCAAAAGAAACTTCAAAGAAAAGAACAAAGTTGAGGACGCTCATTTGCTAATTTCAGAACTTACTACCCAGCTACAGTAACCAAGACAGTGTGGTTTTGTGAATAACGACAGACATACAGATCAATGGAACACACCTGAGAGTCAGCAAATAAACACACTTATGGTAAATGATTTTAGACCTTTTAATGGGGAAAATAATCTTTTCAATCAATATTTCTTGAAAAACTGACATCCACACACAAAAAAATAAAGTTGGACCCATTTATTACACCACACACAAAAATGAACTCAACATGGATCCAAGTACCCAAGGTAAGAGCTAAACCTATTTAAAAAAAAAAAGAAATACTTGTAAGAACACAAGCATAATTCTCTGTGATCTTACTTTAGGCAACAGTTTTCTTAGATACACAACAAAAGCACAAGCAACAAGATCATTTTAATAATTGGCCTTCTTAAAAATTAAAAACCTTTGTGCTTCAAAAAACACCATCAAGAGAATAAAGAAACAAACCACAAAATGTGAGAAAATGTTCACAAATCATATATATGATAGGAGACTTTTATCTGAAAGATACAAGGAACTCCTATAACTCATTAATAAAAAGACAACCCAATGTTTAAAAGGACAAAGGAAACAAGTAGACACTTCTCCTAAGGAGATACACAAAAGGACTAGGAGCCCATGAACAGACGCTTAACATGAATAGCCATCAAGGAAATGCAAATCACAACCATAATGAGATGCCACTTCATATCCACTAGAATGGCTATTACCAAAAAGACAAGTATTACAAAAGTGGAGAAACTGAAACCCTCATACACTTAAGTGGGAAAGTAAAATGGTACAACCACTTTGGAAAACCGTCTAGCAGTTTCTCCAAAGGTTACACTACAATTACCAAATGATCCAGCAATTCTATTCCTAAGTATACACTCAAGAGAAATAAAAACATATCCCCACACAACACCTGCACATAAATTTTCACAAGAGCACTACTCGTAAGAGCCCAAAGTGGAAACGACTCAAACATCCATCAATGGATGAGCCAATAAGAAAATGTGTTATCATCCATACAACGGAGTATTACTCAGCAATAAAAATAAATGAAGTACGGATACATGCTACAACATGGATGAAACCTGACAACATGCTAAGGGAAAGAAGACAGTAAAAAGGTCGCATATTGTATGATTCTACTTAGATGACATGCACAGAAAAGGAAATTCTATAGAGACGGAAACCAGCTTAGTGGTTGCCTAGAGCTGGGTTGGGGTGGGAAGGAAATGCTGAGAATGACTGCTAGGGGCTACACGGTTTCTTTGGAGGGTAATGAACATATTCTAAAATCGATTGTGGTGATGGCTGCACAACTCTGTGAACATACGAATAAACACTGAAAATTGTACACTTTAAATGGATGAACTGTATGGTATGTGAATGATATCTCAAAGAAGCTTTTTAAACAAAACCTAATTGATACAACATTTTGTAAAAGCAAAAAAAAAAAAATTTCTCTCCAGATAGGTGGTTTCACTCTTCTTTAGGCTCTTATAAACGCCTGCTGCTTGGTACCCTATAACACGCACAGTAAATAACAGTACAGATCACAATATTGAGCTTCTGCCATGCCATGTATTTTGGTTGAGGGGGGAGAGGAAGGGAGAGAAAGACCCCAATCCCATTAGCCTACTGTTCCAGCCTTATTTGCCTCAGAGTTCTATACTGGGACTTGGTGTAAAGCCAGCCAAAAAAGTAGTATTTCTCAAATAAGAAAGAAAGAAAAAAATAATTTTAGGTAGTTAGATACTGAAATTAAGAGCCCACTCACATATACTAATATACAACTAAAAATAGTCCAAATTTTTAAAAGTATAATTTTTACTGACCAATATTTTTGCAAACTCGGGCTATTTATTTAAAAAATAATTTGAGGTGCTTCTCAACATCCTTATGCACATTTAAACATTTATAAAACTAAATTTTAAAAATGTTAAAGGCCATCTAAATTTAGTGTTTTCGGTCAGTTTCCATTATGGGAAAAAAGTAGTGAATACTTGAATTAGTAGAAACTTATACAAAAACCTCCCATCTATGACTGGGTAGTTGCAGGGGCTTTGTTTCTTTTTTTAAAAGATGTATGAAGAGAGAGAGAGAGAGTGCACAAGTGGGAGGGGCAGAGGGAGAGGGAGAGGGAATCTCAAGCAGAGTCTATGCTGGGCGCAGAGCCGGACATGGGGCTCCATCGCTCCACGCTGCCCCAACCTGAGCAGAAACAAGAGCCGACTCTCAACCGCCTGCACCACCCAGGCGCCCCATACAACCGGGCATTTGTAAACCCCACTCTCAGGTGCCTCAGGCAGCTGTGCACCTGTTATTCTCACAAGTGAAACAGGGTCCACTATGGAAAAGAGAGCCACAAGATCATACAAAGTGAAATTCCCTGCTGGATGTATCTGTACCATTGGAGAGTGTCTATAGTCGCTTCAGAGGGAAAAATACATATATTGATTTACGTTTTTCCATTAAGTATCACCTTTATTACTCAATAATTGTGTTCAAAACCTCAGGATTTCGGGGCACCTGGGTGGCACAGCAGTTAGGCATCTACCTTCGGCTCAGGGCATGATCCCGGCGTTATGGGATCGAGCCGCACATCAGGCTCCTCCCCTATGAGCCTGATTCTTCCTCTCCCACTCCCCCTACTTGTGTTCCCTCTCTCGCTGGCTGTCTCTGTCAAATAAATAAATAAAATCTTAAAAAAAAAAAAAAACCCTCAGGATTTGGCATCACACTGACAAAAATTTTCTCCTGCACGGTTTTCCATTCCTTACCCCATGTTTCAATTCCTGTCTTCACATTTACTTTTATCTTAAACTATAGCTGTATCTAGAATATTCCTTTCTGGAAGATTACTTTCACGTTAGCCACTATTTTCTCTTTAATTACAGTCAGCTCTCCCCATGCTTTCCGACGTGATCATGCCAAAGGCATCTCAAAGCAAACATCTTCATTTCTGAAGATCTCCACGGGGTCCACTCCAAAGACTTGCTATGGACAGGACTTGAGGATTTAATAAATCTCATCCTTAGGAAATGTTTCCACAAACTGACATGTATTATTCATGAGGAAGACTAAGATCACTTGTATAATCAGCAAAAATGTCATTATAAGAGGTGGGGATGTTAAATGACATTACATTCTAAACTTCTGAAATAATTAATAGGTACCTAGTCACTGTGACAGTGTCTCAAGTCCTAGATTATGGCATATGAATCAAGGTGGGTTTCAAAAAAAAGGTTAATCTTCTTTTGCCTATAAAGACTCTTAATATCCTATGACCCATGACAAAAATGGTTAGGCGAGAGAGCAGTTTTTTCCCCACTCACCCTCCAAGATTTCTTTTTACCACATCCCCTTATTGCACAGGTAAGAAGAGAAAATTGATAAAAAAGCAAGAGCTTGAATGAAAGATTTCATTGCACTCATATAATCAAGGCCTGAATGAACACAGTTTAAAGTAGAAAGAAGACTGCTTCCATATCTTGGCTACCGTAAATAATGCTGAAGTAAACACAGGATATATATATCTTTTCAAATTCGGGTTTTTTTTCTTTTCTTTGGGTAAATAGTAGCAAAATTACTGGATTATATGGCATTTCTATTTTTAATTTTTTGAGGAAGCAACAATAATGTCCACCAACAGATAAATTATATATATATATATAATACATATAAACATATATTATTTATATAAGCTTATACATTTATATATAATATTATATAAATAA
>NC_048220.1:43232838-43259034 GCF_002007445.2 Ailuropoda melanoleuca
GGAATAAATAAATAAAATCTTTAAAAATAATAAATAAATAAATAAATAAATAAATAAATAAAATAAAATATTTCTCCTTTTTAAATTAATTTTTCTCCTCTTTATTTCTTCTTTACCTCCAATTCAAAATCAGGTAATTTATTGAAACTCTTCCTCTCTAAATATCAAAGTACTAAAGAGATAACAAATTACTATGTATTTCAACAATCATTAACTTTTCAGAGTCATTTTAAGGGGCTAAGTTATCATAGATTTTTGGAGCCTGCTTCTATAACTTCTAGAGCCAGAAAACTGTTACGAAAATATTTACTACCCCTGATGCCACGCTGATCTGAACATAAAGGCATCCATTAACACTTAGACCAAAATCAGAGCAGTAGCTCCTTTCCTATTGAAGCAATTCAGGTACCAGAGGTTATATGAGATAATGCATGCACAGATGCAGATGGAACCCAGATCATACTTCCCATCAGCTTTTGCAAATGTAACACACCCCAGGGCACAATTTTGCAATGGAATGGGGATCTGGAACAAAAGACAACCCTTAAGGTCTCAAAGACATATAAACGTTTATGCAGCCTGATTATAAACCCCTCGAAGTCAGAGGCACTTCTACAGGAAAAAAAGAGAGGAGGGAGCTACTTTTCATTACAAGCTGATTTAAATTCATCTGCTCTTTCATTAATTTAGTGCTGCTTAAATTAAAGTAGCATTCCTTTTATTAAAGAAATAAATTCTCTTATAATGTGGAGTGTTGAAAAATGTTGTCACAATGATAGTTAGAATAAGTTCAAATATTAAATTAGGTATAAATCTCTGTTGCTTATAAAACCAAAATGAATTTATAAACTGGTTATAAAAATTAAGGTCCAATGAAGTAAACACTATCATTTATTTATTGTGATGGAAGATGACACTTGCTATGTTGGTTATAAACTTGAGTTACTACCTTACACTTGTCAGAATGGCTAGAATCAAAAAAAGAAATAACAAGTGTCTGTGAGGATGCAGAGAAAGGGGAACCCTCTTGCACTGTTGGTGGAGATGCAAACTGGTGCAGCCACTCTGGAAAACAGTATGGAGGGGCCTCAAACAGTTAAAAATAGAGCTACCAAACAATCCAGTCATCTCACCACTGGTATTTACCCAAAGAATATGTTTTGAGTCCTCAATACTGAATTATCCTTTCCTTATGGTTTCTCTCCCCATGACTTTGTAAATAGTCTTGTTATTAAACTATATACTGTAGGTAGTCACTACTAAACCTAAAAGGAACTACAGAGATCAGCGATCAGAATAATCACCCTCTGAAACTTTCATAGGCTATGCTTAATTCCGAAATATATTACTACACAGTAATTGATTCTAATTTGGAATGTGTACTGGATTTAAGAACTGAAGAGGTATTTATGTTTTGGCTCTGTGATAAAAGTATAAAGCAGACAATATATTGTAAGAAGCATAGCTCAAACTATTTGAGAACAAAATTAAAGGATTTTGATCATGCTAGTACATATCTTTTAAGTCAGATATCATAATACATTCACACCATATTTAACATTCAATTCTTGTTTAGATAAATGAAAGGTCCTACCTTGTAAGTCTCCCATCTATCAAAACTTTATCAACAAATGCCTCAAACTGGGTGTGCTTTTAATGAATAAAATTACATTTTTAAATGCTCTCCCATTTCAAAATGAAACTTACTACTTAATTTCATCATTTTGGTAATATCAGGTTTCATTAAGAATTGTTATCAATTAATCTCTCAGAATTAAAGCAATAAATGTAAACAAATTAAAGAAATTCAACAGAATAAATCCAAGTTGTGTGCCCAACTGTCAAAGAGAGAAAAAGATTAATCCCACATAAAATGTTACTTTTAATAATGGAAATAAAGTAGGCAATATCAAAATTCTCAGTTTTCAGAATCTTTTTTTAAATTTTTTTAAAAGATTTCTTTATTTGAGAGAGAGAGAGATCATGAGCAGGGGGCAGGAGTAGAAGGAGAAGCAGATTCACCACTGAGTGGGGAACCCGATGTGGGTCTCGATCCCAGGACCCTGAGATCATGACTGGAGCAGAAGGCAGACATTTAACCAACTGAGCCACCCAGGTGCCCTCAATTTTCAAATTCTTGAATACACTTTAAAAATCCCTTATCCATAAATTGCATGATTGTTATTCTAATCAAAAACTCAGTTTATCATTTATATAAAATGAAACTATATACCCAAAATAATTCCCATATGATTACATTATAACTTTACCCAACACTCACAGTACAATATCGTTCATGAAATGGAATGTGAAGTCCTTGAAACTTACATGTGGAAAGCATTTTAATGAGTTGTTATACTTCATATCTTCAGTAGACTTTTCCAGATTCACTCTCTTTTTCTACCCTGCTTTGGGCGTAGGTAAGCCAAACCCCATGGACTGCATGAACTGACTCCCTTGCCTACTGGCTTCTTGTTGGATTTAACCCATGGTAGACACAGCCAGGAATTTGAGAGAAAGGGGCTGGAAAAGAGAACAGGGGCAAAGTATTTATTCCCCAGACTCTCTCCTTTCTGGGCCAGTGTACACTGTTACAACCCTATACTGAGGATCGTGGTTTTTATCAACTGATCTTTAGAGTATATTCCATGCGAGTATTGTCTAAGAGAAATATAATCCAAGTAATGCATACAATTTTAATTTTTCTACTCGCCACATTTTTTATAGAAAGAGATGATTAATTTCAATGTATTTATTTATCACAAGGCATCCAAAATATTGTTGCAACATGGAACCAATGTAAAAAATGAATTGCGAGGGGGCGCCTAGGTAGCGCAGTCGTTAAGCGTCTGCCTTCGGCTCAGGGCGTGATCCTGGTTCCGGATCGAGCCCCACATCGGGCTCCTCCGATGGGAGCCTGCTTCTTCCTCTCCTACTCCCCCTGCTGTGTTCCCTCTCTCGCTGTCTCTCTGTCACATAAATAAATTTTANTGCTTCTTCCTCTCCTACTCCCCCTGCTGTGTTCCCTCTCTCGCTGTCTCTCTGTCACATAAATAAATTTTAAAAAAATCTTAAAAAAAAATGATTAGCAAGTTATTTTACATTCTTCTATTTTCACATTCTTAGAAATCCAGTGTACATATTACACTTACAGCACCCCTGAATTCAGACCAGCCACACTTTAAGTCCTCAATACTATATTATCCTTTACTTATGGTTTCCCTTTCTCTCCCATAACTTTGTAAGTAGTCCTTTTACTAAAGTCTCTTCAATAAAAATAAGATTAAAAACAGAGAGAGACAAAACATAAGAGACTCTTAACTCTAGGGAACAAACTGAGAGTCGACGGAGGGGAGGTGGGTGGGGGGATGGGGCAACTGCACGACAGGCTTTAAGGAGGGCACGTGAGGTAATGAACACTGGGTGTTACACACAACTGATGAGTCAGTGAACTCCACATCCGAAACTAATAATACAGCGTCTGTTAACCAAATTGACCTTAAATAAAAAAACAACTCTCCTCAAATTACCCACATGGGTGTATCATCTATATTCTGTCAGAATGAAAATGATATACGTGGGGAAATGGGTGATACATGGTTAAGAAAAAGTAGTGCCTGAAATTAACAATTACAGAACAATCTCAGCTGCATGAAAAATGCACATAAGAGAAACTGCAAGGAAGTATCACAACATGTTAACTAAAATAATGAAATTAACAGCATTTTCTTTTTCTTGGTACTTTACTGTACTCTTCAAATTGTACGAAATTTAGAAAAGAGAATTTAAATGTCAAAACAAAAATTCAATATTATACTTAGCAAAATTGAAAAGCTGAATACAACTCACAGAGATGGACTATTTGTTCTCACCTTCTTACAACAACAGAACCCACCCCAAAAAGGCCTATCAAAAGAAAACTGACGTCAATCAAATACAGATTTATGGTATATACAGAATGCCAAACAAACTGAAAATAACATCGCTTTCAGCAAATCTATACATTTCTCAGAAAGGGGAGGCAAACACTCCTGAGTTCAGAGAATGCTGCTAGTACACTGAGTTTTCAACATTCATAGTACCCTTCTTTCACAATATAGGCAGAGAGAACAAAGTCAGCACATACGGTCCAGTGTAGCCTTAAACTAAAATTAGTAACCAAATATAAACTGGATTTAAATGTGGAGCATTTCTAGATTTTCACTTCTAAATCCATGTGGTAGTGAGTTCAAAAATATTCCTTAGTCTGTGTCAAGAACACAGCAAGTAAGTGAAAAAAGGGCACCTTAATACCAGTACTGATTTCTGTGTCTTCTCCTTCAGTCATTATCTTCTCTGTCACCCCAAAAAACAAAGCCCATCCAGAGTTGGAAAGGACGGAACAAATAATATGATTATACATAATCGTTTCCTTCTTTAACTATTTGGCTTTGCCGCGCAAGCAGCCTTACAGTAGACTTTCCCTAATAACTGTGTAAAATACTTCAAAATCCTTTTGTTCCCCACATCTGCCTCCTCTAATGCCTTTTAACATCCAGTTTTATTGTAATAACAAAAAAATCAGAAATAATTTAAATATCTAATAAAAGATTAAATAATAAAATATCCATTGAGTGGAATACTGTGCAACTATTAAAATTAATGTTATTAAAGATTATTTCATGCATTACAGTGTGAATGTATTTAATATTACTAAACTGTACATGTAAAAGTAGTTAAAATTGTAAAATCAATACTATATATATTTTACTATAATAAAAAAGACAATTTGATAACATGGGAAATGCTCACAGTGTGTTGTGAGGCGTGGGTGTGTGTGTGTGTGTGTGTGTGTGTGTGTGTGTGTGTGTGTGTGTGTTTTGAGAGCGAGAGAGAGAGCACAGGCAGGGGGGAGCAGCAGGAGAGGGAGAAGCAAAAGCAGGCTGCCCGCAGAGCAGAGAGCCTGATGCAGGGTTCCATCCCAGGACTCTGGGATCATGACCTGAGCCAAACGCAGATGCTTAACTGACTGAGCCACCCAGACACCCCATATTGTGGGTTTTTTAAATTAAAATATTACAGTATGATGAAACAATATAGTATGGGAACCAATCATTAAAGGGAATCGATGCTCTCACTGGTCCACTGTATAAAATTTAGAAAAGCTCACAGAAAATATTAAAAACCTCCTTTATCATCCAGCTATAGCCACTGCTAATCACTATATATCCCTGAAATGGGATAGATACTGATCCCTACTAATGTCAGCCTCTATTTACATTCCCTGATAATCTCTTCACCATAGGCAAATTACACCCAGACCATTATCTTCTCTTTTCTCATCAAATCCCACATATTTCAGGGCCCCTGGGCCACTCAGTCAGTTAAGCGCTGACTCATGGTTTCAGCTCAGGTCATAATCCTAGGGTCCTGAGATCAAGCCCTGCATCAGGCTCCTCCACACTCAGCAGGGAGTCTGCTTCCCCTTCCCTCTGCCCCTCCTTCCTCCCTGACCCCCACTCATGCACTCTCTCAATCTCTCTCTCTAAAATAAATAAATAAATATTTTTTAAAAACCCCACACATTTCACTAATAGTTCAAACATCCTTCTTCCCTTACCTGTTATTTGTCTGAGTAAACACAGCTAAAATATAACTGTGTGCTTACTATTTTAACATTCAATCTATGTATCTATGTATCTATCTTATTTAATCCTTACAAATCCCCTGTGAAGTAGGTACCATTATTTTCCTTATGTTACATCTGATAAAACTGAGGTTTTGAGAGATGGATAGTTCCACCATCCTCTAGTTAAATGATCTTGAAACCATATTTCAGATGCAAGTCAGCTAACTCCAAAGCCTGTGAGCATAATTACTCAGAAAATACTTCTCACTTTTGTATAGGCACAAATAAAGATCTAGCCTCACAATCTAATAATTAATTCAAACTTAATTTAATTATAAATTTTCAGATTCATTAAACAGTCCTGTTGATCTGTTCCCAAATGCTCTCAGTGAGTAAAACTGGATTATTCAACTTCTATCACCATAGTTGTCGAATTAGAAAGACCTCTCTAGGGATGAAAGACCTATACACTGAAAAGTATAAGAAATTAATGAAAAAATAGAATACAAAAATAAATGGAACAAATTGACTGATGAATGGATAAAGAAGATGTGGCATCTATATACAGTAGAATATTAAGCCATCAAAGAGAATGAAATCTTGCCATTTGTAACTATGTGGATAGAACTAGAGGGTATTATGCTAAGCGAAATAAGTTAATCAGAGAAAGACAAATACCATATGATTTCACTCATGTAGAATTTAAGAAACAAAACAGGTGAACATAGGGGAAGGGAAGGAAAAATAAAGCAAGAGGAAAACAGAGAGGAAGGCAAACCATAAGAGACTCTTAACCATAGGAAATAAACTGAGGGTTGCTGGAGGGGTGGTGTTTGGGGGATGGGGTAACTGGGTGATGGGCATTAAGGAGGGCACACGATGTGATGAACATTGGGTATTAAAATGATGAACCACTGAATTCTACCAAAGAAATGAATAATAGGGTGTATGTTAAATTGAATTTAAATAAAATTTTTTAAATAAATAAATGGAACGATATTCTATGCTCATAGATTGGAAGAATACTTATACAATATCCATACTACCCAAACAATCTATTGATTCGATGCAATCTCTATCAAAATTCCAAAGGCATTTTTCACAAAAATAGAACTAGCAATACTAAAACTGGTATGGAACCATAAAAGATGCAAAAAAAACTCCAAAGCTTTCTAATATTGGAAGCTATAGTAATCAAAACAGTATGGTGTTGACATAAAAACATTTACAAAGATCAACGAAATAGAATACAGAGCCCAAAATAAATCCACACATACATGGTCAATTAATTTACAGCAAAGCAGTCAAAAATATAGGGGAGTTTCTTCAGTAAATGGTGTTGAGAAAAATAGTCAGCTGCATGTAAAACAATGAAACAAGACCCCTGTTTTGCATCATATTCACAAATTAGCTCAAAATTGATTGAAGATGTGAATGTAAGACCTAAGGCCATATAAATACTAGAAGAAAATATAGGTGGCAAGCTCCTTGATATTGGTCTTTTAGATTTGATATCAAAAGGAACGACAACAAAAGCAAAAATAAATAAGTGGGACTCCATCAAACTAAAAAGCTTCTGCACAGCAGATGTCAACAAAGGAAAAGGCAGCATACTATATGGGAGAAAATATTTGCAATTCCTACACCTGATAGGAGCTTAGTATCCAATGCATGTGAAGAACTCACACAACTCAGCCAAAAAAGAAACAATCTGATTAAATAGTGGGGAGAAGATCTGAATAAACATTTTACCAGCAAAGACACGTGGATGGCCCAAGGACACATGAAAAGGTGCTCAGCATCATTAAACATCAGGGAAATGGACAGCAAAATCACGAGATAACGTCTCACAACAGTCAGAATAACTAGCATCAAAACAAAACAAAACAAAACAAAAAACACATGCAAACAAAGAAATAACAAGTGTTGGTGAGGATGTGGAGAAAAGGGAACCATTGTGTATGCTCGGTGAGAATATAAATTGGTGCAGTCACTATGGAAAACAGTGGGAAGACTCCTTAAGAATTTAACACTAAAACTACCATATGATCCAGCAATTCCACTTCTGGATATTTATTTGATGAAAATGAAACACTAACTCAAAAGTATACATAATTCCCCATGCTCACTGCAATATTTACAAAAGTCAAGGCATAGAAGCAATCTAACCATCGATGGATGAATAAGGAAAATGTAAGATATATGCACACATTAACACACATATATATATACACACACACACACGTATGGACACATACATATATACAAAACACATTTATACATATATGTACATACAGATACATGCACACACATAAATACAGATACATACACACACACAAAACGGAATATTATTCAGCCATTAGAAAAAGGAAATCTTCCATTTCTGACAACATGGGTAGACCTTTACAGCATTATACAGAGTGAACTTAAGTCAGACAAGGAAAGATAAATACTGTATGCTATCGCTTATGTGTGGAATCTAAAAACAAAACCAAAACAAAACAAAAGTTCATGGATACAGAGAACACACGCAGCTTGCCTGAAGCAGGGTCGGGGGGTGGGCAAAATGGATGCAGGGGCTTAAAAAGTACAAACTCCCACTTACAAAATAAATAAGTCATGAGGATTTTACATACAGAATGGGGACTACAGTTAATAATATTGCATATTTGAAAGTTGCTAAGAGAATATATTTTCAAAGTTTTTATCACGAGAAAAAAATTTATAACTTGTATGGTGATGAAAGCTAACTAGACTTGGTGTAACCATCATTTTGCAATATATAGAAATATCACATCATTGTGTTGCACAAACGGTAATTATATCTAACTTAAAAATAAAGATCTCTTTCAGTATCTGATAGGACAAGCAAACAAAAAAGAAGTCAGTAAAGATATAAAATATTTAAAGAATATGATTAACCAACTTGAAAATACTGGCAGAGCAAACACTATACCCAATGACAGAATACACTTGTGCTTGAGGGGACATGAATCACTTCACAAAACAGAGTATATGCTAGCTCATAAAACAAGCATCCGACGTTTCACAGTAGCTAACGTATAGAGTATGCTGTCTGACCATAAGGCAACTAAACAAGCACTCATTAATAAAAAGATAACTAGAGGGGAGCCTGGGTGGCTCAGTCCATTAAGTGTCTGCCTTCAGCTCAGGCCAAGATCTCAGGGTCCTGGGATCCAGCCCTGTGTCAGGCTCCCTCCTCAACAGGGAGTCTGCTTCTCCCTCTCCTTAAGCCCCTCCCCCTCCACCTCCTCACAGCCCCCTTCAGGCTCACTCACGCTCTCTCACACTCTCTCCCTCAAATAAATAAATAAATAAATAAATAAATAAATAAATAAATAAATAAATCTTTTTTTTAAAAGATAACTAGAGAAGTTCTAAATGTTTAGAAATTAGGTAGGAGAAGAAAGGGATAAAGAAAGGGGGGTAATCAGAAAGGGGAATGAAGCATGAGAGACTATGGACTCTGAGAAACAAACTGAGGGTTTCAGAGGGGAGGGGGGCGGGGGAATAGGATAGACTGGTGATGGGTAGTAAGGAGGGTGCGTATTGCATGGTGCACTGGGTGTTATACGCAACTAATGAATCATGGAACTTTACATCAAAAACTAGGGATGTACTGTATGGTGACTAACATAATATAATAAAAAAATATGATAATAAAAAAATTAGGAAACACAAATATGAGTTGTGGATCAAAGAAAAAATAACAATGGAATATTGAATAATAATGAAGAAACAATACATTAGAACTTGTGGTCACTGTACGCTAAATAATTTGAATTTAAAAAAAACTTGTGGAATGTAGCTAAAGCAATGCTTAGATGATAATTTATAGGTCAAAATGGATAAAAAATAGAAATAGTGAAAAATGTATAATCAAGCTTCCATCTCAAGAAGTACTAGAAAACAAAAGGCAAAGTAAGTTGAAAGAAAAAATATTAATAAGAGCAAAATAAACAAAATAAAGAGCAAATATTCAACAAAGAGAAAAGCAATGAAATTATAACCTCACTCATTAAAAAAATTAATAAAACCTAGTAAGAATGGCTGAGGAACAAAAACAGAAAAACCACAAATTATCAGTAACAGAAATAAAAAAGAACATTCTATAGATTCTACAGTTTTTCAAAAGATAAAGGAAGACATTATAGACACACTTCTATCAATAAATTTCCAAATTTAGATAAAAAACCCAATTCTTTAAAAAATACAACTTAACAAAATTGACATGAAATGATATAAAAACCAGAATTTCCTCTACCTATTGAAGAAATTGAAACCGTAATTTAAAACTTTTCAGGAACAACAAAACTCTAGCCCCAGAATTCAACAGCAAATTCTCCCAAATATTTTTTTTAAAGATTTTATTTATTTATGTGACAGAGAGACAACCAGCGAGAGAGAGAACACAGCAGGGGGAGTGGGAGAGGAAGAAGCAGGCTCATAGCAGAAGAGCCCGATGTGGGACTCGATCCCAGAACGCCGGGATCACGCCCTGAACCAAAGGCAGACCCTCAACGACTGCGCTACCCAGGCGCCCCCCTCTCCCAAATACTTTTAAGAGAAAATACTACTATTCTTACAGAAGCTCTTTCAAAGAAGAGAAAAACACCTCCCAAAGCATTGTATAAGGACACCATTATCTATCTTAATACTAAAACCTGAAAGACATTTTAAGAAAAGGAAGTTGCAGGCCAATACCCCTCATGAACACAGTCCAAAATTCTTCAATAAGATTTTAGCAAAGTGACTCCAATAATTAAATAAATAAGACATCATAACCAAGTAGGGCTTGACATTTGAAAATAAATTAATATAACTTGATCATATTAACAAAATAAAGGATGAAAACCATGATTTCCTACACCTATTTAAAAAGGTGCAGAAAAATGTGATAAATTTTAATTCTCATTCATGATTTTTAAAAATTACCTCAAACTAGGAATAAAAGGGTTCGGAGGTAGAAAAACTCTTAGGTAGAAATTGCCCACATAACCTTCCAAATAAAATTTATATGGAAATACAAAAGTCCAAGGAACTACTGAAGAACAAGAAAACCGGAGGACTTACACTCCTGGGTATGAAGACCCATTATAAAGCTATGGTAATTAAGACAATACAGTCTTAAATCAATGGAAAAGAACACAATCCCATAATTTCACACACACACACACACACACAACACACACACACAGTCATTTGATTAATTATAAGATGCCAAATCAATTCAGTGTGGAAAAGGATAGTCCTTTTCGTACAGGTGCTGGAGCAACTAAATAAAAACAAATATGAATATTATAAACATATATGAATGATAGGAGGAGAAAAGGTTGACCCCCCCACCTCAACTACTGAAAAAGTTAATTCATGGTAGATCCCAGATCTAATATACAAACCAAAACAATAAATCTTCTAGAAGAGATCATAGGACAGTCTTTTCATAACCTTGGAGCAAAGACCTTTTAAGGTGACCAGAATAAGCACTGATCATGAAAGAAAATATTGATAAATTGGACTTCATTTAAATTAAGCTCTCACACTGATCAAAGTTTACCATGAAAAGAGGCAAGCCACTAAGTACATAATGTATCTTCAAAGCCTATACCCAAAGATGGAATAATCCAGACTATATTAAGGATTGTTACTAATCAACAAGAAAAAAAAAAGACAACCGTATTTTTAATAGGTTACAAAAACTTTAAAGAACAAATGCAGCTACCCAGTAAACATAATTTAAAAATCCTCGATATAATTATTTAACGGGAAATGCAAATTAAACCCACAATGGTAAAATTAAATAGACAATACCAAATGGCAAGAATGTGGAGCAATTAAACTCGCCAACACTATTCATGAAAACATAGCTGGTAAAACTCTTTTGGGAAAATGCTTGGCAGCATCTAGTGAAGCTATGCGTATACCTACATGTGACACACAAATTCCACTCCTGGGCATACACCCAACAAGATGGAGTGCTTCTGTCCACTGAACAAATTATACAAGAATGTTGAGGGTGATCATTTCATAATTGCAAATACTGGAAATAATCCAAATGCCCTTCGACAGTAGAGCAGATAAATAAATTACGATATAGTCACACATTAGAATACAAGTCATCAATAAAAATGAAATTACTAACATACACAACAATATAGGTGAATCTCAGACAAACAACATTGAGCAAAAGAAGCCACATGCAACTGAGTACAATTTGTACACTCTCATGATAAATGAAAGAATAGTGGTGTGTACTTGGGAAGGGCATGAGGAAGTCATGTAGGGTGTTGGAAACATTTTACATTTTTTGGGGGTGATAATTACATTAGGAAAAAAATAATGGAGCTTCCCACTAGGATGTGTGTACTTCAGTGTAATACAGCCCTTTTTTAAAAACGAACAAAAAACAGGGGCGCCTCGGTGGCTCAGTCAGTTAAGCGTCTCCCTCCAGCTCAGGTCATGATCCCAGGGTCCTGGGATGGAGCCCCGCGTCAGGCTCCCCTGCTCATGCTCGCTCTCTCTTGCTCTCTCAAATAAATAAATAAAATCTTTTTAAAAAATGAACAAAAAAACAAATTGAAAATAATGCAGACACACTATGCAAAGCAGTAAAAAAACTGAGTACAAAAAGTGAGTAATACCAGAGTTCAGAGGACTCTCAGGAGAGCTATATCTAAAATGGAAAGTAAAGCCATAAGATTTGGACTGACTCTTGCATAGACAGGAATGAGATAAGCACCAAGAGTAAGTATACGAATAAACTATACAGGGAGGAAACATAAGGCATATGCAATCGATGAGTATTTCAAGTAAAATGATACAGATCAGCGGTTTCTAAATTATGTCCTCAGACCAGCAACATAAACATCACCTGGCAACTTGGAAATTCAAATTCTCAGGCCCCATTCCAGCCCTACAGACGCAGAAACTGTGGGATGAGGCCCAGAAACTTGAGTTTCAACATATCCTCCACATGATTCTGACACATGAAACATTCGAGAACCACTGTTATGAAACAAAGTGGGAAAAAAAAAATCTATGAAAGGAGGCCATAAATAGTTTCACTCCTTGGAAAAAATCATGAAAATTTTTGGGATAAAATCAATATATTAAATGCAAAAGCAAAGGTACAAAAAAGAATTGCTCTGGGGAGGAGGTGATGAGTTTGATTTCGGACACAAAATGTACTGTTCAAGGAGATATCAAAGTGGGTTTGCTCAGCAAGTAGATCAAAATATAGGACTGAAAAAGAGGTCAGGTGAAACCATACAAATCCTAGAAGAGCCAATGTCAAAGAAGTTTCTGCCTGTGGTAACTTCTTTCTAGATATGTCTCTGGAGAAAAGGGGAACAAAAGCAAAAATAACCTATTGGGACTGCATCAAAATCAAAAGTTTCTTCACAGCAAAGGAAACTGTCAACAAAACCAAAAGGCAACTTACTGAATGGGAAAAGATATTTGCAAATGACATTTCTGATAAACGGTTAGTATCCAAAATATATAAAGAACTTAGAAAATGCAACACACAAAAAACAAATAATCCAATTAAAAAATGGGCAGAAGACATGAACAGACATTTCTCCAGAGAAGACATCCTGATGGCCAACAGACACATGAAAAGATGTTCAACATCACTCATCATCAGGGAAACACAAATGAAAAGTACAATGAGATATCACCTCATCAGTCAGAACAGCTAAAATCACCAACACAAGAGGTACTGGCAAGGATGTGGAGAAAAAGGAACCCTCTCGTGCTTTTGGTCAACCCCTCTAAAAAACAGTGTGGAGTTCTCTCAATTAGAACTACCCTAGGATCCTGCAGTCACACTACTACATATTTATCCAAAGAACACAAAAATACTAATTCAAAGGGATACGTGCACCCCAATGTTTAGAGCAGCATTATTTACAATAGCCAAATTATGGAAACATTCCAAGTGTCCATCAACTGATGAATGGATAAAAAAGACTTAACACACAAACTGATGAATGGATAAAAAAGACTTAACACACACACACACAAATGGATTATTACTCAGCCGTAAGAAAGAAGGAAATCTTGCCATTTGTGACAACATGGATAGAGCTAGGGAGTATTACACTAAGCAAAATAAGTCAATCAGAGAAAGACAAAAACTATGTGATTTCACTCATATGTGGAATTTAAGAAACAAATGAGCAAGGGGAAAAATAGGAGGCAAATAAAGAAACAGACTCCTCGCTACAAAGAACAAACTGATGGTTACCAGAGGGGAGGTGGGTGGGAGGATGGGTGAAATAGGTGATTTGGATTAAGAAGTGCACTTGTGATGAGCACTGGGTGTTGTAATGGAAGAGCTGAATCACGATACTGTACACGAGAAATTAATATCACATGTATTTTAACTAAATGGAACTTAAATAAAAACTTAAAAAAAAAGAGGTCAGGGCTAGGTAACTGATATAGGAATAGAATATACAAAGTAATTAATTCCAAAAAATTTATAAATGCTACACATTGCTAGCTCCTAGGGATACAAAGATAGAAATAGACCCTGCCATTACTGCCAACAATATGTAATCTACGTCAGAGCATCTCTACTTTCAATCTCAAGACCCTTTCACTCTTAAAAAGTTACTGAGGACCCCAAAAAGCTTTTTCATATAGGTTATATCTATCAATATTTACTTAAAATTAAAATTGAGAAATTAAAATATGTACCTATTAATTTATTTAAATAACAACACCCCTACATGTATTTTTATGAAGAATTTCTTCCCAAAAGCAAAAAAAAAAAAAAAAGCCAGTGAATAATGTGGATTTCTGCACATCTCTTTAATGTCTAGCTTAAGAGGAATAGCTGGAGTCTCATACCTGCTGCTGCATTCAATCTATGAAGAGAATGCTTTGGCTGAAGCCTGCGAAGCAAATCTGGTCTCCCACAGACAGGTAACTGGAAAAGTATTTCAATAAACTTTCCAGATAATTGTGGGTATTTTTCTTTGATATACCTCAAAACTCAGCCAGAGACAGTTTCTTAACAATTAGTTGCAATGTGATATCTGAAACCAAATGAACAAACTTTTCAAACTCTATAGACAGGAGAAAATTAGAGTGAACAAGGCAAATAACATCTATTAAGAGTGTTATTAAAATAGTTTTGGATCTCATGGAATTTGGGATCTCATGGAGACTTCCAAGGATCCATTCCATTCTTTGGGAATATTTCACAAAAGCCAAAATTGTCAACATGGTGTACACAGCTTTGTATAATCTGATCCATGCTACTGCTCTGAGCTCCATCTTCTACCAAACTTCCTTCTGCTTCCTCTGCTCAGCCACTGTCACCTCCTGATATTCATGGAACCCTCTAAGCACACCTCTAACTCAAAATCTTTGATTTTTTAATTTCCTCAGCCTGAGACACTTTGCTCATAAATTACCATACATCTCAAACTACCTCATTTCACTCAGCTCTGTAAAGGTGACCTTATTTGGAAATAGGGTCTTTGAAGATATAATCAAATAAAGGTGAGGTCATTAGGGTAAGCCCTAATTCAATGACTGTATCCGTAACAGATGAGAAATTTTGACACAGAAACACACACAGAGACAATGCCATGCGACGAAAGAGACATTGATTGTAATAATACATGTACAAACCAAAGAACACCAGGGATTGGCAGCCATCACTGGAAGCCAGGAGAGAGGCATGGAACAGATTCCTCCTGAGAGCCCTTGGAAAGAGCCAACCCTGCCAACATCTTGATTTCAGACTTCCAGCCTCCAGAACTGTAGAAGAATAAATTTCTGTTTCAGCCACCAAGTTGATGGTACTTTTGTTACAAAAGTATAAATAAGGAAGAAGACGCTAATCTCTCATGCAAAAGTTCTCCAAATAATTTACGTAGCTACTTCACCCTCAAAGAATGAAAGCAGAACCCCCCACTCTCATATAAGTGTAGGCTGCACACAGTGACTTCCTTCCAAAGAGTATAGTACGAAAGAGCAGTGTTGTGGAGATTAGCTTTATAGTAGAGAAACCCAACAAAGGTCAATATCCCACAGTGATAAATTCTGTGGGTAATATGCAACAATGATAAAATGTGATGACAATAGCGCTTTACCTCTATGGTCTTCCTTCTAAAAACTCATAACCCTAGTCTAATCATAAGAAAACCATGCAACAGATTTCAAGGACAGTCTACAAAATACCTGACCAGTACTCCAATAAACTGTCCAGATCATCAAAAACAAAGAAAGCCTAGAGAAATAAAATAAATTTTTAAATAAAGTCTATTAAAAAGAAAGCAATGGCCAAGAATCACTAGCAGTTAGCTCACCACTAGTACCAACGCAGATTAAATTATAGAGTCATCATTCAGAGCCATTCTATCTGGTTCTGATTGTACCACACTTCCCACATTCTACCGTTCAAAAAAGTATTCAGTGCACACTATGAACCATAGCAGACACCATTATGAGTGCTAAGAATTAAGTGATGGCTAAAACCAAATCCCTTCTCAGAGTAGTTCACATTCCGATGTGAACGCACTGCAGTTCTTGAACACAAAGATGTATGCAGGCTCCCACATGATCCTCGACATACGATTCCAAGTACACAACCCAGAGGATCCACAACTAGACAGTCTTCAGTGAAAACATTCAGGCAAATCAGCCGACTCCTAATACAGGGTACTTGGCCAAAATGGTCAGTACCAGAATGAATGGGCTTTTCCTTACAGAAACCACAGGATTTAAAGATTTTTTTCCTCAAGATACAGGAGAGCTATCCATGCACAAAAGAGCTTGTAGGAAAAAAAGAATTAAAACACTAAAAAGAAAAAGGATAGTTGAAAGATGCATTTTGCCCAACCATTTGCTATTTACTTCAACCTACAAGGTAAATGCATACCTCAAATAAAACTAATCTTTCCAACACCAATTCCCATACACCAGCTACTCTGCCAGAAAGAGTTCAATGCTCTTGCTACCCAGTATTAAACAACAGGAGACCCCTTCCCTTTTCTGTATCTGTACACTGATACACACATCATTGAATGAGAAATTTGTCTTGTTCATTGCCCCGTGCTCTTTCAAATCTACCCATTCCTTTCAGTTCTTATTGCCCCACGCAAGTCCCCATTGATTTCTCCTCTTTCTTCCCCTTTTTATTTAAATTCAATTAATTAACATATAATGTATTATTTGTTTCAAGGGTACAGGTCTGTGATTCATCAGTCTTACATAATACCCAGTGCTCATTATAATGCATACCCTCCGCAGTGTCCATCACCCAGTTACTCCATCCCTCCACCTCCCTCCACTCCAGCAACCCTCAGTTTGTTTCCTATGATTAAGAGTCTCTGGCGGTTTGTCTCCCTCTCTGGTTTTGTCTTGTTTCATTTTTCCCTCTCTTCCCCTATGATCCTCTGCCTTGTTTCTTAAATTCCACATATCAGTGATATCATATGATAATTGTCTTTCTCTCATTGACTTATTTTGCTTAGCGTAATATCTTCTAGTTCCATCCACGTTGTTGCAAATGGCAAGATTTCCATTTTTGATGGCTGCGTAATATTCCAGCGTGTGTGTGTGTGTGTGTGTGTGTGTGTGTGTGTGTGTGTATCCATTCAACTGTTGATGGACACCTGGACTCTTTCTATAGTTTGGCTATTGTGGACATCGCTGCTATAAACACTGGGGTGTAGGTGCCCCTTTGGATCACTACATTTGTATCTTTGGGGTAAATACCCAGTAGTGCAATTGCTAGGTCATAGGGTAGCTCTATTTTCAACTTTCTGAGGAACCTCCATACTGTTTTCCAGAGTGGCTGCACCAGCTTGCATTCCTACCAACAATGTAGGAGGGTTCCCCTTTCTCCGCATCCTTGCCAACATCTGTTGTTTCCTGACTTGTTAATTTTAGCCATTCTAACTGGTGTGAGGTGGTATCTCACTGTGGTTTTGATCTGTATTTCCCTGATGCCGAGTGATGTTGAGCCCTTTTTCCTGTGTTTGTTGGCCATTTTATATCTTCTTTGGAGAAATGTCTGTTCGTGTCTTCTGCCCATTTCTTGATTGGACTATTTGTTCATTGGGTGTTGAGTTTGATAAGGTTTTTATGGATTTTGGATACTAGCCCTTTATCTGTTATGTCATTTGCATGTATCTTCTCCCATTCTGCCAGTTCTTTTTTGGTTTTGTCAAGTGTTTCCTTTGCTGTACAGAAGACTTTATCTTGATGAAGTCCCAGTAGTTAATTTTCGCCTTTGTTTCCCTTGCCTTTGGAGAAGGGTCTAGCAAGAAGTTGCTGTGGGCGAAGTTGAAGAGATTGTTGCCTGTGTTCTCCTCTAGAATTTTGATGGATTCCTGTCTCACATTTAGGTCTTTAATCCATTTTGAGTCTATTTTCGTGTACGGTATAAGAAAGTGGTCCAGTTTCATTCTTCTGCATGTGGCTGTCCAATTTTCCCAACACCATTTGTTGAAGAGACTGTCTTTTTTCCATCGGATATTCTTTCCTGCTTTGTTGAAGATTAGTTTACCATAGAGTTGAGGATCCATTTCTGGGTTCTCTATTCTGTTCCACTGCTGTGTGTCTGTTTTTGTGCCAGCACCATACTTTCTTGATGATTCCAGCTCTGTAATAGAGCTTGAAGTCTGGAATTGTGATGACACCAGCCTTGGTTTTCTTTTTCAACGTTCCTTTGGCCATTCAGGATCTTTTCTGATTCCATACAAATTTTAGGATTGTTTCATCCAGCTCTTTGAAAAATGCTAATGGTATTTTAATAGGGATTGCATTGAATGTATAGATTGCTCTAAGTAGCGTAGACATTTTAACATTTGTCCTTCTAATCCATGAGCACAGAATTTTTTCTATTTCTTTGTGTCTTCCTCAATTTCTTTCATGGGTATTCTATAGTTTTCTGAGTACAGATCCTTTGCCTCTTTGGTTAGGCTTATTCCTAGGTATCTTATGGTTTTGGGTGCAATTATAAATGGGATTGATTCCTTAATTTCTCTTTCTTCTGTCTTACTGTTGGTGTATAGAAATGAAGCTTATTTCTGTGCACTGATTTTATATCCTACCACTTCCCTGAATTCCTGTATGAATTCTAGCAATTTTGGGGTGAAGTCTTTTGGGTTTTCCACATAGAGTATCATGTCATCTGCATAGAATGAGACTTTGACTTCTTTGCTAATCTGGATGCCTTTTATTTCTTTTTGTTGTCTGATTGCTGAGGCTAGGACTTCTAGTACTATGTTGAACAGCAGTGGTGATAGTGGGCATCTCTGTAGTGTTCCTGATCTTGGAGGAAAAGCTCTCAGTTTTTCCCCATTGAGAACAATATTCGCTGTGGGCTTTTCATAGATGGCTTTTATGATATTGAGGTATGGTCCTGCTACCCCTACAGTGTGAAGAGTTTTAAGCAAGAAAGGACGATGTATTTTGTCAAATGCATTTTCTGCATCTGAGAGGATCATATGGTTCTTGTCCTTTCCTTTATTTATGTAGTGTATCACACTGATTGGTTTGTGGATGTTGAACCAAACTTGCAGCCCAGGAATAAATCTCACTTGGTCGTGGTGAATAATCTTTTTAATGTACTGTTGGATCCTATTGGCTAGTATTTTCTCCTCTTAACATATTTTCCCCAATCCAACATTTTCCACAAAAAACTACCCTTCATATTGCTAAAATACCTGGGGGGTCATGTCATACTTTTCTGATCATTCTCCAAAGCCTGGACAAGTTTTTCAACTGCCAGCCCAGCACCCAGAGTTTTCTATTCCAAGTTTTATATTCCACTACTCTGCTACATGAACACCCACTGTATCTCCCCATTTCCTAGCATTTTCTATCTCTGAATCAGTGAGAGCACTGTCAGATGCTGTCCAACCTCCTAACTTTACAAAAAGTTAAATGAAGCTCAGAAGGTTCAAACACCTTGCCCTGCCCCAACACAAGTGGCAAAAACAAACAAACAGAAATCCAAACCTACATCCCATAAACACTAACTCTGAAATGTTTCTCATCTCCACTTCCACATTCTATCTTTAAGTTCAGTCAAATGCCTTCCTTAATAATTTCAGGTGTACTGGTTTTTAACAGTCTTGGCAAAGGAGAAAGAAAAGACACGCTAACAAAATTTAGTTGCTCACTATTAGTAGTTTTAGATGTCTCCCTCACTCCTGGCAATTTCATAATATGAAAAAAAATTAACTGACAGGAGGTATTCACACAAACTGGACACAGGGATCAATCCTTTGCATAAATTTCCTCACTTAATCTTGCTGAGGAAAAAACAATTCTTTTCACAAATGATGGAAAAGGTCCAAGACAAGTATAAGCCCTTGTCTAAGATCACACAAACCGTTAGTGGAAAAACTGAATTTGAACCCAGGTTTGGATTAAACATATTAATGGCATTTCCCTTTGCTCACATTTCAATGAAAGGTTTTTACTTCCTTATTAACATGTGCAGACTCCACTCCGTTTTTTCCCCTTGTTAGGCTTGCCTCTAACAACCAGCCTGGAAAACCATGGTGACTTACTCGCCGGGACCACCATTACCAGGACTGTGGGAGCTGACACGGCATCCCATGGTCTATGTTGGAGAAGCCTTCACAACTTCCAAGGCTTCTTTACCAGGTTTCCAGACTCACCACCCCCATTTCCCCTCCAGGACTGGGCAGGGCAGATGGTAGCCCACAATAGCGGTGCCTCCTACAGGCTTCTCCAGCTCTCAGTCTACGTTGTGAAGGTCATTGAAAAGAAAGATGCTGGAGTTGTAGACCTGTGTCTCCTGCACCAGCCCGCCAGATCACCGGACAGCGCTCAGCCTCCAGCTCTGAGGCAAAGGCAGTGCCACTGTGGAAACTCCCTAGGGGCCTCCATTTCTCAGGCAAGGACCTAGCAGTGACCTCCAGGACATGCTCAGTCTTGGCAGCCCAGCTCACCAAGCAGGACCGGGCCTCCAGACACCAATGGACCGACGCCAGTTTAGAGAGGCCTGACCAAGGGGCTGTGGGGCCCTTGAGGGCTTAAGGGTAACACGGATGTCCCTTCTTCTCTTCCTGGGATGTGTGAAACAGTTCTCAAACTAGCGAGCTCTGGGTTCACAGAGTGCTGTCAAAGNCGACGCCAGTTTAGAGAGGCCTGACCAAGGGGCTGTGGGGCCCTGAGGGCTTAAGGGTAACACGGACGTCCTTTCTTCTCTTCCTGGGATGTGTGAAACAGTTCTCAAACTAGCGAGCTCTGGGTTCACAGAGTGCTGTCAAAGCTCATTGCATTAAAATACTACTGGGCAAACATTTTTGTCTAGGAACCTCATACCTCTTCTCCGTAAGGATTTTGCCCTCTTTATAGGAAAACAGCCCATTAGTCAAGAACTCTTTCAGTAAAACATTTTCAGCATACATTTCCTGGGTTATGCCTCTATCTAAAGTGTCCTTCAATTTGTCAGTTAATTCAGCATAATTAAATACCATTATTTCATGCAGGTGTGGGGCTGAGGATAAAACTAGCATAATAAATAACAGCTTCTGGGATGCCTGTGTGGCTGAGTCAGTTGACTGCCTGCCTTCAGTTCAGGTCATGATCTCACAGTCCTAGGATCAAGCCTTGAGTTGGGCTCCCTGCTCAGCAGAAAGACTGCTTCTCCCTCTCCCTCTGCCTGCCACTCTGCCTACTTGTGCTCTCTCTCTCTAGCTCTCTGTCAAATAAATAAATAAAATCTTTTAAAAAATAAAATAAAATAAATACAGCCTTTGTCCTCAAGGAGACTACACTGGATGCCTTCACATCCCCCTGGTCCCATTCTTTTCAGGCTTTGCCATAATCCTGGTGGCCCCTTTCTGTCTCTACTGTAATTCTAACGGGCCTCTCCTTTTCCCACTTTTACTTAAAAATGTAGGCACTCCACAATTTGTTTTCTGATTTACCACATGATACTTCAGGAGTAGTTTTCTATCACATCTATTATTGTAACTCAGAAATACTGTCTTCTCTTGTGGTGTGGGCTCTGACACTCTCTGTGAGAACAGGCTAAAGGGAAAACTAATGCTTGTATTGAATTCTATTTTACAGATGGAATCCCAGTTAATCAGTAAGTACTCCCAGAGTACTGCAAGGCCTTGGAATATTGCCAGTTGGTCATTTGTTCAATTGAATCTGGATTAAATGGATACATCTAGAAGAATACAAAGTGCCAAATTTGATAAAATAAGAAAAATAAAGCTTGAATAAATAAGTAAACATTAAGGAAATTGAAGTGATGGCCAAAGATCTCTCCTTCCAAAAAGCCAAGAATGTTTAACAGATGAGTTGCACAAAGCTGCTCAGCTTACTGCATGAGGCCAGTGTAATTATGATTCCAAAATCAGATAATACCAGTAAAAGAAGAAAAATATATATGCTCATTTATGAATGTGGTTTTAAAATTATTTCAACAATAACTAAGTACAATAGTACTTTTCAAAATTACATTTTTTAGAGTTCCTACATTCCCAAGAATGTAGATGTGATTTAGCATCAGAAAAATCTATCAATGTAATTCACCATATTAATATGTTGAAATATAAAACTGAAATCATTATGGCAGACAATGAGGGGAATTCTATTAAATTAAGTGGTATCTATCATGAAAAATTCATAAAAATCTAAGTAATAAAGGGACGTTTTTCAGCTTGGTGAATCAACAACAGAATGTTACATAGTAAACTCTAAATATGTTCCTGATAAGATCAGAAATAAGACAGGGTGACCCCATGACCAACACTGATTAACAGATTATTGAAGGTCCTGTAAAACACTATATATAAGGGGGAAAAAAAAAGAACAGAGACAGCAAAACAAGACACAATGCAAGGGAGAAAATAATTAATGCAATATAGCAGATTATGCGAATGAGTGACACAACTTACATGATCCCCTCAATAGACAGAAATCACTGGACTAAATCCAGTGCGCATTTCTCAAAAATGAGAAACAGAAATGAACTTCCTCAACTTGATAAAGAGCCTCTCTGTAAAATCTAAAGTTAGTATTGTACTTAATATTAGGAGTTGGAATTTTCACCCCCTGAGATTAGAAACAATTCATGGATATCCACTCCTACACTCTGATTTGGCATTCAAATGGATGTTCTAGATAATATAATCAGTCAAGAAAAAGAAATAAAAGACAGCCAGATTGTAAAGAAAGAAGTAAAACTCTTTAGTTGTGTACAATGTAATCCTGTTTGTAAAAAAAAAAATTCCTAATAAATCCACATACAAAATGACTATATGAACTCATGAAGGTCAGCAAAAGCAAAGGACACAAGATCAGCTTACAAAAATCAATCTTATTTCTATATACTACAAATGATCAAACTATTAAAAAATAAATTCCATTCATAATAGCATCAAAAATAACAAAATTCTGACAGTAATGTGGCAGTTGTTAGAGTAGGAAGAGCCCGAGCTCACCTCCTCTCAAGGACACACAGAGGCAACAACTACATGTAATGCAACCCACTAGGAAAGCAAGCTGAGATGGGCACGGCAAATCTTTCACAGCTAAAGGCATAAAGAGAAAACCCCATTNTGTGGCAGTTGGTAGAGTAGGAAGAGCCCGAGCTCACCTCGTCTCAAGGGCACACAGAGGCAACAACTACATGTAATGCAACCCACTAGGAAAGCAAGCTGAGATGGGCATGGCAAATCTTTCACAGCTAAAGGCATAAAGAGAAAACCCCATTGAGAAATACAGGAAGGAAAGAGGTAAGGTNATGTGGCAGTTGTTAGAGTAGGAAGAGCCCGAGCTCACCTCCTCTCAAGGACACACAGAGGCAACAACTACATGTAATGCAACCCACTAGGAAAGCAAGCTGAGATGGGCACGGCAAATCTTTCACAGCTAAAGGCATAAAGAGAAAACCCCATTGAGAAATACAGGAAGGAAAGAGGTAAGGTAGGGAAACAAACCCCCAGCAGAGTAGCAACCCACAAGCAGGAGGTATACCACAGGTATGGAGGCACAACCTCAGAAGCAAGGGGATCAAGCCTGAGTAGTGTTGGCTCTGGGCACCTTCAGTGGGAAGAGAAGCTCCCATGAAATACGGCTTTGAAAATCNGTCAAGCCTGAGTAGGGTTGGCTCTGGGCACCTGCAGTGGGAAGAGAAGCTCCCATGAAATACGGCTTTGAAAACCAGTGTGGCTTAATTCTAGGAGGACAAAAGGGCCATAGGAAACTGAGTCTCTGCTCTTAAAGAGCCAGCATGCTATATCACTTAGCCAGAGGCCCAGCACAGAAGGAGCAGTTTGAAAAGCACCTAGGGTATACATGAAGGAAATGTATTGACTAATTTTAGGACATGTGCTAGAAGGCCAGGGATCTAATAGGAACATTCCCTAGGAAGAGAAGTGCTAATGTGTGCCATTTTCTTGTTCTCCTTCAGCCTAACTAGCTGGATGCTTGTGGAACCAGCTCTGACACTCTCCATCTACCCTGCTGACATTGCTTGCCCCACCGTGCATTCCCCTTTGAGCCCACCCTACCCAAATGGCCACTCTATCAGGCACCCCTCCAAAGCAGCTCCAACCCCAACACATTCAGCTGGCAGCCCCACCCAGAGCAAGCACCTTCAAGAGAAATTCCTGCCCGGGGTTAGGGGAAACTGGTCCATCCACCAGTGCCTCCACATTAGCTACAGCCAGGCCTTTCACTCAGCTCTGGCAGGAGCTAACCCTGCCCACCAGTGAGCACATAGTGTTGCACTGGTCTTCACAGACAACCAGGCTGATGGCCAACCTTGCCAAGTGGGCATCCTTAACAGTTGTGGCTGACCCACAACAGGAGGGTGCATATAGCTCACAAAGGGTATACCAGTGGAGCACCTGGTTGTGGTGAGCAGGGGGTCAATGTTACTGGGAGCCAGAGATCATATGGCCACTCACTACTTTCAAGACCAAGAGACTCCTAATAGATCTACCTAATAGATACTAACTAACACAAATGGCCAAACAAAACGATGAGACAGAGGAATATAATTCGAATAAAAGAACAAGACAAAACCACAGAAAAAGAGAAGCAAAACACAGATAAGCAATCAATCTAATAAAGAGCTCAAAGTAATGGTCATAAAGATAGTCACCAGACTTGAAAGAATGGATTAACTCACTGAAAACTTCTACAAAGAGATAGAAAATGTAAAAAAGAACTAGTCAGAACTGAAGGATAAAATAACATATATAAAAAATACACTGAAGGGAATCAAAAGCAGATTAGAGAATGAAAAAGAACACATCTCAGAGCTGGATGACATGGTAGTTTAAACCAACCAAGCTGAAGAGAAAAAAAAAAAAGAATTTTAAAAAGTGAGGGTAAAGGCCCCTCTGCAACACCATCAAGTGTACTAATATTCATTTCTAGGGATCCCACAAAGAAAAGAGGGAGAAAGAGGGCAAAAAACTTAATTGAAGAATAATAGCTGAAAATTTCCCTAACCTGGAGAAGGAAAAGGACATCTATGGTGAGGAAGCACAGAAAACCCCAAACAAGATGAACCCAAAGAAGACCACAATTCACATAATAATAAAAATGTCAAAGATTAAAGGTAAGGAGAGAATGTGGGAAAGAGCAACTAGTTGCATACAATGGAAACCCCCCAAGTGTCTTGGCTGATTTTTCAGCAGAAACTTGACAGACAAGAAGAAAGTAGCATAATATATTCAAAGTGCTCAAAGGGAAAACTTACAACCAAGAATACTTAACTTGGCAGAATTATTATTATAAATTGAAGAAAATATAAAGAATTTCCTGGACAAACAAAAAATCAATGGTGTTCATCACCCCCATCACAACACTGGCCTTACAAGAAATGTTAAAGGGACCTCCTCAAGCAGAAAAGAAAAGGTCCTAACTATAACTCAGACAAATATAAAAGGAAAAAACTTCACTGGTAAAATCAAACATACAATAAAGGTAGTAGATCAATCACTTAAAAAGCTAGGAGGGTTAAAAGACAAAAGTGATCAAGTAAATTTTATCTACAAAAATTAGTCAAGGGATATACCAAATGAAAAGATGTAGAATATGACATCATCTATATAAAACATGGAGGAGGTGGTAAAATGTAGAATATATTTGTACTTAAATGACCATCAACTTCATATAGACTGCTATGCACACAGAATGTTATATATTAATTTTATGGTAACCACAAACCAAAAACCTATGACAGATACACAAAAAATAAAAAGAAAGGTATCCAAATGTAACACAAAACAAAGTCATGAAATCACAAGGGACGTGAACAAGAGAAGAACAGAGAATGACAAAAATAACCAGAGTACAATTACCAAAATGGGAGTAAGTACATACCTATCAATAATTACTTCAAATGTAAATGGATTAAATGCTCCAGTCAAAACACAGAGAGTGCCTGAATGCATAGAAAACAAACCCCACCTATAGGCTGCTTACTAGACACTTATTTCAGACCTAAAGAGACATACAGGCTCAAAGTGGAAAAAAAAAATCGGAAAAGACAGTCTACACAAATTAATGCCAAAAAAAAAAAAAAAAAAAAAAAC
>NC_048220.1:43259071-43268914 GCF_002007445.2 Ailuropoda melanoleuca
GGCCAGCAGTACTCCTATCAGACAAAATAGACTTCTGAAAACAACCCTAACAGGAGTGACTGGGTGGCTCAGTCGTTAAGCGTCTGCCTTTAGCTCAGGTCATGATCCCAGAGTCCCGGGATCAAGCCCCGCATCAGACTCCCTGCTCAGCAGGAAGCCTGTTTCTCCCTCTCCCACTTCCCCTACTTGTGTTTCCTCTCTTGCTGTCTCTGTCAAATAAATAAAATCTTACATAAATAAATAAATAAATAAATACAACCCTAACAAGAGACAAGGGTGTGACGTAATAGTTAAAAAAAAAAAAGCCAATCCAATCAGAAACTATAACAATTGTAAATATCTATGCGTCCAACATAGGAACACTTAAATATATAAGGCAAATATTAACAGACATAGAGAGAAAATGACAGTAATACAACAATAGTGGGGACTTTAACACCTCACTTACATCAATGGATAGATAATCCAGACAGAAAATCAACAAGGAAACAGTAGCTTAGGAAGCCATATTAGACCATATGGCCCTAACAGATATATACAGAACATTCCATTCAAAAATAGCAGAAAACAAGGACACCTAGCTGGCTCAGAAGCGTCTACTCTTGATCTCAGGGTCATGAGTTTGAGTCCCATAATAGGTATAGAGATTACTTAAATGAATAAAATCTTAAAACATAGCAGAAACAATATTCTTTTCAAGTGCACATAGAACATTCTGCAGGATAGATCACATGTTAAGCCACAAAACAAGTCTGAATAAATTTGAGAAGATTTAAATCATATCAAGCATCTTCTCTGACTATAATGTTATGAAACTAGAAATCAATTACAAGAAAAAATCTGGAAAAAAAAACACATGTGAAGCCTGAACAACATGCTACTAAACAACCAATGGGTCAAAGAAGAAATCAAAGAAAAAATTTAAAAATTCCTAATGACAAATGAAAATGGAAACACAAGAGCTCAAAAAGTTTGGGACACAGGAAAATCAGTTTTAAGAAGAAACTGTTTAGCTATACAGACTAACCTCAAGCAACACCAAAAATCCCAAATAAACAATCTAAAGTTATACCTAAGGAAATAAAAAAAGAACAAATAAAGCCCAAAGTTAGTTAAAGGAAACAAACAACATAGATCAAAGCAAGAATAAATGACAGAGACTAAAAAAACAATAGAAAAGATCAATGAAATGAAGAAGTGGTTCTTTGAAAAGATAAACTGATAAACCTTCAGCCACATTCATCAAACAAAAAAGAGATGACTCAAATAAAACCACAAATCAAAGAGAAGTTCCAACTGACACCACAGAAAAACAAAGAATTATGAGAGACTAGTATGAAAAATTATATGCCAACATATTGCGCAAACTAGATAAAATGGATAAATTCCCAGAAACATACCATCTTCCAAACCCAAATCAGGAAGAAATAGAAAATCTGAACAGACTGATTCCTGCTACTGAAATTCAATGAGTAATGAAAATTTTCCAGCAAATAAAAGTCCAGGACTAAAAAGCTTCACAGGTGAATTTTATCAGACATTTAAGGAAGAGTTAATACCTATCCTCTCAAACTATTCCAAAAACAGAAGAGGAAAGAATGCTTCCAGATTCGTTCTTTAAGGCCAGTTTCACCCTGATACTAAACCCACACAAAGATACTACCAAAAAAAATTACACACCAATATACCTGATGAACATAGATGCAAAAATCCTCAACAAAGTATTAGCAAACTACACGCAATAATTCATTTACAGGGTCATTTAACAAGATAAATAGCATTCATTTGGGGATGCAAGGATAGTTCAATATCTGCAAATCAATCAACGTGATATATGACATTAACAAAATGGATAAAAATCATAGGATCATCTCAATAGAAGCAAAAAAGCATTTGACAAAATTTAACCTCTGTTCATGATAAAAGCTCTCAACAAAGTCCGTATATAGGGAAGATACCTCAACACAGTAAATGTTATATATGAAAAAAATCACAGCTAAAACCCTACTCAATGGTGAAAAGCTGGCAGCTTTTCTTTTTTTTTTTTTTAAGATTTTATTTATTTATTTGACAGAGACAGCCAGCGAGAGAGGGAACACAAGCAGGGGGAGTGGGAGAGGAAGAAGCAGGCTCATAGCGGAGGAGCCTGATGTGGGGCTCGATCCCAGAACGCTGGGATCACGCCCTGAGCCGAAGGCAGATGCTTAACGACTGTGCCACCCAGGCGCCCCGGCAGCTTTTCTTCTAAGATCAGGAACAAGACAAGGGTGCCCCCCTCACCACTTTTATCCAACATAGACATGACACTATATATAGAAAACTCTAAAGACTCCACCACTATTAAAACTAATAAATGAATTCAGTAAAGATGCTGGGTACAATAACAATATATAGAAATCCTTCAGATTTTTATACATTAATAATTAACTAGGAAAGAGGGAAATTAAAAAAATAATCCCATTTACAATAGCACCAAAAAGAAAAAAAATACCTAGAAATAAATTTAACAAAGGTGGTGAAAGACCTGTACTCAGAAAACTTTAAGACACTGCTGAAAGAAATTGGAGACCACACAAATGGAAAGATACACCATGCTCATTGATTAGAAGAATTAAAATGTCCATACTACCCAAAGCAATCTACAGATTCAATGCAATCCCTATCAAAATACCAACAGTATTTTTCAAAAAACTAGAATAATCCTAAAATTTGTATGGAACCACAAGACCCTGAAGAGCCAAAGCAATCTTGAGAAAAAAAAAAAACAAAGCAGGAGCTATCAAATCTCATATTTAAATTATATTACAAAGCTATAGTAATCAAAAAAGTATGGTATTGGCACAAAAACATGTACATAGATCAATAGAACAGACTAAAGATACCAGAAATCAATCCACACTTATATGATCAATTAATTTATGACAAAGGAGGCAAAAATATACAATAGGGGTAAAGATAGTCTCCTCATAAATGGTGCTTGGAAAACTCAACAGTTACATGCAAAACAATGAAATTGGACCAACTCCTTACACAAAATTACACTCAAAATGGGCTAAAGACCCAAATGTAAGATGTGAAACCATAAAACTTCTAAAAGAACACATAAGCAGTAATCTCTGGGACATTAGCCATACTTTTCTGGATATGTCTCCTCAGGAGAGGGAAACAAAAGCAAAAATAAACAATTGGGACTACATCAAACTATAAAGCTCTTGCACAGTAAAGGAAATTATCAACAAAATGAAAACGCAATCTACTAAATGGGAGAAAATATTTGCAAATCATCTATCTCATAAGGGGTTAATATCCAAAATATTTCAAGAACTCACACATCTCAAAACCAGAAAAACAAAAAAACCCCAAATAACCCGATTAAAAATGAGAAGATGACCTGAATACACATTTTTCCAAAAACAAAATACAGCTGCTCAAAAGACACATGAAAAGGTGCTCAACATTACTAATCATGAAGGAAACACAAATCAAAACCACAATGAGATATGGCTTCACACTTGTCAGAATGGCTAGAATAAACAGGAGAAGAAACAACAAGCGTTGGCAAGAATGTAGAGAAAAAGGAACCCACATGCACTATTGGTGGGAACGTAAATTGGTGCAGCCAGTGTGGAAAACACTGTAGAGTTTCCTCAAAAATTTTAAAATAAAAATATCATGCAATCCAATAATTCACTTTGGGATATTTGCCCAAGGTAAATGAAAACACTAGTTCAAAAAGATACATACACCTCTATGTTCATTGTAGTATCATTTATAAGAGCCAAGATATGGAAACAACCTAAATGTCCATCAGCAGATGATGGATAAAGAAGATGTGGCATTATATATGCAATAGACTGCTACTCAGCCATAAAAAAGAATGAAATTTTGCCATTTGTGACAATCTTGGTAGACCTAGAGGTTATTAGGCTAGTGAAATAAGTCACACAGAGAAAGACAAATACCACATGATTTTACCTATATGTGGAATCTTAAAAAAAAAAAAAAAAAGAATAAACAACAACAACAAAGCCAGACTCACATACACAGAGAACAGATTTGTAGGTGCCAGAGACAAGGAGGCAGGGAGACAGGTGAAATAGTTTAAGGAGATTATGAGGTAAACTTGCAATTACAAAACAGCTAAATCACAGGAATAAAACATGAGCACAGGAAATACAATAATATTGTAATAACTTCGTACAGTGATGGATAGTAACTAGACTTACTGCAGTGAAATTTTATAATGTATATAACTCTTGAATCACTATGTTGTACATCTGAAACCAATGAATGTCAACTATATTTCGACTAGATATACAAAAAATTGGGCGCCTGGCTGGTTCAGTCAATAGAGCATCTGACTATTGATCTCAGGGTTGTGAGTTCAAGCTCCTTGTTGGGTGGAGAAATTACTTAAAATTAATTAAATTCTCAAAATAAACATGCATTTTGGGACACCTGGCTAGACCAGCCCACAGAGCATGTGACTCTTGATCTCAGGGTTTTGAGTTCAAGCCCCACACTGAAAATGGACTTACTTAAAAATAAATAAATAATTTAAAAATAACTAAAAAAAAAAAAACCCTACAATTTTTTTAAAAATTGGAAATTTAGAAAAGAATAAAATACTTAGAAATAATTTTTTTAACAAAAAAATGGAAGACTTGTACATCAAAATTGACAAAACACTGAGGAAAATTAGAGAAGATCAAAGTAAGTGGAGAGGGACATTTCAGGTTCATAGATTTGAAGACTCAATATTATCAAAATGTCATTTCTCTCCAAACTGATTCTATAGATTCAGTATAAACTGAATCAAAATCCCTGCAGGCTATTTTGCAGAAACTGACAAGCTGATTCTGAAATTTATACGGAACAGGAAAGGATCTAAACTGCCAAAAAATTTTGACAAACAAGAACATTTATTTTTAGTTCATTGAACACATTTTCCTTTAATTCTATGAATATATTTATAATAGTTGCTTTGAAGTCTTGATCTGCTAAGTCAACATCTGGACCCATTTGAAGTCATTTTCTACTGAATCCCATTTTTCTGAGTATGAGTCACACCTTCCTGTTTCTTTGCATGTCTAGTAATATTTCGTTGGAAACTAGACATTATATAATGATGTTGTAGTGAATCGTGTTGTGTTCGTCTGCAGATTGTTGCCTTTTTGTTCTACTGGGTAGTTCACTTGCCTGGATTGAAACTGGAAACTTAGTCTTTCCTGCTACTGCAGATACATCCGTTCTAATCCTACAGTTTGTAGTAATGGCGGGTCAGCACACCCTGTGCCTCAATGTTTTTGGAAGTTCTGGAAGTTTTTGAAAGTTTTGGAAGTTATTTCACCATCATCCAAGGATTTGGACAGACATTACACTCATACCTGAGAGATCACCCTAAAGTTTCCTTGCTTCTAGGCAACCCACCCTCCAACCAACTTCAAAATAATCTGCCAACCTCAGGCTCTGTCTTCCAGTTGGTTGTATTTTTAAACTTTCAGCTTTCTCTTACCCAAACTGCACACAATTGGAAAATGTACTTGCTTTAAAAACAAACGAACAAACAAACGAAAAAAACTGGCAGTAAATTCGTGGGTACTTTTTAAAGCTCTTTCAAGACTCCTTTTTGCTGTCTCCCCTGGAGTCCCTACACATGGGTAATTTGGCTGTCAGCCAGGAATTTAGGCAGAATTGATACTCAGATTTTGGTCTTACTCTTTATTACAGAATTTCTCCTTGGACTTCCACCTAGTTTTTCAATGATAAAGTGTGACCTGGCACCCTGAGCTGGCAAGGCAGTGGTTTACATCTGTGGTCTTCTAACTCTGTAGCTGTGGGGGTTAGGAATAAGACCAAACCCTTCTCACGCCAAATCACAACCTTGAAATTCTTAACTCTTCCACTTGCAGTTTTTTCAAGAGAAAACTTTCCTCTGGCTTCTATTTCAGATGCTCACAGTACCCTTAATCTACTGCATTTTAAAATATTTTATCCAGCTATTATAATTATCACCTGTAGTGTGGTTCACATAATTACATCACTCCACAGCCATTTACTAGAAGGTTCCCCTCCTCTCTTCTACTTTAAATTTCTTAATTTTTTTGGAAGTTCTTTTAAGTGCTATCAAGGCTCATCTTTAAAGGCATTATTAAACTGATTTCTACTAAAAATAGAAATCACACAAAATTGCTACACAATATATTTATTTCTCCCTGTTTGAGACCATTGCTGGGAGCAGGCTGAATGGACTCAGGACATTTAAATGGCTTAGAGAATTTGAAAACAAGAACAAAACCAATTTAAAATTGGTCTGCTTTTTATTATTGCCCTGCCCTAGTAATTCTAAACAATATCACTGATTAAATACAACTCCCCTCTCTTCTGGTATGAAGTATGCCATTGTTGTGATAAGCACATGTTAACCCCCATCCCCCTCCCAATTCTCGGTTTTTCCTAACAAGGTATGAGATTTGAAGTCTAGATTATTATTGTACTACTGTACTTACACCATATAACTTCTTCTTCAAAGTAAATTAATATCAAGGTGTATTATAATTGCTTACAAACAGCTTTGTTTGAGCTGGTTTCACTGCTCACCCCGCCCCCCCCCCTTTTTTTTGGCACGTGTATTTCTCAGCTTTGGTTAACAAAGTGGGAGGCTTGAGGTCTGGATTATTACTACTGTGTTATATTGACACCACACGCTGCCTCTGTCAAGATTAGTGATATAAACAGATCAATAGCAACTCTTCATATTTAGCTTTGTTTTTATACTTTCCCACTCTTGAACGCTTCTTCTTTATCTATCAATAATTTTACCAAGAAAAATAGGTCATTACATACAATAAAATATCTTTATTTAACTCTCAGATGTAAAAACCAGCTGGGTATAAAATTTGGAAAATACAATCTTTCCTCATTATCACTACAGACCTTATTCATTGTCCTCTGATACATAATATTGCAAAAGAATTCTGAGGTCAGCCTGATTTTTGTTCCTTTGTAATTAAGGTTTTTATTTTTACCTCTGAGCCTATAGGATTTTAGTCTAGTATTAGAAATATTTTACAAGCTTATGTTTTGGGGTAGATCTCTTATTTATTTTTACTGGAATGCAATGGATTTTTTTCAAACTGTATACTTAAATGAGAGATTTAAGATTCGCTTAGGGAGCACTAAAAAAGCTACTAAAATTTCAGTGGCAGAGTAAAAACTGAAGAGGGAATTTACTTAGAAAAGGAGTTTAAGTTTCCCCAGGGGAATCTGATAATAGGAGAAGAATTTGTATTTCCTAATCTTAAATTTATACTGCTAATTTAATATTATTTGTACTATATTATTATACTATATTATTATCTGGTGATATCTGATGTGGGAATGTTGGGGTTTGGAGTCAACAGTCCAGAAAGAATTCTTAAGACGTCTTCGGTGCAGAAAGGTGGTTTTATTAAAGAACAGGGACAGGATCGATGGGCAGAAAAAGCTGCACTGGGGTCATGAGGAGTGGCTGAATATATACTTTCAAGTTGGGAGGGGGATGCAGAGAGCATAAATCTCTAAGGAATTTTAGGAGCAAGAAAGATTTCTAGGACCTTGAAGGGGCTATTGTTAGGAAAAGGCCATTTATTACTGTTTAGTAAAAACTGAGTCATGAGACCCCTCAGATGTCTATCAGTGGGCCATATGCTTGGAGGATGACTACCGACATGTATCTTGGGGGATAGAGATAAAGGAAGTTTCCAAAAGAATTTTTATATGTTAAAGGAGACTTACGGGATCCTGGAAATAGGGATAATGTTAAGCTAAGATTACCTTTTGCCTTTAGCAAAGTATCAAGATCGAGGCAGTTGAGTTCCTAGAGGAAGGTCACTCTGCCTGTCTCAAGGATTTGTCAATGGGCTGTAAGTTGTAAGGAAATTTAATATTTTTCTTTTGCCTTTGTTTCCTCCATCAATTTCCTTGTTCTATAAGTTCAGTGAGACAATGTTACCGACCGTAAGTTCAGATAGGAAATACAACTGGAGGTGAATTCCTGGTCTAGTGTTTAAGGAAGCCTCAAATTACTTATTAGTTTAGATCATTTCAGAAATTTCGGAAGACAACCCTAATAGGAAGGACTAGTGTCAAAAACTGAGGAAGGAATATAAGAATTCTCTTATATTCGTTTGAACTTTTTCTCTCAAAGGAAATAAACCATACCTGTGATAAACCAATGGTCAAATTTCAAGCCTGTTAGTTAAGATTAAAAAAAAATTTTTTTTAATTTTAAAGCATAGGAATGTTGGCCTCTAGAGAGAAGAAACTGAATGCTCTTCTCCATTTCTTTCCCCCAGACAGACAGACAGACACACACACACACACACACACACACACACACACACACATTTCATGCCACCCTCAAAAAAAGGCTGTTACCACTGACCAGACATAGGGACATTTCATTGACCACTTCCACTTGCTAGTGATCACTCTACCCAGTTAAGAAGATAACAGAGATGTGGACACTTTTACCATCTTTCATCCTACCACGTGAATGGAATATTTAAAAGCATTGTGCTGGCTCAGCCAGCCTTCACCTTTTCTCTCTCTCTGCCTTTTTTAGACTGTCTTCCTCCCAAGACTGTGAAGAATTCACAACTGGCTGGTACTTAATCCTTTGCCAGCTTTCTTTTACTGCCATGGTCTTATAAAGGTTAGATGGCAGTGTCCAGAAGTTTTCCTCTTCATATAATCACTGTTCTTCAGAGTGGCTATGATATGCACAAAGCTAGACATATGGTGAGTACCTTCTGATACCCTTTACATAATAAATCATCACCTAGATTTTTATTTCAAGCTCCTGAACCACTTGTGGCTTTTCCTTGTTCTAAAACGACTTCCTTTTCTTTCTTCCATGTCCTGCAGTTTTTTGTATGTCTGTGTATGTTATTCTAATGTTTCCCAACTCCTCTGAAAGGAAATAATAATCCTGGGCATATATCCATTTATTGTGCTATGCAGATCTACATTATTACTGATTTTTTTAAATGGATTGATCTATTAGTTATTGAAAAAGGTATGTTACAATCTCCCGTTATGATTGTGGGTTTGTCTATTTCTCCTTTTAATTAAGTCAATCTTTGCTTTATATGTTTTGAGGTTATGTTATCAGATATTTTCCTAGTAAAGTTTTTACTATCACCGAGCGATTATCTCACACTAATGCCTCTTATTTTTTTTTTTAAGATTTNTTTATTGTTGGGGCGCCTGGGTGGCACAGCGGTTAAGCGTCTGCCTTCGGCTCAGGGCGTGATCCCGGCGTTGTGGGATCGAGCCCCACATCAGGCTCCTCTGCTGTGAGCCTGCTTCTTCCTCTCCCATTCCCCCTGCTTGTGTTCCCTCTCTCGCTGGCTGTCTCTATCTCTGTCAAATAAATAATAAAAAATCTTAAAAAAAAAAAAAAAGATTTATTTATTGTTTGGGGGGGGAAGGGAAGAGAGAGTAGGAGAGAGAGAATCTCAAGCAGACTTCCCCACTGAGCAGGGAGCCTGACTCAGGACTCGATCTCAGGACCCTAAAATCATGACCTGAGCCCAAATCAAGAGTCAGACACTTAACCAACTGANTATTTTCCTAGTAAAGTTTTTACTAGCACCGAGCGATTATCTCACACTAATGCCTCTTATTTTTTTTTTTTTTAAGATTTATTTATTGTTGGGGGGGGAAGGGAAGAGAGAGTAGGAGAGAGAGAATCTCAAGCAGACTTCCCCACTGAGCAGGGAGCCTGACTCAGGACTCGATCTCAGGACCCTAAAATCATGACCTGAGCCCAAATCAAGAGTCAGACACTTAACCAACTGA
>NC_048220.1:43268976-43382408 GCF_002007445.2 Ailuropoda melanoleuca
TTAAAAAAAAAAAAAAAGATTTATTTATTGTTGGGGGGGGGAAGGGAAGAGAGAGTAGGAGAGAGAGAATCTCAAGCAGACTTCCCCACTGAGCAGGGAGCCTGACTCAGGACTCGATCTCAGGACCCTAAAATCATGACCTGAGCCCAAATCAAGAGTCAGACACTTAACCAACTGATCCATCCAGGCATCACAGTGCTTCTTATTATAAAGTATATTTTGCTGATATTAATACATCTATTAACTTAAATTTGGTCATTACTTGCACGGAATGTATTTTCTCTTTAACTTTCTATCTTCCTGCATCTTTATATTTAAATGTGTGTCTTACAAACAGCAATTTCTAGTGAATTTTATTTTAGAATAATTATGGATTTATAGGAAGTTGAAAAGATACTGCAGGAAGAATTCCAGATTTGTAGGCAGTTTAAAAGCTATCACCTTCACTCAGTTCCCCCCAATGATTCTATCTTACATAACCACAGTACAATATCAAAACCGGAAGCTGACATTGGTACAACGTGTGTGTAGAGATCTAGGTCATTTCATCTAGTTTTGCATAACTACTACGGTAGTCAAGATACAGAACCATTCTGTCATCTCAAAGACCTAAACAGCCAAATAAACAAGATGACTTAGCCAACTCATGTTAGGTAGCCTTTGCCAGGGCTCCCTCCCACTCAGCATGTGGTATGGGGGCCTCTGAGTGAAGTGCTGTATTGCAGACGTGAGGTAAAACTATATTCAGCAATGTCTGGTTCTAAGGATTCAAATGATGTCATTAAGCCTCTGTCTCTGCCTCCGTCTGGGATGACTGCATTATCAGGTAGGTTTTCTTTATGTGGTAGTAAAGAGGACTGCAGGAAGCTTCTGGCTTCCATTATCTACACAGTGAGTGGTTACAGAGAAAAGAGTTAGGCCCTCTTTACCTTAATCTCTAGGCTAAATCCTAAAAGGATGGAGAGTCTTGTCCCTACCTTTGGACCAGTCACTGCATTTAGGAGATGGATGTTGTGATTGCTCAGATTCAGTTGTGACCCTCCTTTATGGTGGAGAAGTGGGACCCTGTAACTGCATACCCCCCATCACCAAACCATACAAAGAGGGAAAGAGGCAGTTCCTAAAACACAAAGAGGTGTTCTGTTAGCAGAAGAGGGGGACAGACCGAAAGGACAGCTGCTACTGTACCAGTGACTTTGATAGATGGCCTGGCTGGAAAACCACTGTCCTACACTTTCAGAGAATTATTTATTCTCAGGCCCTAAACTTTCACTTCTACCAGGCGAATTCTCAGACATCCATCCAGAGCCCTCATCTCTTCACTGAATTTCAGATGTGGCATTTACAATGATCTGCAAGGCTTCTCCCAGAAGAAGTCTTATTATCACCATAACTTAACACATTCAGATGCAGTCTAATTATTTCCCACCAAAGTAGCTTCTCCTCTGCATTTTCCTATTTCAGGCAATGGTGGCATCATGATTCGGCCTCCTAAATGTAAAACACTGGAGACACTCCCCACACCACACTTCTCCATCTCTACAGGACTTCCTGAGTGTCCCTAGGTATCATCCCTCACAAATGCCCATTCCTTCCCCACCGCCGCTTTTGAATTCCAGCTTCTATTATCTTATGGCATTGGTCTTTCTCATTCTAACCTCTACTTTCTCCATTCTATATACCGATGCCAGAATAACAGTCACAAAATATTGCTGGACTTCAACTCCCAAAATAAAAAAAATAATAAAATCAATTTTCTCTTGTGTTTATAGGATACAGTCCAAAACATTAGGCCTGATATTTCATTATCTGCTATAATCTGGCTCCAACCCACTTTTCCAATCTACTTGATTAGCATTTGCTTACATAGACCCTCTGATCCAGCCAAACGGATGTACTTTTCATTCCCCACACATACTATGGACATCAGAACTTTCTTCTTATGCTTTTGTTCATATTGAGTCCCCTGCCGTGAAAGCTTTTATCATTGTTTTCTCCTCACCTCAGTCCTCTTTTAAGACCGACCTCCAATATCATTTCTTCCTGAAACCTTTCTTTCCAACTGAAGCAATGTGCTGGCTCCTTCCTCTATGGGCAAACCGGCCCACTACTCGTTTGGTGACAACATGTGAGGCCACCTTTCTAAAGTCAGGTAAGTCACTCTGTGTGTCCCGAGCCGACTCAGCCCTTCAACCAGCTCCCCAGACACTCCGAAGACAGGTCGTGCACCACAGTCTTCAGATCTAAAGTCAGTCTTGCTGGCAAAGGCCAGAGGCCTGGTGTGGGTGAGTTTATATACCAACGTGGTCACTGAACTGCAAACTTTCTCTGTCCCCAGGAGTGTCGGCATGGTCTGTAGCACCACACTTCTGTTTTAAATTTTTCTTCACCTCTCCAATTCCTTCTGGAAAACGGGTTTCAGTTCTGTATTGCAGCCCCTTCTGTGTGACCCTGACATCTTCTTGAGCTCTTGCCAGCCTGCCTTCCTACTACCCCGTCTTCTGGAGATGCACTCCCAATGGGCTACTCTCACAGATGACACTGCCACCCTGTAGGTCGATCACATTTCTACTTCTGTTACTCTCAGTTCCTCTTCAGCAGCGACTTACCTTATGTCTCTGGACCCCCAGCCACTAGCACACAGTAGGTACATGAGTCATGCTTTTGAACAACAACAAAAAAATCCCCACTAGATGAAATCTCCATGAATGTTTGTGCTCACATGAATCATGCCAATTTTGTCCTTTCCCTTTGCAAACAACACAATGGACAGTTAGTTCCCCACCAAGGATCGGTTCTCCTTGTTTCAGTCCTGTCTAGACTCTCTTCTTCCCCTTCCTTAGATGCCCATACTACTAACTTTCCAGAAGGCCTCAGTCAGGCATGACTTATGACATTTAGCACTTGCCATCTCAGACTGGTATCTGTTTGGATGGCTCTGAGGGTGGACACGGTATCACCTCATTTCTTAGACTCCCGACTGCATAGCCCAGTGTCCTGCAAACACCAGACACTCGATAAAGTTTTCTTGATGATCATCTGAGTTTATTATATAAAACTGAAATGATCTGTTGTCTTTAATGCTGTAATGAGGAATTATCTATCAATGACTCAATACTGGTTTCTTATTCCTCAACATATCCCTGGACTGCGCCAGATTTACAAACTTCCTTCTGATGTACAGTACCTCCCAGTCTCCTCGCCTAAGAATTTTAATAATTTGCATTGCAATTATGACTACAGAGTAACAAGAACAATTTTATTTATAAAAAGGAGGGAGCTAGTATCTCAATTTAATGCACCTAAAAACACTGACAATAAAATTAAGCCCTCTTCTTCCGAAATTTCTGAACAAATCTACCTTTTTTGTCTTATTTTTTTTTCTCTCCTTAGGCCTGATGTAAAAGCCTATTGGTATGCCTTTGTTCTTAACTAATATTGTCATGTGAGGTGAGAACTCTCTTACATCTGTCATTCAGATCATAAAGCCAACATAGATTATTAAAGCGGTCATTTAATTTTAAAAGTAGTAGTTAGAGCCTCAGCATATTTGTGGGGCATCCTGCAAAGTTCTAATAAAGCTGCTTTTACTTTAATCAGGTTATTAGAGACCTTATTACAGTTTCGATTATTTGGAAATAACAAAAATGAACGCATGCCTCTGTGAGGGAAAGGTGAAGCAACGGAATTACTTTTGTCTGAAAGGAAAATACCTGAAAGGTGACTCGCTAGCCTTCTTTAAGGATGTACGAGTTACTGGAAAGGCAGCAGTGGCCTCATTGTACCCACCGCAGTGCAACGACTCGGAGAGCTGGTGACGGACTGGGCGCTGGCAGTTTTGAAAAAGCCACAGGTACTGCAGATGCCTTTCCTGCCAAACTGGAAGTCAGACACGCTGTCCTTCTGCCAGGCTGCCAGAGCAGAGCCATCAGATAAGTCCTTCCAACTTCCAGAGAAATGGAGAGAGGACAGAATGAGCCAGACGGGAGGGGCTGGAATCCATCCTAGGCTGACGCTGAAACCTCCAACCCGCACTGTCTGGAATGGGCCCTCTCACTCCCTGATTCCTTCGTGGAGGAAAAACCCCAAATCTTCCATGCCTAGGAGGTAAGAGACACTCTCCCAGCCTCAATTCTGCCCCTATGTCTGTCGGACTTTAAAAGACTTCGTCACACCGTCACTTTCAAAAGACAGTTTTGATTTTAACTCCTCCATCTCACCTCGTCTGGCCACAAATGCTCTTTATTTCCTATATTCACTAAGAAAATGGAATTAAATTGCTTCAGGGAGAAATTCAGAACATACATAAAGAATGATGTCCCTGACTGCAAAGTTTCCTGGGTCTAGAGGAAGTTATTGAGAGATACTGTGAAATCTTCTCCCAGAACCAACCTTGGAGTAGAAACACAAGCCTGGTTCTCAGCTGGCCTCTCTCATGGGAGAGGAATGTCTTCACCACCCTCTGATGCTTCCGAATTGCAGTCATCAGATTGCAAATCCAAGAGTTCAAATGCCTGAATCCCTGAAGCCAGCCAATGGTGTTATTTTGTGGCCCTTTATTGATTCAATCTATTATTTTATTAGCATTATCTAAGACGTAGATACTTTAAATCTGGGTTTTATTTTCAGTATTGAACAGAGATCAACAACACTGAATTCCGATTAAGAACTCTTGGAAATATTGTCCGCGCTCTTCTCATTTCCAAAAACATCAGTAGATTTCCATTCATTTGCATATTGGACCACATTCTTTCTTCTCTTCTCTGATGTCTTTTTTTCTATAATTATATGTTTTTATTAAAACAACATGTAACTTTTGCTTATCCACTGTTCTTCCCTTCTTTTTCAAAAATGGGCTACAATTCTCTATCAACTGTCCTATCTCTGTCCTTCTCCTCATCCTCACTGTCCCTGCTTCCTTACCCTGTCCTCCTTATCCTAATTGCTCACTTACCATTTGGATTTTGTTCCTTCCATTTATTAGATATACACAACTTTCCACAATGACCTCTCCTTGCCAAAAGGTATTTTCCTATGTCCCTTTCTTCCTTAGTATCTCTAGGACAGCTTACAGCTCACTCCTTGAAAGGGACTCTGCCTTGAAAGGGACACTGCACTGAGTGATTCTTCTGTTTTTCTGGCAGTCCCTTCTCCATCCCTCTGCTGGCTGTGCACCTCGTCCCACCTCTTATCTGCTGACATGCCTCGGGATGTCAGCCCTCTGCCTGCTTTCCTTTCTACACTTACTCCTTCCTGGAAACACAGCCATTTTCCAGGCTTCACTGACCACTTTTTGCTTCTGACTTCTAAATTCCAGCCCTAACCTGTTACCAAGTCTAACATCTTCAATTGCCGAGTTCTATCAGGAAAAGGTCCATTTTCTAATTTCTAAGACTAGGAAATTTGAATTCATCTTTTACTCTTTTCTCTCATCCCTGTCCTGCCTGTTTTCCCTAACAGTAAGCCATCTGGAAGCCCACTCTTTCAGAGATGGGCTGCACCCATTCAGGGCTACTCATGTGAGCAGGAGTCCTGGAAGCGTAATGAGCAGGAAGGCAGGGGTGTGTGTGTGTGTGTGTGTGTGTGTGTGTGTGTGTGTGTGTGTGTGTGTGTGTGTGTGTGTGTGTGTGTGTGTGTCTAGGGGATCNGGAAGGCAGGGGTGTGTGTGTGTGTGTGTGTGTGTGTGTGTGTGTGTGTCTAGGGGATCACTACCAATTCAAACAGTCTACAAAGATTCTTCGCTAAGAGGGACTAAGTAAGTAGAACCTTAGAAGAGAAATCAGAAGGCTGAGAGGTAAGAATATGTGATCAATATAGAAAGTCAAGCTGGCACAAATTTAAAAGTTTAATGATAGCAAACTGGTATGTGGGGAGAAAGGTACTTTGGTAAGAAGCCAGCAGGCACGTTATTTGATACAGCTACTTGGGATACAAATTTCAGAGCGCCTCTTATAAATGTACATTCACATACTCTATGACCCAGCAATTTCACTTCTTTATATATTCTTATGAAATATATGCTTTCATATGAAGAAAAGGGCATATTTAAGAATTGCCTTGCAACATTAATATTAAAATATTGCAAATAATCTAAATGTGCCAACTAGGGAATGGTTTAGTAAACTGCGATGTATCACTCTGGGATAGGATGTGTCAGGACAAGACTGACATAGATACGTACTGATACAGAAACTTCTCCAAAGACATGCTGTTGAGCAAAGGAGAAAGGTCTCAGATTAACACATACAATGTATCATTTCTATGAAAATATACACATACATAAACAACAGTAGAAGATTACCTTCTTCTCAGGGACATGTGAAGTACACAGCTGTGTAACAGAAGATCCACACAGCAAACCGCTAGGAAGGATTGTTTCTGGGGGAAACGGGATAGGACTGAGGCTGGGATGGTACTCGAAGGGGACTTTATCCTTTTCCGCACTATCATTTTTTTGCAATAAGGAAAAGTTATGTTTCTGTTAATTAAGTAATTATTGGAGAGACAAGGACAGAGGGAAATGAAAAGGGAAGAGAGAGTGAGGGAGAGAGAGCAGGAAAGAGAGAATGAGAGACAGCCAACAGGAATCAGGGAATGAAGCAAAGAGAGGAAACGGAACAGTCAGAAATGAGCCAGGGCACAGATGGATCAAAGGACAGTGAAGTAACTGGCTCTGCAGACACAGCCTGTCCGCTGCAGTGCTCCTCTTACATGGGCTTCAGCACACTTGGCAGGCCCTGAAGTGTCCTCAGAGGAACCATGTTGTGTCAGAAGGAGTGGCCACTGCAGACAGTTTGGTGGGGCCAGGAGAGCAGTGGCTGAATCGTATCTCGATGTGACCTGGAGCACATCAGGTTTAGACCAGAGCCACGGTTGGCTAAAAAGAGGTCTTGTTGACAGGCAGGTGGTTCCAGAAAAATCCATAGACAAGGCAGGCTCAACTTTGGCCAGAGGGTAATGTCCTGTGCACACAGAAGGCAGAAACAGCTCGACAGACTGAAAGTTGGATGCACCTTGCAGGGATAACTGTCAATGAGTTTGTTTTTTCTGTGGAAGACTGAAATACCTGTTGCTTTTTACCTTAGATAGTTCACACTGTTTTCTAGTCAGTTCTGTTATGAGGTAAAGCTCTCATCCTAAAAACATCTTAGATTTCTCCTCAGTTCTTAGTGACACCGTCAGATTCCTGATCCACCTGGATTATTCTAACAGCCGAACAAATGGTTTCACTCTCTCTTCATTACAATGCATCCTACCTACCACTACCAAGTAATTTTCTTAAAGTATCACTTGCCTCTTATCAATTCACTTAAGAAACAGCAGTAATTCTCTTTTGCCCACAGTCTATCCCAACACACTGTCAGGATCAAACTCCTCTGTTTTGCTCTCCAAGTTCTTAGGAATGTGAACCCTGCCATACTTAGCCACCAGGAACTCCCTCTCTGCCCATAACTTGAATCTTTGCTTCCTCAGATCACTGGAAGACAGCCCCCAAGTCTACTCCTTCGAAAGCCTACAACGTCAGTGGGAGACCTCAGAGTTGTTCCTTAGTGTTTCTTCTTCTCAAAGTGGCCTAAAACCATGCACATCACTGTCATTCAGAGAAAATCATTTTCTCTGCTTCTCACCTACTATCATCCTTCCTTTCTTGAACCAAAGGACTTGAGCCATTGATCCTGCCTCCGTGACCGGAACCCTATCACTTTCACGCTAGCCCGTCTTCCTTTTCTTCAATTCAGGTCAGGCTTTTCATACACTCCCCTCTTGTGCCTTTGCTGCTGCTATTAGCCAACTCCTGGACAGTTCTCCCCACTCCTTCCTCTACCCAGATCCTACACATACCTCCATCAGGCTGCATCTCTCTCTGCTGTAGCCTGTTCTAGCAACTTCAGCCTACAGAGGTTGATCCCATCTCTAAATTCCTGCAGCACTCACATCCGAAAATAACACTAATACGGATTTTACTGTGCTTCATTATTTCATGAGTGCATGTGTTCATCTCCTCAGTTTAAGTACCTGAGAGGAAAGAACCGTTATCTTTGATTTTATTGTATTGTCCACAGTCAACATGGTGCCTTGTTCACAGTGAGTAACTACAATGATAGCATAATTTGACGCATCATATACTTGAGCACAATTACCTTTTACGTATTATATTAATCAGAACTCTTTTGGTTCCATACTGTGGTAACTCTGATCAAATCAACTTAGTTTAAAAAGGACTTGGTTCACCTAACTGAAATTATAGCTGCAAATTAACTTAAGGCCAAGTTAGATCCACATGCTCAAGTAATATTAAAAAATCGGTCTTTCTACAATGACATCCAAAAGAATAAAATACCTAGGAATAAATTTAACTGAGGTGGTGAAAGACCTGAACACTGACTGCTTTAAGAAATTAAAGAAATTGAAGACACAAATAAATGGAAAGATATTGTGCTCATAGATTAGAAGAATTAATACTGTGATAATGTCCATACTCCCCAAAGCAATCTACAGATTTAGTGCAATCTCTATCAAAATTCCAATGGCATTTTTCACAGAAGTAGAACAAAGAGATTCCCAATAACCCAAGCAATCTGGGAAAAGAAGAAGAAAGCTGGAAGCATCACACACCCTGATTTCAAACTATATTACACAGATATCATAATCAAAACAGTATGGCATTGGCATAAAAATAGGCTCATAGATCAAAAGAACCCAGATCAGTAGAGAACCCAGAAATTAGCACACGCACATAGGAACAATTTATTTACAACAAAGGAGCCAAGAATATACAATGGGGAAAGGGCAGTCTCTTCAATAAATGGTGTGAGGAGAACTAAACAGTCTCATGCAAAAGAATGAAACCAGACCCCTAACTTACACCACACTTAAAAATGAACTCAAAATGGATTGAAAACTTTAATGGAAGACCTAAAACCACAAAACTCCTCACAGAAAATATAGACGACTAGCTCCCTGACATTGGTCTTAGCAATGATATTTTGGATTTGACACCAAAAGTAAAGGCAACAAAAGTGAAAACAAACAAGTAGGACTACATCAAACTAAAAAGCTTCTGCATAGCAAAGGAAACCATCAACAAAATGAAAAGGTAACCTAGCGAATGGGAGAAAATATTTGCTAATCATCTATGTGATAAGAGGTTATTATCTAGTATATATATAAAGAACTCTTACAACTCAATAGCAAAAAAAAAAATCGTATTAAAAATTCGGCAGAGGATCTAAATAGACATTTTTCCAAAGAAGACAGACAGATGACCAATAGGTATATGTAAAGGTGCTCAACATCAGTAATCATCAGGGTAAATGCAAATTAAAACCACAAACAGCCCCTCACACCTGTTAGAATGGGTATTTTTCAAAAGACAAGAAATAACAAATGTTGGTAAGGATGTGGAGAAAGTGAACCCTCATACACTATTGGTAGGAATGTAAATTGGTACAGCCACCATGGAAAACAGTGGGGGAGATTCCTCAAAAAATTAAAATAGAACTCCTATATAATCCATCAATTCCCTTCCAGGGAATTTCATTTCCTGAAGAAAATAATAACTCAAAAAATTATAAGCACTGGGGAGCCTGGCTGGCTCAGGCAGTAGAACATGTGACTTTTGACCTCAGGGTTTTTAGTTTAAGCTCTACATTGGGTATAGAGCCTACTTAAAATTTTTTAATTAAATTTAAAAATAAATTAAAAAGATATATGCACCCACATATTCACTACAGCATTCTTCACAATATCATGATACACAACTTTAGTATCTGTCGTAAACGAATGAATAAAGAAAATGTCACACACACACACACACACACCCCCATGGAATGATATTTAGCCATAAAAAAGGAAATCTTGCCACTTGCCACAACATGGATGGACCAAAGGGGCATTATGCTAAAGGAACTGAGACAGAAAGATACATGTGTGATCTGACATGTGGAACCCAAAAAGAGGTAAAGAAAAAATCGAGCTCAAAGATACAGAGAACAGATTGGTGGTTGCAAGAGGCATGGGGTAGGAGTGGGCCAAATGGGTGATGGTAGTCAAAAGGTGCCAAACTCCAGTTATAAAATAAATAAGTTATGGTGACATTATGTCCAGCGTGGCAAATAGAGTTAAAATCACACTGCATGTGTGAAAGTTAATGGAAGGAAATCTCAAAAGTTCTCATCACAAGAAAAACAGTTCTGCAACTACATATGCTGATGACATCAGCTCTTAACTGTGGTGATCAATTTGTAATACAGTTGACCCTTGAACATCTCGGGGATTAGGGGTGCCTGCCCTCACATAGTCGAACGTCCATGTATAACTTCTGACCTCCCCAGAACAACTACTAATAGCCTAATATTGACCAGAAACCTTACTGATAACATGGTAGTCATTTATTTAATACATATTTTGTAAGTTGTATTATTTACTGTATTCTTACAAAGCTAGAGAAAAGAAAATATTAAGAAAATCTTAAGAGAAAATACATCTGTAGTACTGTATTGCATTTACCAAAAAAATCCAGGTGTAAGCGGACCCATGAAGTTCGAACTCATTTTGTTCAAGGGTCAAGTGTTCATACAAATATGGAATCAGTAAGTTGTACTCCTGAACCTGATACAACGTTATATGTCAATTATCCCTCAAAAAATAAAAAAAAAAGACTTTCTCCATCTCTCCATTTTGTTTTCTTCTGAGTTGGCTCTCAGGCAGTCTGTTGACCATGAGTGACAAAGGCTGCCACCAGAAACTCCAGGCTTTCATCTCATCACTCTAGAAACCCAACAGAAAGAAACAATGAGGTTGAAATATATGAAATTACCAAAAATGGTTGACTGATGGTAATTTCATATGTTTCAACCTAAGAGTTCCAGAGTCTCCAAGGCCTCAAGTTCATTGGCTCAGGTTCAGTGTCATGCCCACTATTAGCCAATCACTGTGGCCACTAGTATAGACCACTCTTTTTGACCACGTTCGAGCCATGTCCCCATTCATGAGCCATGTCATAAGAAATGAGGTGAAACTGATTCCTCAAAGAAAACTTAAGGTGCTATGGTCAGAAAAGGGGAAATAAAAACAGAAGAGGCCCATCAGATGCCCACTGTGCACAAAATAGACACGAAATGTGTCAATTTACCAGGAAGGTAATGAAGACTCACCTCAGCGAACCTCACCTGCACAGGCTTTTCCAAAACCATGTATCTAGTTTTGTATTTACATTGTTCAATTCTTTTTATTTACTTTTTTTTCTTACGAGTGAGTTCTTTGCATTCCGATCCAAGCACAGATCCCACATAGAGATCTGTCATCTACACGATGGTACAGTAACCAACGCAAAATACATTTTATTTCACGTACAAAACAACGTGGCAGGATTCTTTTTCTTTAAAAGGGGGCATCCAAATTATATAAGCTTTAGAAGCAACAGAACGTGGAAGTGCAACTAGTAAAAATACTCAAACGTGTTTTTGAAACTAGTAAGTATGTATTCCCAGTATACTGTACTTCCTTCTGCTTTTAGTGGAAATAAACCATTTAGTAGGTAGTTTATTCTCTAAGTTCTTCTCAATAACTCAATCTCTTTTGACACTAACAGAAAATAACCTGATCATTCCCTTCAAATCTCCCCAACTTCTCAGAGCTCAGCATCTGCATGAATATTTCTTTGCCTGGGTCACAGACCAACACAAATAAGGCCCTTTTTCATTTTTGCCCCACCTTGAACTTTCCTCCCAGATAAAACCTGCCTCCCGGTATCTCTGATCATGAGAAGCCAGCCCCATTTGAAAGGTGGGGGGGTCTCACTGTGGTTCCTTACAGCACCAACTTGAAGAAACTTAACAGACACTCATATTCACTCTAAACTTACATTTATTTTTAAAAATTGCAAATCAAAATGAATTCTGTGAAATTACCAAACAGAGAATATGAATGTAAGGTGGATCTTATATGGGCGTGAATCTAGGATAGGAGATGGGATCAAAGCAAATAGACCCTCAGAGGACCCATGATTAGGGCTGTGCCAAAATCAGGTCTGGACAACCAGAAAATGTGCCCTTGTTACTGGGATTTCCAACTGCACTTTACCCTTCTATTTGGCAGTCAAACAGCCCCAGGAATGTAAATTCATGCTGTTCTGAGTGTGGGGGAAGGTGAGGGAACTAAGCCTGCCTGCTGCTATTCTGATTACAGCATTTGTCCCTGGGAGAGACAGCTCTGGCACTGATGCGACTTCTCTCCCTTCTCAGCAGAATGGCTTGGGCTGTGTATCAGGGCAGGCCAAGGGGCACCTACAAATGACAATTTCCGCTTAGTCCCCCAGCCGGTTTCCAGACCTAGAGTCACTTGGATGTGGCATTGAGTTTGAACCATTTTTTTCCCTCGCCCCACCTCCCCCAAGAAATATGGCTAGAAACCGGGCAGCACAATTATGTTGCCTTTTTTTCTTTTAACTTGTTGAAACTGTCTCTAGGCAGAAGAAGGGGGGAGTCGAAACCAGATGGCTGTAGTTGGAGTAGAAGCCTACTACCGAGACGCTTAGATCTGGTGGGAGCCACTACTGCCCTGCAGGGAAAGGGATGAAATAAGAGTAGTGGCAAAAGATTTCCAGAAGACTGACCACCGTTATCCTCTGACCACGTACATGTAAAACGAAATCTCTTTTCCTTTAATTCTCCAAAGCACTACCAACCTGGGGTTAAAACAGACTTTAACTTTGGGGGATGGGGGGAGGGTTAGTTACTTGTTATGAAAGGGGTTTATATCACAGGGACTTAAACAGTTTACAAATGAGTATTATCCATTCTTCCTTAAGGCCCCTTAGCCTGCCTGTGTCTTCTTCCTCAGCATCCCCCTCACTCACCAAATGCTAGCAAATCTCACTGAGTCACCTGCTGTGCTCCTCAGCTTCTCCCTACGCACAGGAGACACAGACAAAATTGAGACTGAGGGAAGAGGAATAGTCGGNAAAGAGGAACAGTCGGAGACTTCGGTAAGAGTCATCTTCTTTTATCTTTCAACATTTGGGGAGACTGCCAACAGAAGAGCTCCCCACCCTGGTCTCCGAGTCATCCAGCATCTGGAGGGAGGGGAGCACATCAAGGTCGACATGGGGGCTAATGCCTCCTCCTTCCCACTCTTAGGGAAACCTATTCTCAGTCTTTTGTAAAATACTAGGCAAATAATACTAGGCAAAAACTGAATATCCATTCAGATGTCCACCTGTTAGGGCTTTTTCCTTCCCCAGTAGATGGTGTCTCCTTCAGGACTACTTCTTCACCACTCCAGAAACAACTGGTGTTCTACAATTCATCTCCATCCTGCCACTAACCGCCTGGAGCTAGCACCAGACTCCACGGTTTAAGGGCTCTGTCCCCCAAGACTGCCCACACTTCAGAGACCAGTCACAAGTACCAAGTCCCCGGATTACCCACACTCTGGTCGCACCTGAATCCAATTCAGGAGTTCCCACAAATCCCCCTGAGATTGCATAATTTGTCAGGATGACTCAAAGAACTTGGGAAAGGACTTTAGTTACCAGTTTACTACAAAGAATGCTATGAAGGAAGAGATGCCCAGGGCAAGGTATGGGGAGGGGGGATGAGGAGCTTGCCACCTTCCCAGCCCCTCCACACCTTCAACAACCCAGAAGCTCCCCGAATCCCACTGTGTAGTGGTTTTTATGGAAGTTTCATGATGTAGATATGATTGATAAAGTTACTGGCTATTCATGATTACATCAATCTCTAGCCCTTCTCTTCAGAGAAGTTGGAGGTCGGACTGAGAGTTCCAAACCTCTAACCAATTCTTAGTCTCTCCTGGTGACAAAAGGCTCCTATCACCCTTATCACTGCGATAGAAACCTGGGACAAATACCAAGTATCTTTCTTATCCCACTCCTATCTTGTTTACAAAAAAAAAGAAAAGAAAAGAAAAAAGAAAAGAAAATCCTAGAGACACCCCCTTAAGGTGTTAGTCTTCCTATTTCTGGCTATCCCTGTGTGTGNGAAAAGAAAAGAAAAAAGAAAAGAAAAGAAAAGAAAAGAAAATCCTAGAGACACCCCCTTAAGGTGTTAGTCTTCCTATTTCTGGCTATCCCTGTGTGTGTACTCTCGATGTCACCTTAAAAGAGTGACCTGGAACATCTGATTTGTTCTTCATGAGGCTTTTGGACACATAATTAGTTCCCCTGTGCTAGACCTCTTTATCTGTCCCCTCCAAATAAATCATTCATGAGAACAAACATTAGAGCAGAATGCCAACTCCACCTCTCTTCTTCCACAAGAATCTTGGGATGTCAGTGGTAAAAATGGACTTAAATGGCCCAGCAACTCACTCCCACCCTCCTTCATGCAGGCATCCCCTCCACTTTCCTGGACCACCCACCGATGTCCCATGAAGGAGAACTGGTCATTCTGAATGCCCAAGGGAGACCTGGTGACTCTTACTTGTTGGGTCTCTAAGGGGAAACAGTCAGGGCCGGTCTGGACACTCTGGAACACAAGACCAAGAACTCTACTGGCGAAAATGGGAGGAGGACCAATCTGACTGAAGCCATCTGTGCGTTCTGCCCTACCCACTGCTAGTGCCCCTCCCTGCATGCCCAACAAAGACAAAAAAAAACCAAAACCAAACACAACTATACCAACACACTCAGGCAAACAAAGCTTTCCTTTTAGGTCATCAAGACGTTTTCCTTTTGAATCAAAAACCTCGCTTGCTCCTGGGTTTGGGATTTGGTTGTCTGTGGCCCCCAAATGGTCTCAGATGGTAAGGGCCTTCAATGCACACAGGTTGATTTGAAATCCATGTTTGGGTCCCAGCATGTGGCAATGTGCTCCACTCTGATGACACTTTTCGTTTCTAAGAATAGCGCAGATGAAGTAATATTGCAACTGACGTTCCCGGGGATTTGATTGGGTAAGTGCATAAACTGTGGAGGGAGAAGGGGGGGTTCTCTGGATGGATCACATTAGTATTCCCGTCCTATCAATGTGCGGGGTAGCGCACAACGTCAGGCGGACCGATTCCCTGCGTCTTCCAGTCCCGCCACGGATTCATTTGGGATCCTCAAACAGATGAGCCCGTAGAGACGGGGGATCAAGGCAGCCTATTAGAACCGACTGCCTGCTTCGGGGACTGCCAGCCTTTCCAGGCCTGGCAACGGGGGAGGGAGGGGAAAGACGACGGAGCGCCGCTGCGGGAAGACACTGAAGCAAGAGCGACACTCATACCCCCCCACCCCCACCTTACAGCGCAGGCTTTGAAAGCTGCTCCCCCATCTGAATGGAAACTCAGAACCGCCTGGCGGCGCGTTCCTTCTCGCCCAGCGTTGCAACCCATGCCGAGCGGAAGGTAGTGCGAGCCCGCGCCAGCGCCCAGCTCCCGGGACAGGGCCGGCAATGCTGCTGAGCAGAACTTGACCGAGCCCCTTCCTCGCTGCTTAGTGGAAGCGATGCTGCACGGCACAGCCAGCGCTTCCCCGGCTCTCCTTCAAGCTGAAGGTTACCCACCCGCGCAGCCAGCCCCAACCCTGTGAGCGCCGCGCCTCGATTCCCGGCTCCGGCTGCTTGGCGGCGCGCAGGGCAACCACCGGGCCGCCCGCGCCGGGGCGCACTGCACCAGCGGCTTCGGCTTGGTGGATGTGTATGCATGAGTTCTGCACCGAATGGGCGCAAAAAGCGCCCCAGCCGGTCCACCCGCTCCTCGATCTTCCAGATCAGCAAGCCCCCGCTGCAGAGCGGGGATTGGGAGCGCAGGGGCAGCAATTCCGAGAGCGCCCACAAAACCCAACGAGCCCTGGACGACTGCAAGATGGTAGGTGAAAACTGCGTTTTTGGTTTTTTGGGGGGTTTTTTGGAGAGGAGGTGGGGGAGTCTTGTATGTTAATCGTTTGCTTGACTGCCAGCCACTCCCCCACCCTCAGCTCCTCCATGCCGATCACGTGCACATGCACTATTTTTAAATCTGCAGTCCCCAGATTCGGGGTGACACCCGGGTCGTAATGTCCCCGCAAAGAAGTGCCACGGCGAGGGTCTTAGGGTCGGCAGCTGTAAGTCATGCCTCTACCCCCTTAGAGAACGGTGGATGCGAAAGACACGGTGAAGTGGCTTGCTCACCAGGGAGGGAGGGGATGGGAAGGTGGGGGTGCTGCTTTGTGGGGAGACAGCAGCAAATAAACCCAAACAGAGCACACGGGGCGCTGCAGAGGGGACGAAGGTTCCAGCGCAGAGGCTGTGGCCGGTCTTCCCGTCAGGCTCCTGAGCCAAAGTCTCTGGTTCAGTGGTCTGACAGCAGGTGAACGGTTTCCCTATCGCAACCTATCTTTGGCCTTTCTCCCCCACGCAACTTAAAATCCTTATCTACCTACAGTAAAGGGGAGCAGTATATGTGAGAGTTCCCAACATCAAGCTCTAGTGACCTGGGAGTGGCATATGCTCTTGCTCTTCAGAAACTGAGCCTGAGGGAGGGGGGTGGAGCGGGCGCGGGGAGCAGATATGGAAATAGAGCTTCCAGGACAGGACTCACCGATGAAAAAAACACTTGTCTTGGACAAAGAGAAACTTACCATCTTTGCACCTTGATCTTTAAGCAATCTGTAGGCTCCTTAGCTGGAGACTTGTGGAGTTGTCTGAGGGGTCACTGAAAACCCATGTTTGTATACACCCAAATAGGAAACGTTCGTGAAAGAAATTCAATTCTTTTCCAGCTTGTCCAAGAGTTCAACACGCAAGTGGCCCTGTACCGAGAGTTGGTCATTTCTATCGGGGACGTCTCCATCAGCTGCCCCTCACTCCGGGCGGAAATGCACAAGACAAGAACCAAAGGCTGTGAAATGGCTCGTCAGGCACACCAAAAACTTGCTGCCATCTCGGGGTAGGAGACTCTTGGCATTATTTGGTCATTCACATACATGATGCATGGATGCGGACAGTTATTTAAAGTGGTCAAGACCTTAGAAGTGATGTCTGCAAATCTGGGGTTTTAACCGATCACCCTGAGATCAGGATTCTTTTGAGAGCTATAGACAAACTAACTAGATGCAAAGTACAATCTGAAGGTTGTGTGATTCTTGAATATACATATATTCAAGCTTTGGGTCATTAAGTGATTTTTTTTTAAATTAATTTGCAATATGCTGCCCACATATTGGGACTCGGGGTTTCCGATTTTTTCCAGAATGTGTGGCTGTCAAAATGAAGTTAAGTCATCACACCTCAAGATTATTTGTCATCTGCTGCTAACATCTACTGCACAAAAGTCCAGTTCAGTAGAGAGAAAATCTTTGCTAAATCCTAGATTCACTAAACTATTTATACCATGAGATAAATTCCTGTGATACCATTTAAAATAAAATCCCTAAAATAAAGTCTTGGATATAAATTACTCTCCTTACTGTAGTGGATGGAAGGAAAGTTTTAACAGAAGAAAATTTCTGTGAAGACTGGGGGAATTCACAAATTCATCTAAACCTAAGCTGTTCACGTGCCCCTCCCCATTATTTTTATTTCTTGTTATCACGCTTATGACTCCCCAGTCCTACTTTAGGTGCTAGTACAGTGAGCGAAAACTTTTCTGAGACCCCATCTTCTACGTCCTGATGTCTCAATCTCAGGAAAGAAGTTAGTCATGAATTTTGTCAACAGTTACTGTACTCAAAAAGAACATAGAGGAAGGAAACACAGGAGTCCTTAAAGAAATGCACTAAGTGTTTGATTCCATCTGGATATAGCCTTTTATCTGTTTTCTGTGTATGTCTGTATCACAATCGAAGGTCAAGTCTATCAGACTAACCTGATTATCTTGCAGATTGATCATGTGTAGGAATTATGTCTAATTTCTTCATTTGAAAGAATCACTCTTTACTATCTTTAATGCCAATAATATGTATAAGGCCAATGGTATGTATAGTGACTATTGGTATATATAGATTAGAAACCCCTATGTTGCCTTTCTCAATAACTACATTTAACAAGTGGCATTTTGTATCAAGAGAAAAGATATACTATCTAATGTCCTTGAAGTGAGACATAGAGTTTATTACAAACCTATTGCTTTTGGTAGAAATATTTAGAAGCCTCAGCCTTTTTTGTTTTAATTGTTACACTGTGCCTAACAGGAAGTGAATCTGGGATTCCATCTAGGAGGTGCAAAGGGATTCAATGTTCAAGGAATTTGGGAAAGAAATGCAGCTGTGATAAATCCCAGAGAAGAAAGGAGGTAAAACACTCAGAAACACAAAGGGGAATAGTGGTAGAATAAAAACTGTAGAAAAACAATGATTCAGAAGGGAAAACAGATATACAACAGGAAATGTTATGCCCAGAGCTAAAAAGTAGCATTTTTGTCAACTTTGTGTCCTAGACTGTATGATGGGGTTATATTCAGGACCCCTCTAAGGTGAAACTCAAATTGATGACAGGTGATAATCACAGAAGATAGACTGGAGAAGGAAACAAGGAGTTCAGTTTAGTCTGTGACACCCATGAAATTCAAGTTCTTCCAAAGTTTCAGGAAAGAAGGAGTCTGAAACTACTGGCTCAAAGTTGAGTTTTGAGGATTTGAGATGGATTTTATATACTCAGGGGTTGGTAACCCTTTGCTACTTACTTTTATGTTACCTGAGAGTTGATTTTATTGGGAGCAGTTCTGTAAGACTTAGCAGGAAACTATGTTCTTAGAGCCTCGATAAGGTAAGGCCAACTCTGTACAATGTTCTAGGACAGAATCTGAAACATTTCCTCCCTGAAATAATGAATACAATTTAACCTTCTTTCTAAAAACAAAACAAAACAAAACAAAAAAAAACACGGTATTATAACTGAAGGAAATCCCTTTAGCTTCTTACCATGTGGGTTTCATTAGTGAAGGATGTGATTCTGCTTGGTGGAATTCAGTCCCTGACATTGCTAGTTATATATTGGCTCTCATGTCAAGCTTGATGGGAAAGCTGGTGGGGAGACTGTAGCATTCACCTTAAAATCTGAAGCAGAGTTAAGAAAAACAAAGGCTCCCGGGGAATGTAGGCACAAAGGCTGGGTTTCTTGAGCACCCATCATTTGCCAGCACAATGTAGTTAACTCATAGAATAATCCTCCGAGGGAGAGATTGTTATCCTTATTTTTACAAACGGGTCTCAAAAAGGTTAAGGAACTTGCCCAAAGTTACACAACTAAAAAGTGGTATGACTTTGATTTGGCCCCACGTTGCATGCTTCTGAAATCCATGATCTTCCCTCTACATAATGCTGCCATTTAAAAAAGTATTATGTAAAAAAGGAATGAAATCTGAAAACACACTAACATATGGATTAATCACAAGAAGAGTATGCTAAATCAAAGACACCAGTCACAAAATGCCACACGGTCTATTATTCCTTTTACATGAAATGCTCAGGAAAAGCACGTCTATGCACATCAGAAAGCCGATTAGTGGTTGCCTTGATCTGGGAGTGGGAACAGGGAGTCACTGCAAATGAGCTTGAGGTCACTTTTTGGGGGGATGGAAGTGTTCCAAAATTGACTGTTCAACTATATAGTTACTAAAAATCATTGAACTGCACATTCAAAACGAATGAAGCTATGATGCATAAAATATAACTCAAGAAGTGTCCTGTAGAAAGGTGTAATCACCATCACCATGAACAGCACTTGGCCTTATTCTTTCCTACATATACAGCTTTTAGTGAAATGGGTAGGAACTCTAGGGATGGGGAAACAGAAGACTTGGCTCTCCGTGCATTCATCAAGATGCCGGCCTGACAGCTATCACCGAAACTCCAGTGCTTTGCTCTGAGTAGGAACATAGGTGGGGCAAAGGCAAGACTTGAAGGAATCAATGAAATGACTTATTTCTTAACCAGCACAGACCATTCCTCTCTTGTTTATCACCTGGCCTTGGGGCCAGAGGAGACAGACTGGGCTGAAGGTAGACAGGGTCAAAAGAGACTGAAGCAAGATAAATAAAAAAGAGGAGAAAAGCCAATGAGCTGGGATTAAGCCACAGATGCTTAGACCCTCTTCATCCCTAAATGACATCCTCAAGGAACGGTGACCACAAGAGAAGAAAACTCAGACTGTGTTTCTCACTGGCTGGCCCTGGGTAAGATGGCTGTCATCACAGATGTCATCACGGCACCTTCTCAAACTGTGCCTAGATCAGCCAAAGTTGCAGCACAACCTTTTCTTTTGAGGGCAACTGTTGTCTTCTGAACAGAGCCAGCCAGGTGAATCCCCACTCTCTCCTGCCTGGTTTGAGTGACCACAGTTACGGTCCCTGAACCTCGCATTGGTATTAAAGCTAAGAGGGGCCTCAGGGATCACTTGCTACAATGGTCCCCAAACTTGTTTTAGCAGCAGAGTCTTCCTTCCATCTAAATGTGGAAAGTCAGACTTAGAAGGCAGGTTGAAAGTGGCATTGCTCTGCCCTGCTTAGTGTGTGTGTGTGTGTGTGTGTACACGTACACATCAGGAGTAGGTGGCTACCAGGAGCCGTGACCTTGGACTTCCTTCCCAAAATAACTTCTGTGATACCTTTGAAGAATGCCTAGGGCTTCAGGGCCCAGAGTCTACTGACAGAGCACAGTCTCCTTGTTTTGTGTATTTGAGGAGATATAGAGGATTTCAAGTGACTTTAGAGACAACTTGGGCAAGAGTATGTGAACGCTTAGCACTGAGGCAGACCTGGGCGGGGAACCATCTCCTGTGACCGTGATGGAGCTACTTCTCTGAGCCTCAGTTCCCTCCTCTGTAAGCTAGTTGTCATGCTCCCCGCGGGGTAGTTGAGAGGATCTGTGGGGCCAAGTACGTGACTCCCAGCCTCGAGAGGATACGCTGCCAGTCCAAGGCTGCTCTAAGACTGGAACCCATGCCAATCGCTCCCTGGTCTGGCGCCAGTTCGATCAAACACAGCATGTCCTGAGAACGAAGAGAAAGGAGCCCAGCGCGCACAGGCTAGGAACCACCCAGAGGCGCCGGTATCCTCCCGCAGACGCCGGGAGGTGATGCTGTGGCTGGTGGGCAGGGGGTTGGGATTCCTCTTCCTCCACGGCTGCTATGGTGCCTGGGCTGCCCTGCATCGCCTTCACACCACTACCTTCCGGCGGTGGCTGCTGACAAAGCGAACATGAGGTTTAAGCATGAAAATGTGAGAGGCAGTATCCAGTGATGGGCAAGAGCTCTGACTCTAAATCAGATTAGACTGGGATAAAATCCTGGCTTTACCACTTGCTAGGAATCCATGTGTACTGATATGCATACTGCTTTGCAGCGTGCTAAAGGTCAGACAGGCGCTCTGGTCCAAGTACATAGACTTTGCCTGGTTCAAATCTCAGCCCTGCCTTTCTGCGAATAGCGTAAGCTTGGATGAAGGTAGATATTCTCCCTCCCTGCCTCAGTCTTCTCATCAGAAAAATGGGGTTAACAGCTAATGAGACTGAATCATATGGTACTGTAAGGACAGAGTAACTGAACATACATCAAGCACCCAGAAGACTGACTAGCACACAGTTACACTATTAGAAATTCAGATTAGTGTTTGTATAGTTATTCATAAGACATGCAAAATTCAGGACATCATGATACACTCATACGAAAAATAAATTTATCCATCAAATATTTTTCAAATACATACTTTGGTTGAAATAAATTTTTGTTTATCTTAGTTCCTTATATTATGTTTGGAGGAATTTTCTAGGTTGAGGCTTCCCAGATGGCTATCAAAAGGCTTTTCTTTCCTTCTTTCTTTCTTTTCTTTTCTTTTTCTTTCTTTTTTTTTTTTTTTTTTTTTTTTTTTTTTTTTTTTTTTTTTTTTTTTTTGGAGAGCATGAGTGGGGGAGAGGGACGGGGGGAGAGAGAATCTCAAGCGGGCTTCACACCCAGCGCAGAGCCCGACATGGGGCTCGATCCCACAACCCTGAGATCATGACCTGAGCCAAAACCAAGAGTCAGATGCCCAACGGACTGAGCCACCCAGGCGCCCCAAGGCTTCTTTATTAAACCTTAAAAATATGGATATGTGAGGATTCAAAAGTAGTTTAGAAAGATTTTCTTTGTATAAGTCAAACTCCATTCCTCATAAATTACGTTCTATTTATAAAGTTTTGGGGCCTCGCGTTGGTACCGGCTATATGACATTGGAAAAGTCTGTTAAATTCTCTGTACACCTCAATAAAAGGGCTGAACGGAATGACCTGAGTCTTTGGCTCCATAGTTCCAGTGTTCCATGTTAATTCAGGGGGAACCACACAGACTTCATTTACAGAACTAATCTATAAAAAATAAAATAAAGAGAAGCATCATGCATGAAGTTTGATGATTGAATTCCAGAGATAATTTGTTGAGATGTGAACACACTATGATCACAAGAAGAATCTTAATTTCCTAATGGGTTCTGGAAACAATATAATGTATATCATAGAGATTCATACCCAGAGATTTCAGATTTTTCCCTCTAGCAATTAGTTTCCTGACCAACCATGCCTCATTTACTCTTCTTTCTGCTTCCATCTCTCCTCCTGTTTTTTCCTTTTTTTGGGGGGGGGGCGGAGGTCTATTTTAGTTTTGTTTGACTCCTATTTGACTTTTCTGCCCCATTTTTTCCAGTCCCACTTTTAGCTGGTTCTTATTTGTTCCTTGTTCTGTTTGCCAGGAAGTCAGGAGAGCAGGGAGAGGGAGAATTCAGATTCGCAGCTCAGTAATGCTTCCTTTCCACACTGGGGCTGAGACAGCAGCCAGGACGTGGGGTGGGAGAGTACGGAAGTGCTTGGTGAGCATGGAGGCAGCCCTCACAGCTTTCTTAATCCACATGACGGAGGAGGCCTCATTAGTACAAGAGGCCTGGTTGGCAGGCCTGCCAAGTCACCCACTCTGTCCTGTATGTTGCCTTTCTATTACAGGTGCTTTTGCTTTAAAAATGTTAGCTCTCACTGGTCAAATAATGAAAGGGGAGTTATATATGCTATCCATCAAAGGGAAGGACGGGAGAACAATTCTCTATCAGTGCGCTGGGGCTACGGTAACAAAGTACCCCACAGCAGGTGGCTTAAACATCACAGAGTTCTTGTCTCACAGAAGGAGGCTACACGTCCCAAGATCAAGGTGTGGGGAGGGTTGGCTCCTTCTGAGGGTTAGGAGGAAGAGTCTGTTTCTCTCTTCCAGCTTCTGGTGGTTTGCTGACAATCCTGGTTGTCCCTTGACTTGTTGAAGCATCTCTGTTTTCATCTTCATACATCCTTCTCCCTGTGTATGTGTGGGGGTCCAGATTTTTGTCTCTTTATAAGGAAACCAGTCATACTGGATGAGGGGGCCTAACCTAGTCCAGTACGACCTCATGCTAACAGAACTAATTATATCTGCAACAACGTATTTCCAACTAAGATCTCATTCTGAGGGACTGAGAGTTAGGACTTCAACATATGAATTTGGAGCTGAGGAGACATAAGTCAACCCAGAGCAAACTCCCTTGACCCATCTGTAGGAGAATGAACACTGTGGGTTGTTTGGGCCCAGTGGGAATGGGGGTAGAGCTCAGCCCAGCACTTTGTACATTCTGTCAACACTTCCACACAGAGACTGGGACTGCCCAGTGCCCCGTGCTTTATCATTTGCAAGACTTTATTTTAGCTCATATAAGGGGTGGGGTTTGTGACCAAGGACTAGATGGCTTTCTGTATGAAATGAATGTGATCACAAAGGTATTGAATCCCCAATGTGGTCAGCACTTGGCTCTAATTAATTTAACTACTAGTGTGTAAACATGGAACATAAAGGTGGAACAAAAATCCAGCTGCAGGAGAGAATATTTGGGGGCGGGGGAGAATAGGAGAGCCATGTGACAGTCCCATTCACGGTGCTCACTTCTCTCATCCACATGGCTAGAACTGGGTAGGTGCTGGTGGTCCCTCAGGGGTACTAATACTATTGTTTAAGAACCATAAGCAACTGACACAGTACTGATTCAGACCAAATTAAAGAACAGTGCTATTATTAGCCACAAAATGACAGGTGATATGCAATCTAGACAAGGGCTTCCCCGTTGCCTGTTGAATTTAGCTTTTTATGCTTTGAATAGATCTCTGACCTTCACCCTGCTAGAGCCTTCTTAACAAATGCTCCAGTCAGAGAGAAAATTAAACTAAAATGAACTTTAGGAAAATTTATTGTCATTTTATTATTTAGATGGTGAAGTACAAGAGAGCAAGGCTGTGTTTCATTCATGCTTGCACCCTGAGTGGCAAGTCAGTGAGGACATGTCCATTTTGTTCGTTCACTACCTTTACTTGGTACGGTAAAACCTATTCTGACAAAGACTTCAGTAAGAACTGCTCAGTTGGGTTAGTTCACATTTTATGACTTATCTATTGCTTTGGACCATTATTTCTTTCTGATTTGTAACAGTAAAACCAGTATGTTTTCAAACAACAGAAGACTTAAAAAGCACATCTAAGGTGTACCTGGGTGGCTCAGTCGGTTAAGCGTCTGCCTTTGGCTCAGGTCATGATCTCAGGGTGCTGGGATCGTGCCCCGTGTCAGGCTCCCTGTTCAGTGGGGAGTCTGCTTCTCCCTCTGTCCTTCCCTCTTTCATTCTCTCTCTCTCTCAAATAAATAAATTCTTTAAAAAAATTTAAAAAACACACACCTAAGCAATTTCTGAGGCATAGGTGTTCGTTTTTACAGGGGATCAACGGGCAGGGTGCATTTTAAGATAACTCAAATTATGTTTAAAATTATTTCATAAAATATCACCCTAACATCTGTCTGCTCAGTGGATATTGAATAGTTAACTAATGATTTTCCACTAGGATCACCTTTAAAAGGCGTATTTAAATTTTCAGCCCTTGAAAGTTTAATTGTGTCTCTTCTAAAAGGATATCCACATAAAGCACAGCTCGAGAGCAGTAACTATATTCATTTATTTCCTCTGCTCTACAAGACTTGACTTTAAAAAAGCCACAGGAAAAACATTTAATTGCTTGTCTATATACATATATGCACATATGTATATTGCTTGTCTATATATATGTATTTATATATAAACAAATACTAAAATTTGTGAAATAGACTCTTGTTAGCATAAAGTGTCTGAGCCTTTAAACGGAAGAGCTGATTTAGCAAAAAATCCTCCCCCGTCAGGTTAACAAAAACCGACTTAACATTTGCAGCTGTAAGGAAACTAATCCTCGACACCGATTTCACTGAGCTGGCGCAAAAGGGGAAAAATGGACGAACCCAGAAATCAAACCCCTAGTGTATACTCTAGTCACTAAGAATAAGTCAGTCAGTAAACGATAAATCCCCTCACCCCGACTCAGTCAGCAAACTCTATGAGGTCTTATCTTCTTCAATGTGCACTCTTTCTCCTTTCCTCCCCATGTCTGAGGTCACCGCCTTGCTCACAGATGGTCCCCCCAGGCCATCAAGCACCGCACTATCTCCCAGTTGGTCTCTGCACCGTCAGTCTCTCACCTCTTCTTTTCAATTTATTCACGAGTTCTAGAACTAATCCTCCTGTAATTTTCCTCTGATCTTGCCACTTCTTGGCCTTTAAACTTCAAGCCATTGCCCATTACCTAAAGCAGTGTTTCTTCAGACATGGTGCTCCCTGGATTGGCTGTCTCAGAATCACGTGACGTGCCCTCACATTGAAAAATGCAAAATCTCTGGAGAGTGAGGGGTGGAAATTCCAATTTTTGACAAGTACCACCCCATCCCTCCAGGGGATTCTTGAACATGCTCAATATGAGGCCTGTCGGCCTAAAGCAGTGATTCTCAACTTGGGCAACACACCGGAATCACCTGGGAAGCTTTAAAAAAAATTGCTGATGCATGAAGTCCATCCCTAGAGTTTTTGATTTAAACTATCCGGGATGCAGCCTGGGCATTGAGATATTTTTTTAAAGCTCCGCAAGTGGGCATCTGTATCAAAATGGCTTATATGTGGTTACATTTAACAAAAAATTCAAAGAAGCAGTTGCTTAATGACACCAGTGTTTCTTCCCTCAAGAAAAGGAGCCCCAGAATGAGAATTCAGCACCTGCGCAGTGGCTCCCTGAAATCGTTGCTCTGTTGCCCATTCTTAGCATATCCTTTCCACCCTCAACCTGACTTTATGATGCAAGATTATGATGGGAGCTCCAGCCAGCAGCCCAAATTCCAGACTAGAGGAAAGGATGAAGGGGGAAAAGGCCACACTTCCCAGCTGGGTCAGCCCTTTTTAAGTAAACCCAAACCAAACTTCTTCCAGAACTGCATCGCGTGGTCACACCTAACTAGAGAGGAGACTGGGAAGGGTATTCTTCTCTGATTGACATCTTAACTAGAAAGGAAAGGGAGAGAACGGATACTGGACAACAACGAACTCTCTCGGCCACAGCACCCAACCTGTATTCCTGGGCTCTTCTCTTACCATCTGACTTGTGAACGCTTTAGTTACTCAAACTGATCGACTTCCTGTTCCCTAAAAGTATATAAGGGATGCTCCCATCCTGTTAGTCTACATTTGTGGGTTTTCTCTATAAAAGTCTACCCTTCAGCCATTATTTTTTTTAAAGATTTTATTTATTTATTTGACACAGAGACAGAGAGAGCGACAGCAAGGGAGAGGGAGAAGCAGGCTCCCAGCTGAGTAGAGAGCCCAATGTAGGGCTCAACTCCAGGACCCTGGGATCATGACCTGAGCAGAAGGCAGACGCTTAACCAATGGAGCCACCCAGGTGCCCCAACCCTTCAGCCATTTAAAGAGATCATTTACTCTCCCGAATGTCAAGGTCTTATGTGTTGTCTCCTCATAGCTCACCATACTCCTCACACAGAAATCCAATAGAGAAGGAAGAGCCCCAAAGGGATTAACAAGCCTCCGCTGCTTTTCAATGGATCTATGGAAAAGATAAGAGGTACAGGAACCACGTGGGAAGGCAGGAAGTTGACAAGGTACCCTTGAAAGGGGTTGAGTATAATCTCCAGACAGGATGTGAAATGGGATAGGGCCTGCAGGGAGTATAAGCAGTGGCACTCAAGAAATCAATTCAAAAATATCTACCTGAGATTGAGTGAGACTCTTTTTGGAACAATTTTAAAACTTCTTTTAATAAATCAAGGGAAGAATTTCATCAAGGAGTTAAAATCTGATGCGCTATTAAGAATAAAAGGCAGAGAGGCAGTGCTTTCTGGATATAAGGATAAGCTGCGAGACAACCATGATCAAAATTACAATACGGTCATTAAGAAAAACTGAACTGGAAACTCATCACATATAAACTATGTTAGCTACAGCAGCTGGGTCCTAAAATGCATTTAACCCATTGTTTCCTAAATTGTAAACCTATGCAACATAGGACAGTGTATTCTATGGGGAAATATATTCTTTTTGCAACTCTGGAAGTTTCCTCTCTGGGAAACTATTTATAGAGCACCCACCATATGCCACGTGCTTTTCTAGGTGGTGGAGATACAGCAGTTCTGAACAAAATAAAGAAGGTTCCTGCATTGTTAGTGAGGATGACCAAGAAGTGCTATGGGTCTGAATGTTTATGTTCTGGCACAATTCCTATGTTGAAAACCTAATGCCCAAAGTTATAGTATTGGCAGGGAGGGCCTTCAGGTGGCGCTCAAGCCATGAGAGGGAAGCCTCCATGAATAGGATTAGGGCACTTATAAAAGGGGCTCCAAAAAGATCCCTCACTCTGAGGACACAGCAAGAAAGCACCAGCTATGAACCACGCAGAGAGCCCTCACCAAACATGACCAGGTGGCGTCTTGGTCTTGGCCCAACTTCCAGACCGATGAGCAATAAATTTCTGTTGTTGCAAGCTACCCAGTCAGTCCATGGTGTTTTCTTATAGCAGCCTGAATGCACTGACAAAAAACTAACAGGCAAAAGAGAGTGCAATTCAGAGGGTGATAAATGCAGTGAAGAAAACAGAATATGATTAAAGAATGATGGATGACTGTGGATAGTTATTTTAAGATGGGGTTTTCAGAGAGGCCCCCCCCAGAAGGTGACATTCTAACCTAGTATCTGACCTTGAGAAGGTGCCAGTCAGGTGATGATCTGTGAGAAAAGAACTTCAGCCAGAGGGAAGAGCAAATGTAAAGGTCCAAAGATAAACTGACCTAGTCCTGTATAAGTAAAAAAAAAAAAAAAAAAGGAAAGAAAGAAAACTAGATTATCAGTTTGGAAGGGTCTTCGGCTGCAAGTAACAAAGATTGGATTTCAGTGACTTAAACACGGAAGAGTTTATTTTCTCAAGTCATTAAAAACTCAAGGGTAGGGGATAGTAAGCATCCGTTCATGATTCAAAGATATCAGGTATGAGACGTGAGAGGTCCCAAGGTCCCAAGACTGCTGCTCCAGCTCTAGAAATTGTGTCTATGTTCCCAGCAGGGAGCAAAAGGCAAGGACATAAGATAATTAAGTGCATCCCTTTCTGAAGGACTTTCTCAGAAGCCTCACACAGAACTTCTATGAACAGGTCATTGGCCAGGACCAGGTCATGTGGGTCTCCCGACCACAGGTTTAATGATCTGACTCACACAACATCCCTCACCATACTAACTGGCCAGTGAGGACAAAAATTTCCCAGTCTGTAAGCCAAAGTGACACTTCCTGAGGCCCAGGATGGGATCTTTAGCAAGACTGGGGATGGGTAGGGAGCCTGGACGTGAGACATGGGGAAAGGGCTGCTACGGTGGGGAGAAAGAATGCGAGGTGATCCCTTGACATCCACCCACTCCTTTCTGCCCATTTTCTTCTTGGTTTGTTTGTTCACTCATTTATCTGTGAAATACTGAACATCTACTCTGGACCAGGTGCTGTGCTACATTCTGGAAATGTAAAGATAAATAAAACACAGGCTCTGCCTCTGTGGAACGTAGGGGCAGCATCTGTGCAGAGACACGTGAAGACCAATCACTGCAGAATGGGGTCATCAGCGCCGTGATAGAAACATGCAGGTGATACGGGACAGACATAAAGGAGGCAGTGGTCAGCCCTGCTCGGGGGCTGTAGCCAGGAAACAAGACTTCAAAAAGGGGGTGGTGGCACTTGGACCAAACTCTGAAGAACAAGTGGCAATGGCCTTTCTCTTTGTGTGGCTGCAGGCTTCCTGCCACGCGTCAATATTTCTGTCTTGAACCAAGGGAAAGTAGAAATAGCAATGTTGATATGGTGAGAACCAACTATGTGCTGTACCCTTTCATGAGTACATGAGTTCATCTGAAATGGTATTTACTCAGTCCAGTGAGAGGTTTTCAAGTCTGATATTTTGACTAAGAAATGCATCTACCTCAAAGTAGCAGAGATTAGACTACAGGGATCTAATCCTAGAACCAACTATGTAGGTAGGTGGGAGCTGGGGTTACCCCAGAAGTTTGATCACGTGAGGACTGTGGACTTTGGGATTCTTTGTTTTCATTTTCAGATTTTTTAAAGATTTATTTATTAAAGAGAGAGAAAGTCTTCGAGCACACATGAAGGAGGGAGGGGCAGAGGGAGAGAGAGTTTCGAGGAGACTCCATGCTGAATGCAGAGCCCGATGTGGGACTCGATCCCACGATCCTGAACCGAAACCAAGAGTTAGATGCTTAACCGTCTGCGCCACCCAGGCAACCCCGGTCTTTGGGATTCTTTGCACTTTTCCTTCATGCCTCCAACTATAGTGGTCCCATGCTGAGCCAGTGAGGCTTTAGGCCTCTCTCTTGAATCCAGATGAGACACACCTGGAGGCTTTCCAGAGCACCCAGAATGCTAGATATTTTTCTCATTTTCATTTTGCAGTAAATTTAGATTGACAAAGTTGAGCTATTTGGTTAATTGGTGGGGCTGGGGTTTGAACACTGGTCTCTGTAGTAGCAGAGTCTTTATTCTTGACACTATACCAGGCTATTCCCCAGACAGCTTTCTTTCTTGGAATGGCCCCAAAATTGGCCTACCTGCTTTCCTTCCCTTTCATTGCCACTAAATACTATTTCCACTCAAAGTCTCCCCCGCCCCCAACACACTTCAGGACAAGGACCTCTTCAGCTGGCACACAGCTGATTTGAAGGCTTTTAAGGTTTACTCAGAGAGTAAGAAGAGGAAAACAAGCAAGAAGGAAAAAAAAAATAACACAGTTATGGTCTTTCTGAAGCTGCCAGTAGTGTGAATGGACCTCAGCTCTGCATTCTGGAAGCCTTAGCACTTCTCTCTGAGCCCCGACTATTTCAGACTTTCTCCATGTTAGGTCTACTCAGATCCTTCCATCCTCAGGTACCTTCTTTCCTGCTGGCCCGTGGAAGTGCTAAAAATGAGCATGTGCCATCAGACTTTGACCCAGGCCTGGGTAGGCTGAATTCTTGGTTTCAGGAATCAACGTGCTTCTTCCCAGCAAAGGACATGTGAGTAGGAGCAGGACACCCCATGACCACAGTGACACTGGTCATGTAAGCCATCAATGAGTACAAGGGTGAAGACAGAAACGGAAGTGAAGAATGCTACCAAGTGTGCAGGGACTCAAAGGTCAGAAAACTTCCCCCTGAGGTGATAGGTACACCCAAGAAAGTGACATTCAAGCTGAAGAGAAATCTGGGAAGAACTCATTGGAACAAGAATGCGAAGAGATCATCAGACCCATCTCAAAACACCACTTCTTCAAATACACCAATCCTTGGTCAATGAACCCACAAAAGCCCCTATTCGCCAAGCAAATGGAGTTTAAAGTCACCATAGTTATTACCTACATTGCCCTCCTCAACAGAGCTCCAGTTTTTAGCCAGAATGACAGCTTGTTAGAGCTTCAGGCTCTGAATCTTGGACTTTTTATTCCCTCAGTGGGTCTCATTTGGAAGCATTTCAATTTGACATGGAATTCTTATTTCCATTCTTGCAATCTACTTACTGAGCTGAGGAATTGGGTGAAGCTGATTTTTTCTTTCCTTTCTCAGATATTCATGATACATCAACAGATCATTTCTGATTTTTCATTTTTCAACAGCATTCCTACCATCTCATAACTGTGGAAATTCCCATTTATCTTAGAAGAATAAACCACTCCCCCTCACCTACACGGACATATTTCTGATGCAGGTTTCCGATATGCCCACTTACTGGGTGGAAGTAAAGTCCCCACAATTGCTGCTGGTATATAGTAAGCACTTCGTGCCTCTTGAACTCTGTATCTCAAACATTGTGGGTTTTATGTCATTATTTTTGTTCAAATGGGTTTTGTTATTTTGGTTTTCTTTTACAGTATCCCATGCCTGTCCGTACTTATTCTACTGTAACAAGCAGCAGGCAGAGCAAGAAATGAATAATGGGAAAGCTAGTCAAGGATAAATCTTAATTTTAAGAGTATTGTTCTTCCTGGCACTTTATTAACTTTCATAAAAATCTATTCATTTTGATTTCCTAATAATCCTTATCTGGGTCCCGCTTAAAAACAATGGCTAGTATACAAAGACCTTCCCGATGAGGACCCACTACAGAATTTTCACCCCTCAATGAGCTAGACGAGGCAAATATAAATCATCAGAATCCTGTTGTAATTTGGGAATGTGTATTTTAAGTACAGTTGTCCCCTCCATGGAACAGAGAAATGCCCTAGATACCGGTGTGTTAAAGGTCTTCAGAGAAAGAGAACCACTAGGGATACACAGGGTGTGTGTGTGTGTGTGTGTGTGTGTGTGTGTGTAAAATGGGGAATTGGCTCACCTAGTTTTGGATGCTGAGCAATCCCACAGTTTGCTCTCTGCAAGCTGGAGACTCAAGAAAGCAGGTGGTATAGTTCAGAGTCCAAAGGTCTGAGAACCAGGGGAATCAGTGGTTTAAGTCCCAGTCTAAGGGCAGGAGGAGACAGATGTCCCAACTCCATAGCCAGGCAGAGAGAACTCAACCTCCCTTAACTTTTTGTTCTATTCAGGCCCTCAGTGGATTGGACAAGGCCCATACACGTTAGGGAGGGCCATCTGCTTTATTCAGTCTACCAATTCAAACACTCATCTCTTCCAGAAACACCCTCACAGACACACACAGAAATATTTAACCAAGTATCTGGGCATCCTGTGGCTCGATCAAATTAACACATAAGATGAACCATCACACTGGGTCCATTCCCTTGATCACAGCAGATGGCTGAAAGCCCCGTAACCCATAATTCTCAGAGCACAGCCGTGGGGAGATCACCTGTGTACACTGGAGAGGCTTTCTCTATGTGCACAGTGAGGGGAGAGACTGGAGGAATTCCCTACCAGTCAGCATGCGGTCAGGAATGAGGGCACCGTTCACCTCTCACCAGGGAGTAACAACATGGCAAACAGTAGGTTCTGAAGGAGATTGCTCGATCTTCCCAACTGGGGGACTCCCATGAACATCTTTCGCCAGAAGTCATGTTTCCTTACTATCTGAATTTTGAGCTCAAATGGCTGCATCTGTTTTAGTACCATACCATCACTGAATAATGAGGAAACTGCTCAGATTATTTTAGGCCACAGCATGCACCATAATGCAAAATCACTTGGCAAATGTTCTCTCCATAAAACAAGCTTTATCAACCGTTTTTTATATTCATAGATTCAATCTTTTGTTTTCTGAGGATGAAATATGGTTTAAGTTACCAAGTCTGTTCAGACTCAGAGCGCCTTCACATTATGCTCTGAATTTCAGGATTAGGTTATGGTACAGGCACCACCAGAGATCTGATGTAAAAATGTGAAATGATTTCAGGTATCTATTTAGGTGTCATCTTTGCGAAAGAAAGGTCATCATGGTCATTCTGGGACAGTCTTTTCCTCACACTTCAGCATTATAAAAGCATTCTCCAAGTTCAGACAAGGAAATTCTGTAGGACAAGGGGAAGGATGCAGGAAAGGGGAACGATGTATCTGGAAAAGAGGTAGGAGAGAAAGTGGGGAAGGAAGAATGAATTTGTTCTTTGGGAAATGGGCTGATTAAGGAATCAGGATACAGGAATGAAGTGAAGAGAAAAATAAAGGGAAATACGCAGTCACGGGGTTAGTGGTCAGAGGAAGCTCAAGCTTTCCAAACCCAGGCCCACCACAGGCCCAAAAGACGATGTGAAGAAGCGAAGTAGGCCAGGTGCGGTGGTGCGGGGAGAGCACACGCCGGCACGTCTGAAGCAGGCAGCTGCCACCCAGGCTTCATTGATTGCTGGTTTCCATGTGGAAAGGTGGGCCGAATGTGCCCTATTTGTGGCTTTTTTGTTTCTTAAGAGAATCCACGAATTCACACTTGTGTGTCAAAGTAACCCGATTTTAAAACGTTGGCCAAAAGAAAAATTCTGCAGACCACAAGTGGCCCTCAGCCATTGGTGTCTACCTCTGTTAATTATCACCTGCTTCTTGCTAGGAATACTTGCAGAATGTTGGATGTGAACAATAAGAAATACCAGGAGGTCTTCTCATTCGGGGTTGGCATTAGTAACTCTGACCTGTATTACCTTTTCAGTTTCTTTGTTGCTTTCAGAATGGCACCTTGGGCATTTAAAACTTGTCAGTATGTGTCACCTTGTTAAAACTAATAACCAAATACAGAGATAGATAGATAGATAGATAAGATAGATAAGATAGATGGATCTTTGAATTGTTACGTAAGGCAGGCCAAAAATACTTAATTCGCCTTAGGAACATGTTAAACATTTCTGGAATTGAACCTAAGGAGAGAAAATAGAATATTGGTACATTTGCCCTGAAGTCAAATTCCTTGAAAGACCTTTCTCCTTTGATCAGAGGACAATTATTTAAATTATCATACAGCTGACACCTTACTTTCTCATATCAAACAAGAGCCATTGGTCTTATTATAATCAAGATCAACACAAATAGCCTGTCAGATACATAACAGAGTCAGAGGTCCACATGAATGCTGAATAGGGAGCAATTTTTTTTTTAACTAAATGAAATCCTAAGGGGGAGGGGGCAAGAGTCAACCTGATTTCTTGTTATTTTTATCAGCTGGCAGCTGATAGGATTTCTCTGAAAGAAGGTACTCTATACAAAGTGCTGACAAATGCCTATTCACCCAAGAGTCATGACCATTTCTAAACAGCTATTTCTGAATTCCCAACAAAAGGTGTTCATTCTATGACCTGTTTTTTCTGCCTAAGTGTGGGACCTACATCAAACCTCTCCTTTCAACACTCAGTGTGTCCCTAGCTAAGATTCAAGACTTAGCCCAGCTCAGTGGCTTATCCATTCGTCTCTTCCCTTTCCCCCTGCTTACCACACCCCCACTCCCTCAATAACGCACAGATCTGCCTCAGCCTAGAAGAGGGTTGCGTCCCGATCAAGCCACTGTAAATCGAAAATATTCTAGGAAGAAGATGCATTTAATACACCTAACCTACTGAACATCACAGTTTAGTCCGGCCTCCCTTCAGGGTGCTCGAAGCACTTACATTGGGCAATAGGTGGGTAAGATCATCGAACACCAAGCCTGTTTTATAATTAGCGGTGAAGAGCTCACGTCACGTACTGACTACTACACCGAAAGTGAGCGACCGAGTGGTGGCCAGTGTACGGTGCGTGCCCTCACGCGCGCGTGGTGGCCTGCGAGCCGAGGCTCCCTGTCGGTGCCCAGCGTCACGAGAGCGCATCATACTGTACCTTGCTAGTCTGGGGAAAGGTCAAAATTGAGAATTGAAAATAGTTTCTACTCAATGTGTCTTGCTTTCTCACCATCATCGAGTTGAAAAATCCTAAGTCAGACCATCCTGAGATAGGGACCATCTGCATACAGGTGGAAGAAGGTGAAGGTACAGGGGATCGGACTTGAAAGGCACAGGTGGCCCCCGCAGGGGGACAAGGGTTTGGAGGAGAAACTTAAGCATTTGCAGAGAAGCTGGATCAAACAGCTGACCTGTAAGTTCGAGAAAATGCCAAGAGGCTGGGATTCTATGGCAATTTAACTTTTTCTTCAGAGTTTGGTCTAGTTATAGATTCAGGGTCTCTATGTTTCGACATCAACATTTCAAACATCAGTGTTATATGGCTGATATCATTATACTTTCTGGGATTTTGAGGTCAGTAAGGTCCCCAGTTTCTGAGCTTTCAAAGTGCTTCAAAAATTTTTATTATTCTTATACTAATCCCAACAGAGATAGCACACAAGAGCCCACGAATCCGTCTGGCATCACAGGCACCACGCTCCTTCAGCCCTGCTCCCTCTGTCCTGCTTCAGCCTCTGCCCTCTGCCCCCAAAGCCCCTTAACATCCCGAGGAATCGTGCGGCTCGAGGCTCCCTAGCCCAGGCCCTGGGATGGAATGCAGGGTTTTGAACTGAAAGCTGAATCACTAAATGTTAGGGCTCCGCAGTCCAATCTACCTTACTTCCCGATGCTTCCTCAAATAAATGGATGCCGTGGCAGTCTTTCTAACTTGCAGTCCCTGCCCTTGAGGAGTGGCAGGTAAGCTCCACTTTGCTCAGCCTCGGGGTACAGTCTCCAGCTCTGCCGTCGCCAGGAAGGGGCAATGGCAGTGATGGCCAGTTCCCGTGCAGCCGGCACCTCTGTGGGACAGTTGGAGCCTGAGGCTGCAGAGGGGCAGGCTAGCTGACTGTGGCAGTGAGCAACGAAAGGCATCGTTTAGACACCCAGCAATATTGTACAGAAATCCCCCCGGGGTTCTTGAAGATGCCTGGGGGAGGCTGGCTGCCGCCAAGCAGGCAGGGCTGAAAGCTGTGGACAGCAGAGGGAGGGCTACAGCGAAGGGGCCTTGGAGCCCTGGGGGCAGGTGTGGCTGCTCTCCAGCCGCAGCTCCTCACTGCCCTCCGGCCCTTCTGCTGAACCAGCTCATTCAAAGCTCGGGAAAAACTGACAAGAACACGCATTCCCCTTTCCACTTTCAAGACCAAAGACACCATGAAAATTAACGATGAAGTCACCCAAGTAATACACTCGGGGGCTGGGAGCTCCAGAAAGAATCACTGTACGATGTTTTTAGTTCCACCATTAATTTGCATGAGTGCCAGAGGATCCCAGATCAGCTCTCTGTGAGGGCTTGGTTCCAGAAAGCCCATGGCACAAGCAGGTTCCTAATCCTACCGCACATTCTAGTTTTCGGAAGAGTTCTTTAAGACATGTTACCGGGGCTCCACCGCTAGATCCATTACATCAGAATGCCCAGGGTGAGGCCTGGACACGGTATTTATTTAAAAAACACACAAACAAAAACACACCCTCTACAAGTATTTCGCACACCTACAGCAGGGTGTGAGAACCACTGAGAAGTTGGAAGGAAAGAGGACGGGACTGATAACCCAAGGGCCCTATTTCGAGTTACGGCCATATTGTCAACCAGGTTATTTCGTTCAATCCCCTTGACCACTCTGGGCTGTAGATACCATTCCTACACCAGCATGACTTGTAAAAGGAAAAAAATGGGAAATGATCTAAATATCCAGTAGAAGACTGATTAATATAGCCAGGTGCTCAGATACTGTGCAAACATTTAAAATGACATTAAGTGGGGAAAAAGCATATTATAAAACAGTTTTACATAACGACCCCATTTTTGAAATAAAATGAAAATTATTTAACTAGATATAATTGCGAGGACATACACCCAAATTTTTACATTTCCTTTCTAGATAAATGACTTCCATCTTCTTCTTACACATCTGTATTTTCTAAATACTCTGTTAAGGGGCAAAATCTACTCACACACGTCAAGCCTTGAATATCAGTCTTGAATACAAGTGGAGAAAAAATGAAAAAATATTTATATAGGTAAAATTCTAGGTCTTGTATTTATAAGGCAGGTAGATGCAAAAACCTGAGGCTCTGCTTCTCCTCCAAGTTACTCATAAAGAGGTACTAGCCTTAAACTTGTTCATCTTCCTTATTAGGAACTAAAGATCCAGAGGAAAAAAATGAGACAAATGAATTCTCCTACAGTATTTGTTCTGGGTACTGGTGGGTCTGCCCCCATTTGCCTGGAGGGAATAATTAGACAGGAAGCTGGAGTGAGAAAGTCAGGAGGCCAGAGAGCCAGGGGAGAAGGCTTTTTGATTTCTCTTTTCTAGAACATTCTGTCACATTTTTCACCTGGTGTGTTGGTGGCTATGAAGATAAAACGAGAACATCAGTGAAAGGACTGAGCACACCATTAGACACACAAATGTTCCACAAATTCCCATTCATTCATGCATGTTTCCGTGAAGGGAATAACTTAGCTACTCACCCAAGGTATGACCTCAGAGTGTTCTCATCTCCTTCATGTCTGTTTCCATCCCTAAAAAAGTAAGGAAAATAATAGCACCCACTTTCCCGGGTTGCTCTGAGACTCAAATGAGGTGATGTAGGTAAAGCACTAAGCAAAACATCTGAACACATAACAAGCACTCAATACATGGCAGTTATGAATATTACAACTTAGTCCAGTATCCCTTAACCAAAAACACCCTGCAGTATTGATAAGATTTTCACTGTAATCCAGAGAAAGAGCTGTACAAGTGCATAGCTCTAACAGTTTGGGATGAGAATGATAAAAATAGTTTGGAAGATTGTATTTTGATTAGAAAAATGTACATTTTTTTCACCATTTCAGTACTAAAAAAAGATTATTATTTCAAGTGCTCAAGAATAATCCCTCTGTGGTTTAACACCAAGAATAGAATATTTCATTTCAGAAAGAATGCCTAAGAGAAATGATGAGCCACTGATAAAGGTTATTACACTACAAAATGACTTTGGGTTTAAGGCAAGTATTTTTGTGTTATAAAAGTGATTAGGCCTTTAGAAGTGTTTCAAAACAACAGTGTATGCATATAATATAATGAATGTATAATGACTTTTGTTGTTAGGCTTGAGGTTTCAAGAGGACCAGGACTTGGTAGAGGAATGGGAAAAAGAAAAGTGGACACTGATGGTTTCAATTCACAAGCTTTATTGAGATAAATAAGGTGTGAGAACAAGATAGACCAGCGGTTCCCAAATTTGTGATGCCACGGAAATCACCGGGGAGCTTCAAAAAACACTAGAGCCAGGGTCTCACCCTCAGAGATTCTGATTTACATGGTGTGGAGCGTGACCTGGGCTCTGGAATTTATTAAGTGTCTCCAGGTGATTCTGATGCATGACCAAGTTTGAGAACCCTGCCACAAAGGACCCATCTGACCAAACGGTCCCCAGGAGTCTCTCTTCCTCAAGGGGATGTTCCCAGGGCACAGCACGGAGAGCAGCCTAAACTGGGGACCCTCTTTGCTTTCCCCCTTTTTGCTCTGCCCTGTGCTGGAAGAGTTACATAACTGCCCAGAACCAATTTGGGTTGCCTCATCCAAGTCCAATGATCAAATTTCAGACTGTAATTCATGCTGGGCCAGCATCACACCACCTCCCTTTCTCTGCATCTCGGTCTCAGCTTAGACACCCTTCCTTTAGCTGTGTCACAAAACCAAAACACTTCCATTTCTAGCCACCGAAGAGCCTCCATGGACAGGACTTTAATTTTTTTTTTTAAAGATTTTATTTATTTATTCGACAGAGATAGAGACAGCCAGCAAGAGAGGGAACACAAGCAGGGGGAGTGGGAGAGGAAGAAGCAGGCTCATAGCAGAAGAGCCTGATGTGGGGCTCGATCCCATAACGCCGGGGTCACGCCCTGAGCCGAAGGCAGACGCTTAACCGCTGTGCCACCCAGGCACCCCCATGGACAGGACTTTAATTCTGTACTCAATGATATCAACAGAATGGGAAAACATGCTTCGACCACTCGTGTTAGGTGGAAGCCCAAGTTCAGATGGTAGCTTTGCAGGATCTGGTGATCCACACCCTGTGGTTTGAGCTCTGTGCGTGTGTCTGTCTGTACGGGATTGAGCTAAATCGGGTCACATATAAACTTAGCTTTTGAATTGAAAAAAAAGGAAGTCATCTACTCACCTTTTTAACAGAGTTTAAGCTTTACTGCCTACATGTGAAGTAAGGGGTACTTGTAGAACTAAAATTTGAAGGCCCAAGTATTTTATCCCCCAGGCGATATCCACAGAAGAAACTAGGAAATATGTAACAGATGTGGATTATGTACAAAATAAAATTATATAGAAGAAATTTTGTTGGCCTGGAATGATTAAAATAGCTTGAAATTTTAAAGTGCTTTCATGATAAAAATAATCTCATCTTGTCCTGAGAATATACCTGTGTGATATTTTTGTTCTTGTGCTCCACTTCAGGAAATAGAGACTCACAAAGACGGTGTCCTGCCCAAGGTCACATGGTCAATAAATAGGGTCAGGACTAAAACTCATGACCTCTTCATTCCAAGGCCACTAGACTTTCCACTGTGCCACCAGGCAGCAAATATCGCTGATTACGACTCAAATTTATTAGATAATTTCTAACTTTCTGCTTTTCCCTTCATTTTCTTTATAAATGCCAGGAATAGGCTTAGCTCTGTTACTGATCAGGAGACGTATTAGGATTTTTTCTGCAAGGAAGAGCAGGTTCCTCTCAATATCTTGAGGAGGAGGATTTATTGGGAGGTTATGTAGTTTTGCGAGGCTCACACAATCGAAAGGGCAGCATGAGAGAGGGCTTGGAAAATGGACACAAACCAAGGAGACAGCACAGACTACGTAACAGAGACAGGCTGGCTAAAACATTGTCCTAGCCAATGCCACTGCCCGACGCTGCTGCCCCAGATAAGTCAGAACCGTCCCTTCCTCTTAGGTCACGCACTACAGACTCAAAGCCCTACTCGGAATGCCTAGTTGGTCACGTGCGGCATCCTGGCTACAGGTGCCAGGAGAGAGGCTCTCTTGCTTTCAGCTTCCACAGTAGGAAGGAGGGACATTGGGACCCCTCAACACCACAGATAATAGGGAATTTCCCATCAGAACGTAGGGTTGGATGTTGGGACAGCCAAAGACAATTATCTCCTGCAGAACAACACTGATCTAAAAGGACTTATCTGTATTTATCTACTTTCCTACAGTATTAGAAGACCTTTTTTTCCCCAAGATTTTATTTATTTGAGAGAGAGAGAGAGAGCATGAGCAGGGGGTAAGGGCAGAGGAAGAGGGAGAACAGGGTCCCCACTGGGCAGAGAGCCCCATGTGGGGCTCAATCCCAGGACCCTGGGATCATGACCTGAGCTGAAGCCAGACGCTTAACCAACTGAGCCACACAGGCACCCCAGTATTAGAAGACCTTTAAGAAAAGTTTCTAAGGAAAATTATAAGCTACTATAAAAAGTATATTTATTCTTTCCATTATAAAAAAAAAAATCTGTGGTTAATAACTCAAAAGTCACTGGCGACATTAGCTTGCACACTGAGAAAACAAAACTCTGCCCCTGGGGAGTGTGCTAGGAGGTCTGTGGGTGACCCTCTCATTAGCTTTCTGGCAACCCAATTTCAATCCATAAAAAAAATTGCCCCATGCAACAGGGTCACATCTGCCGTAAGCCAGTGTGCAAACAGACTGTNAATCTGTGGTTAATAACTCAAAAGTCACTGGCGACATTAGCTTGCACACTGAGAAAACAAAACTCTGCCCCTGGGGAGTGTGCTAGGAGGTCTGTGGGTGACCCTCTCATTAGCTTTCTGGCAACCCAATTTCAATCCATAAAAAAAATTGCCCCATGCAACAGGGTCACATCTGCCGTAAGCCAGTGTGCAAACAGACTGCTTGTGCACTCACTCACTCAGCCTACATTTATTATGCACTCTTCTATGTACTAGGCATTGAGGTTTTCAGCACCTGGCACTAGGAATACAAAGATAACAATTCAGATATCCTTGAAAAACATCTTGTCTGTGCATGGGCCTGCCTTAGAGGTATGAATAGGAGTTTGTGTATGTTACAATGCAAGAATTAGAGATAATCTAATTTTTCAAATCACATAGGGGATTTAGGTAATCTGCTACTGGAGTAATAGACTAAAATGTTTAGATCTTATCAAAATTTATCATCTTGGAAATTCACCTCTGCTTTATCCTCGAGTCTCCTAACTGCCAGGTTTTCCCCTTTCTGGCTCTGTGCTTACATAGTCAACAAAAAAATAAAAATACCTTATTGCTAAGTGCTATTTTTAGAGAGAATCTTAGGTCTTGAAAGATTTTGTTCTATAAATCTGTTCAGCATGCTGTCTTTCAGAAAAATAAAAAGGAGGGATCTCACGAAAGACAGGTTTATACTTACAGTCGGGCTAATTTAAGTGATAAAAACGGAGCTGGAGCCATATATGGGAAGAGCTGAACAAGGATTTCGTGGTATCAGAGTTTAAATCTTTTTCGAAACAGTGCAAGCACCACCACAATTTGTGGTAATATCCTTTCTTTCCTGAAGCTGTACCTGGGCTGTATCAGCTCCAAGTCTGTTTTCATAAACCAAAACAGGAAGAGTTCCGTAGAACAATGAGGCTTAATCTGCAAAACAGAGAGAGGCAGACCGGGCTTCATAAAGAGCACTTACTCTTAGGAGAAACTGTGTAAATACCTTTTCAAGTGTCAAAATAACCACCTTTTACTTCTGGAAGTTGAATGCTAGAGCATCTGTTTGCTTTTCTGGGTATTGAGAAGGCCATTTCCATTTAAAAACAAGAGGTAAAAACAAGGAGGATCACAGAAAAAGTGAAAGCATCAGCTGCTTGAATATCTCTATAAATAATCAAACAAAGTTTCTCTACTTTGGACTACTCTTACCTTTAGTGGGCTTCCCACAGCCTTCGGGGAGTCCAGTGCTCCCCACGCTCCCCACACGCCCAGGCAAGGCCACTCTGCATTTGGGTAGCAGGGGGCTCGTCCTACCTTCACCGCGGAGTCAGCCCCCGCTGCGGCCTGAATCGCCCCTATTACCAGACTAACCCCTTGCTATTACTCTTGCCGCTTGGGTTTCTGGCTCTTTCCTCACAGCTTCATCCCATACACACACTGATGGTAATCTGGTTTCCCACTCGTGGGCCATCATTTCCCAAGGCAACGCTAACATAAAGCCGATGTTACCAATTAACCTCTCCCTTGCGCAAGCCTCCCCCGGATTCCATCCCTGAGAATTCCTCCATGTCTTGATATGATCCAGGTGAGAACCGTACCAGTCTCTCCATTGAACCGCACAGGTAGCCCCTTCATTTCTTTCCTCTTCAGTGAAACATCATTGCCCACCCACATTCAATTATCTGAATCGTGGCTTCTCGAAAGCCGTAGGCTTCGTGTTGCCTTCCCAGGTTTAGAGGGACCGATGTGGTTGGTGATACCCAAACTCAGCCAGGATAAGGAAGACCTTTTCAGGCCAACCCTGTTTGTATTAATGAATTAAAAAACTGTAAAAACCCCTAATACTAGGTTCTAAGACAAATGGCTCTACGTTCCAGATTTTATGGGCTTTGGGAAGTATATTTATGAGATCCAAAAATATCCTCTAGGACAAGTGTTCTCAACTTTGGATCCATATAGAATCACCCAGAAAGCTTTTACAACCCCTCATGCCCAGACCACAACCCACATTAATTACATCAGCATCTCTGGTGGTGAGACCCAAGCTACTCAGGTGATTCCAAAGGTCAACCGTGTCACGTGGAGGAATTCAACATAAATATCATCACCTGATATTTTTTCTTCATAGACTAACTTGAGTACCTCCAAGACACCTGGATTTTAAGACCAATTTCACACCCTTCCACAGCTTTATGTCACTTTGTAATTACACACATTGAAGTAAAAACGTGTTACAAGGTTAGAAGTCATTTCAACTTTTTTTCCTCATGTCTGTTTCTGAGCTACATTACTCTTCCAACAAAGATTGAGCACCTACTATATACCAGGTATTGCGGGTGACCCAGGAAATAAAGCAGACATGATACACCCTCATGGAATTTATATCCACTAGAGGACACATACAAAAAATAAGAAAACAAATAAGATTATTACCAATGTGGTACATGGACAGAAAATATAATATTAATATTAATTAATATATAATATATATAAAATATAATATAAAAGGATAATGTGTGCCACTTCCAGGGACAGGGAAGGGCAGCTGGCTTAGGTGCCAGGTAGGTCCTCTCTGAGGGAGTGACATTTGAGATGAGACCTGAATGATAAAGAACTAGCCAGGTGAAGATCGGGGGCACAGCATTCCAGGCAGAAGGAGGGGTGAGTGCCAAGACCTTAAGGCAAGATCACACTTGGCCAGTTTCAGATTCTGACAGACTGGAATGTGATGACAGGGTGGGAGAGAAGGACAAGACAAGGTCAAGGAAGGAGTTAGAAGCTACGCAACCTTGTTAAGTCACAGGGAAGAGTGGATAGGATTCAAAATGTAAGAAGCCACTGAAGGATGACATTCATGTTTTTTAAATGTGTGGGGAATGATGATTGAAGGCAAGAGAGAAATCAGTTGCTCTGGTGATTGTGGTTCATTGTATTGTTTTAGAGATAAGGCCAGAAGGACTTCCAGATGGATTGAGGGTTGGAGGGGGTAGGGGAGGGATGAGGGAAAGGGAAGACTCAAAAATGATTCTTCTGCTTTTGGCCTGAGCAACTGGCTGCAAGGTACTGCCGTGCCAGGAAACACGGAGGGCTCGATGAGGAGGATTCTGAGAGACGAGAGAGAAAAACTCAAAGGCTTTCTTCGGACGTAATAACTTGGAGACTCCTTTAGGCATTCCTTAATATCCACTGGAAGCCAGTGTCCATTAGGACAAGTATGCAGCGCAGAGGAAAGGTCAGGGCTACACATTTAAATCTGAAAGTCATTGACATGGAAGTGGTATTTTAAACTTTGCGACTGGAAGAGTTCGCTTAGAGAGACAATGTAGACAGAAAACAGAAGACAGCGAAGGACTGAGCAGTGGGTTACTCTTAACCTTTGGGAACAAAAGAGAGAGCCAGTTACGGAGACTGAGCAGGGCCAGGGATTTCGAGTTATAGCTGGACGTCCAAAGGAAAAGTGTCTCAAGATGGAAGGTATGATCATTGTGCCAAAGGCTGTCAAAACGTCAGAAATGTCTAATAAGAGGAGGACAGAGGGACCGTGGATTCTGTGAGATGTTCTTGGTCACCTTGACATGAGAAGCCAGTGAGGCAATGGGGACAGAAGTCCAGACAGGAGGGGTGAAAAAAACGGTGGTAGGTGAGGAAGGCCACGGGTGGTGGCCGCTGACACCCATACCAACAAATTTTGTTGTGCCTGGAAGCATGTGCTTCTCCACATCCTGACTTACAGTCTGAGAAGCAAGACACATGACAAATGTGGACACTTCTCTTGTCAGGACCCAAGGGGATGCATTAGATGCCTGCCCCCCGTTTGCACGCCATATATTCAGTGTCTCGCCTGGCTGGAATAACGGCCGCAAGAAACATGAATGAAATGTTTGGGGCAGGACTGATTCTGCCCTTACCCTGTGGATTTTCCTTCTGGAAAGATGCTCCCTGTGAGGCCCACCTCTCCAGCTAACCACCATGATCAAAGAGCAAAATATATGGTCAGCTTAAAAAGCTATAAATGCAAGTTGATTATCAAGCGACAAAAAAAGCTAATATACCTTCAACCTTAAATCTCATAAAATAACACTTCCTCACATTCCTATTCATTTTCACTTAAAACTTGAATAAATTCCTACGGCTTTTAGGTGAACTAGATTTTCACCTTCTTTCCACAGCACACGGGAAACTGTACACCCTCCTTTACAGAGATTAAATGGTCCTGCCAACACCTTTTGGGTCTTGGCCTCAAGAAGCAGTTGCCTGTGCTTGGACAGGAACTGTCAGTGAAACAGCTTAATATCAGGTTTGTTTGGTTTTTTTTTAAGGCAAAAATCTAGTCTTTTGGAAGAGAGACCTGGAAATCAAAATGGATATTAACACAAAAAAGATTCAAAGAGACTTAGTTGTCTGGGTGTCCATGCAAACCAGCCCTTGGGGTACAGTCATGACTGACATAAATTACTATTAGAGGTGCCAATTTAAGTCTCTATTTTGCAGAGAAGGATAGTTTGTAGCTTTCCAAGTCAACATAGTCTTTCTCTGTGTAACAGGACGTGGAGTCCACAAGTCTCTTTGGATAGGTAATGTCTTCGGTAGACATCAAGGAACAGCTAAAAAAAAGGGGCCCATAATCTTGGAGCAGGGCCAAGTTCAAAGACAGAAGGCTGTAGCCGTAGCAGTGAAAGAAAGTTCGTTCTGATTTTTATGGGCAAACCTCAATGGAGAGCAAGAGGTAGCGATCATGGTGAAGAAATTACAGAAATACAGAAAATTCTGAGAGAAACCATGTGAGGAATTCAATGGGCATCAGGGAGAGCGTAGAGAAAAACGAAAGGTGTCATAACCAGGGGGATTAGGCTCCTTCTCGTGTTGACTGCCATGTCCATTAGTAGCAATAGTAGCAGTAGTTGTAGGATGAAAATCTTGACCCTATTTGCAGTTACTCCTGCAACTCATCTTTGTGGAGGGGGGCCGATTTCTAATCAAGGCAAGGAAGACATACGACACACTTCACTTTTCAAAACAAAATGTACACACGGCACGCACGTAGTCTGTCGATCAACAACACAGAATACCTACCTTTCAAGTACAATAGGTGTTATTTTACCTGACCTTCACTTACTTGAGTCACTGGATTAAGGGAAGCTCCCCATTCCCACTGCAAAACCAATCAATTAATGCTCATGTTAGCAAGCACCTTTAATACCTGCCTTGGACTTCTGCCCCATCAGCCAAGTTGTAAGCTTAGCAAGCGTCAAGTTATATTGGTTTCCAAACCTGTCTATATTTATGCTGTAATTCTGATTAGGTGACAGGAGATAGGAGAAACAAAAAGAGAGCTGCCAGTAGGAGCACCTGGTGATCTCAGGGTCATGACATCGAGCCTTGCATCCGGCTCCACCCTCAGTGTGGAATCGGCTTGAGATTCTCTCCCTCTCCCTCTGCCCCTCTCACTATGCTCTCTCTCTCTCAAATAAATAAATCTTTAATAAAGAGAGAGAGCCCTGCTAGTATAAAAACTAAGTAGTTGAAGAACTTTAGAAAGTAACCATAAAAGCGAGCTGGTAAGAAAAAACTTTACATCACATTAGGCATAGACAAGATCACGATAAAAGGCTACGAACAATAATCATAAAATTCTAGGGAGATTCTGCACTCGGTGTGCATCCTGAGTACCTTAAAGTTCTGGTACACTTGAAAAACAAACAACCGTAATGGGGAATTGGAGATGACGTATTGTGAGTGTGGTCTTCTCCAGATGGAGAGCTCCACGCTTGAAGAGAAGCCCTTAGCTTTTCACCCGAAGACTGGTGGGGGAGCACGTAACTGCGTCTCAGCTTCAAGTAACAGTTTAAGATAGAGATTATAGCCAACCTATTAGCCACCAAATTGCCAGTCAAAGTGACACTGGGTGAGTTTCTACTGCACCTGTAGGCATGTACACTTCGGAGCCCCTGAGCTTTCCTTCCCACCCGAAGCGTGGCTAAAATCATTTACACTCACGAGAAATATCCTAGAAATATGTTAGCCGTGAGTGTCTCTGAGCTCTATCCCTGGATCAGGTCAGATCCCCAAAAAGTTATATTGCAAACCATTGTGCTCTAGACGATGACAGAAATTCCTTCACAGAAATACAATTTTAGTGTTAGACTCTTGACTTTTATGGAGGACCCATAAAAGAAATGATGATGGAAAGAAATGATCATAGGAAGAACCCTGCCTGGTGTGTCAGACTGCCATTTAAGCTTTCTAATACACCATTGAAAGCTTGGTACGCACATGAAGGATCACATGATAAACTTCACTCTGTTAAATGCCCAAAGGCATCCATGTAGGAAGAGTGGGAAAGAAGAAATAGGAGAGAAGTCATAGTCTTATACATAACTGACTCAACCAATTCATTACAAAGCTCCTTTTTCCTTCGGCTTTAATATGTTTTCTTGTGGATTTATGAATTTTAAAAGTTGATAAACCTAATAATATGCATTAGTTTACTACTTAACCTAAACTCCATGTATAGTTCTTTTTCTCTGTTTTTTTTTAAATTGGAGTAGAGTGGACACACAATATTACATTAGTTTCAGGTGTACAACATAATGATTTGACAAATCTGTATGTTACGCTATGCTCACCAGAAATACAGCTACCGTCTGTCACCATATAAAACCACTACAATACCATTGACTATATTCCCTAAGCTGTACCTTTGATCCCCATGACTTACTGTTTCCATGAATGGAAGCCTGGATCTCTCACTGAACTTCACCCATTCTGCCCATCCCCGCATCCCCTCTCCTCTGGCAACCACCAGTTTGTTTTCTGTATTTATGAGTCTGTTTCTGCTTTGTCTATTCATTTGTCTTGTCTTTTAAATTCCACGTTAAGTGGAATCACATGGCATTTGTCTTTCTCTGGCTTATTTCACTAGCATAATACCCTCTAGCCCCAAACATGTTGTCACAAATGGCAAGATCTCATTCTTTTTTATGGCTGAATAACATTCTATTGTATATACACACCACATCTTCATCCATTCATTTATTGATGGACACACAGCTTGTTTCCATGTCTTCATATTGTATTGCTGCAGTAAATGTAGGGGTGCACATGTCTTTTCAAATTAGCTTTTGGTTTTTTGGGGGTTAAATACCCAATAGTGGAATTACTGGGTTGTATGGTATGTGTATTTTTAATTTTTTGAGGAACTTCCATGCTATTTTCCACAGTGGCTGCACCAATTTACATTCCCACCAAACAGGGCCCGGGGTTCCTTTTTTCCACATCCTTTGCCAAAACTTATTATTTCTTATCTTTTTGATACTAGCCATTCTGGCAGGTGTTAAGTGATAGGCCACTGTGGTCTTGGTTTGCATTTCCCTGATGATTAGTGGTGGTGCGCATCTTTCATGTGTCTGTTGGCCATCTGGATGTCTTCTCTGAAAAAAATGTATATTCAGTTTGCACATTTTTAATTGGATTTTTTTTTAGTGTTAAGTTGTATAAGCTCTTTATATATTTTGGATATTAGCCCCATATCAGGTATATCATTTGCAAGTATCTTCTCCCATTCAGTAGGTTCCCTTTTCATCCTATTGATGGTTTCCTTGTCTGTGCGAAGGCTTCTTTATTTTGCTGTAGCCCAAAAGTTTATTTTTGCTTTGGTTTCCCTTGCCTTAGGAGACCTATCTAGAAAAAATGTTGCTAAGGCCAATGCCAGAGATTACTGCCTATGTTTTCTTCTAGAAGTTGTATGACTTCGGGTCTCACATTTAGGTCTTTAATCCATTTTCAGTTTATTTTTGTGTACGGTACGAGAAAGTGGTGCAGTTCCACTCTTTTGTATGTAACTGTACAGTTTTCCTGACACATTTATTGAAAAGACTGTCTTTTCCCCATTGTATATTCTAGCCACCTTTGTCATAGACTAATTGACCATAGAAGCATGGGTTTACTTCTGGGCTCTCTATTCTGTTCTGTTGATCTATGTGTCCACTTCCGTACCAGTACCATCCGGTTTTGATTCCTATAGCTTTGCCGTGTATTTTGAAATCTGGGGTTCTGATACTTCCAGCTTTATACTTCTTTCTCAAGATTGCTCTGGTGATTTGGGTTCTTTTGTGGTTCTACACGAATTTTAGCATTATTTGTTCTAACTCTGTGAACAATCCTTTTGGTATTTTGATAGGGATTGCACTGAATCTGTAGATTGGGTAGTATGGACATTTTATCAATATTAATTCTTCCAATCCACGAGCATGGGATATCTTTCCATTTCTTTCATCAGTGTTTTCTACTTTTTAAAGTACAGATCTTTCACCTGCTTCATTAAGTTTATTCCTGGGTACTTATTCATTTGGGTGCAATTATAAATGGAATTATTTTCTTAATTTCTCTTTCTGCTACTTTGTTATTAGTGAAGAGAAATGCAATCCATTTTTTATATTAACTTTGTATCCTGCAACTTCACTGAATTTATTACTTCCAAGAGTTTTTTGGTGGAGTCTTACAATTTTCTATCTACGGTATCATGCCATCTGCAGATAGTGACAGTTTAACTTCTTCCTAACCGATTTGGATTCCTTTTATTTCTTTTTCTTGTCTGACTGCTGTGGCTAGGACTTCTGCTACTATGTCGAATAAAAGTGGGAAGAGGGGCTATCCTTATCTTGCTCCTGACCTTAGGGGAAGAGCTCTCAGTTTGTCACCACTGAGTGTGATGTTAGCTGTAGGTTTGTTACATACGGCCTTTATTATGGTGAGTTATGTTCCCTCTAAACCCACTTTGTTGAGAGATTTTATCATGAATGGATGTGGAATTTTGTCAAATGTCTTTTCTACATCTACTGAGATGATCATACGATTTTTATCCTTCATTTTGTTCATGTGGAATATCACGTTGACTGATTGGCAGATACTGAAATATTCTTGCATCTCCAGAATAAAAAGATCTTTTTAATGTATTGTTAAATGCAGTTTGCTAATATTTTGTTGAGAATTTCTGCCGCTATGTTCATCAGGGATATTGGCCTGTAGTTTTCTCTTTTCTTGGTGTCTTTGTCTGATTCTGGTGCCAGGATAATGCTGACCTCATAGAGGCCTTCCATCTCTTCTGTTTTTTGGGGTTTTTTTTAATAGTTTGAGGAGAGTAAATATTAACTCTTCTTTTAATGTTTGGTGGAATTCACCTGTGAATCCATCCAGTCCTGGATTTTCCTTTGTTGGTAGTTTTTTGATTACCAAATGAATTTTGTCACTAGTAATTGGTCTGTTCATATTTTCTATTTCTTCATGATTCAGATTTGGCAGACTGTATTTTTGTAGGAATTTATCTATTTCTTCTAGGTTGTCCAATTTGTTGGCATACAATTTTGTAGCAGTCTCTTATAATCCTTTGTATTTCTGTGGTATCAATTGTTACTTCTCTTTTTTTGTGTCTGATTTTATTTATTTAAGTCTATTTTTTTCTTGATGAATCTGGCTAAAGGTTTCTCAATTTTGTCTCTCTTTTCAAAGACCAGCTCTTGGTTTTATTGATCTCTACTGTATATTGCCTAAAAGAGACCCACATCAGACCTAAAGACACACACAGACTGAAAGTGAAGGGATGGAAAAAGATATTTCCTGTAAATCAAGTTAAAAAAAAAAAAGACAGCATAGCAATACATATGAGACAAAATAGACTTTAAAACAAGGACTATAACAGGACACAAAGAAGGGCATTACATAATGATAAGGAGATAAATCCAACAAGAGGATATGAGGATATAACAACTGTAAACATGTAGGCACCCAACATTGGAGCATCTAAGTATATAAGGCAAATATTAACAGATATAAAGTTGAATATAGGTTTTTAATTCTCTTGGGTAAATGCCTAGGAGGAAAACGCTGGATCATAGGATAGGTATGTATTTAGCTTGAGTAAATATAGCCACAGTTTTATTACAAGGGCAGTACCTATTACCCTCCTCAAATCAATCTATAGAAATTCTTCTCACCAAAGCTTGGTATTATTATTTTTCATTTTAGCTTTCTGGTAAGCAGACATTTTAAAAGTCAGCTTTTCTAAGGTAATAAAACCACAGCCCCCAGGTTGGCACAAATACAAATTTCAAAGCTTTCTACCTTAAACACTTCCCGTCATTGGCAATTGCCCTTCAGTAAATTAAATCTAATATTAAAAACATGTAAACATAATTCAAGATGTTTCATCATAAAGAGATAATATGATTCTCCTTTAAAGTTAGGGGAATTTAACATAATGATAGGGAAAATCCTGTCACAAAGAGTCTCACCGTGAAATATGAAGATGAAGGAAGTATTCTCATCCAATGTACTAGTAACAATTGGGTAACTTACATGGTGATGGAAATTCTTCATTGATATATCTATTCCAATTTGCATTCCGTATAAGCAGTGAGTTTGGAGATAATGGTTCTGTTTCCTCTTCTCATTTTCATTTTAATGAACTGTATTTGAAATCATCATTCACTAAGATCAATATTATAAACCACTGGGGCGCCTGGGTGGCGCAGCGGTTGAGCGTCTGCCTTCGGCTCAGGGCGTGATACCAGCGTTGTGGGATCGAGCCCCACGTCAGGCTCCTCTGCTGCGAGCCTGCTTCTTCCTCTCCCACTCCCCCTGCTTGTGTTCCCTCTCTCACTGGCTGTCTCTATCTCTGTCAAGTAAATAAATAAAATATTTAAAAAAAAGGAATTATAAACTACTATTTTGAAAAATGCTAGCGAGTCCTTTGGGGAAAAATAATGAAATAGAATAAACTACTCACAATTAAATACTGATTATTTTGTATTTGACTCACAGTATCCCTCTCTTTGATGCAGTTTCTGTTTGATGCAGTATCTAAAACTTGACAAAGAAAGCAAATATAGGACACTCAAATAATGTTATCTCTACAATTCATTGTTGCATTAAATATTTATTCATGTTAATATTACACACAAAATTGGTTGTCGACACCATCAACTAATAATTTATTTAATTCTTGCATGTATCATGGTAAATCTGTTACAAAATCCATTCACCATAATAGGATGGGTTATAGATTTAGATTTAAAACCTGAAACAATAAAAGTACTGCAAAATAACAGAGATACACAAACATTTATATAATTAAGTTTGGGAAAGGCCTTTCTAAAAATGAACCCAAGCCAGTGACCATAAATAAAATGTTGGATACACTTGAGTATATAAAAATTTTAAATTTGTATATGCAAATAAACCACAAAGAAACAGATAAATTCAGAATGTGAGCCATCTTACTGGACAACTGACCCAGGTTCTTCAAAAAAAAGCCAATGTCATAGGGGAAAAAATGTAAGGGACTGTCATAGATTAAGAAGAAATGAAAGAGACTCCACATCTTGTGTGAGCCTTCATTGATTTTGGGTTTGAAAATTTTAAAAAGATATTTAGCAACTACTGAGAAAACTTGAAAACAGATAGTATTAAACATGTTTTCTGTATTAACTGATTACATAATTAATCAGTTAATTTCTGTAGCTATTTATTTAGCAATTGAAGGGCAAACATACTAAGAAAATATTTCAACAAGTGTTTCAGAAAGAAGTTAATAACTTACCTTTAAAACTTTTATACATTAGAAGACAAACACTTCATGAGTAAAATAAACCAAGGACTTGAAATTCCAAATCATAAAAAAAGAAATACAAGGAGCAGAGAGCTTACGGAAATTTTTCCTAGTTGCTGGTAAGCAAAGAAATGCAAGTTAGATTGCCAAGGATTGAAAAAATTTGGGAATCTATATATTCTCAGAAATGACTGGTACAGGACATAAATTAGTTTAAACTTAATGGGTGACTCCTCAGCAACATTTATCCAAAGGGTGAAATTGCTTCCTCTCTTTCATGTACCTATTGGCCATTTGTATATCTTCTTTTGAGAAATGTCTCCACGTCATTAGTCACCAGGGAAATGAAAATCCAAATCACGATAAGGTATTACCTCACACCTGTTAGGATACCTATTAACAAAAAGACAAAGAGTAACAAGTGTTGATGGAGAAGGAAACCCTCTGCACTGTTGGTGGGAATGTAAATCGATGCTTCGTTATGGAAAATAGGATGGAGGTTCCCCAAAAAACTAAAAATAGAGCTACCATATGATCCAGCAGCCCCACTTCTGGGTACATATCCAAAAGAAATGAAATCAGTATCTCAAAGAGATATCTGCACTCTGTTCACTGCAGCATTACTCATAATGGCTGAGATAGGAAAACAAGCGAAGTGTCCTTGGATGGGTGAATGGAAAAAGAAAAGATGGTATACATATAAAATGGAATATTATTCAGCTTAAAAAAGAAGAAAATCATGTCATTTGCAACAACATGGATGAACCTTCAAGACATTATCTAAGTAAAGTAAAACCTCACACAGAAAGACAAATACATGATCTCATATACATGTAGAATTTATAAAAGTCAAATTTATAAAAGGAGAGAATAGAATGGTGGTTGCCAGGGGTTGAGGCCAGGGAAATGGGGAGATGTTGGTCAAAGGATATGGAGCTGCATACAGGATGAATAAGTTCAAAAGAGCTAATGTACAGCATGGTGACTACAGATAATAATACTGTATTATATACTTGAAATTTGCCAAGACAGTGGATCTTCCCATCACACACACACACGTACACACACACACACACACACACACCCAGTAACTATATGAAGTTATATTATACCTCCATAAAGCTTATTAAAAATATTCCAACCTTGAATGAGAAATCCCAATTGTAGTAATTTGTCCTAAGGAAATAATCCTGCATTTTGCAAGTATGCATGCATAAGTTTTCCATAAAATGGAGTTCTGTAGGTGTACTAACATGGAAAAATTCACAATGTAGCGTTATTCTAAAAGCAGGTTATGAAATACTATTTATGACATGATCCCACTCATTCTAAACTTGTGGGGTTGATACATTATACATTTACTTAAGAAAACATCTGAAAAATACAATGAAAGTCGATTATTACTAGGAATTATGGGTAACTTTCTTGCCTTCTTTATTCTAAAGCGACTTGCCAAAGATTCTATGATGAGCATGTACTCATTCCTTACTAAAGGGGAAAAAAATGTTACCTTTGAAAGAAAGCAAGCCATTGGGAGCTTTGCCAGTCTTTTGAGAAGATTTTTTTTCCACTTCCTTTTGCCACAAAGAAAAGTGTTCAGAGCCAACTTGATTGGAGCCCCTGCTTTATTTTTGTCTGATTTAAAGCTGTATCTGGAAATATGAAGTACTTTCCCACATTTTACCCACACAAAACCCCCGAGATGACATTTGAACTCAGTCTGATGTCTTGCTTTTATAATTAGACGGAGAGAAGGTTGCAGTGATGAGCTGGATCTTTCCCCTCAGTCAGTGCAGGGAGGCACTGCGGAGCCAGGGCTCCTGACTTTTTCCATAGACCCTCAGGAGTCATTTTTTAAACACCTGTCCCTGAACTACGTCATGCTAACAAAGCCAACTGTACCTGATTTGTTATTCTCAGGGATTGATACCATTTACTGAAAACCCCTGTGAATCAAACCTAAATATTGCTTTTTAAATGAATTTCAAAATAAAACATTTTCTGTTAATTTTTTTCCTTTAGAAATAATTTCAGACTTACAAAAAACTTGCAGAAATACAGATTGTGCAAGTACCTGCATACCTCTTATATAAATAGTTTATTCACTTATTGTAAATATTTCACCCCATTTGCTTTATCATTTGCTAAATATATATATGTATCATTAAATATATGACTATTTTCTGAATCATTGAAGGGTAAGCTGAATATTATCATGGCTCTTGACACCTAAATATTTCAGTGGATATTACCTAAGAATAGGAATATTGTCTTCATCATATTGTCATACATCATAAATGTACATTGAAATAATAATGTTGTAATCTGTCCATTTTCCGTATTTGCCTGTTGACCTTTATCACTGTTGTTTATAGCACTTTTTCCTCAAATTTCCAGTACAGGCTTTACTTGAGGTCAGGTACTGCATTCAGACGTTATGACTCTAGCTTCTATTATTCTGGGGTATTTCTAAAGACTTATTTTTTTCTTAATCTTTCATCACATTTTGAGGAAAAGAGCCCTCCCTTTTTCATAGAACTCTTAGTTTGCTGTGACTGCAGTCACGAGGTATCATAGACAGGGTGTGAAAACAAAGAATTGATCTTCTCACAGTTCTGGGTGCTGGAAGTCCAAGATCAGAGTACCAGAATGGTCGGGTTCTGGGGAGGACCCTTTCCCTGGCTAGCATATGGCTCCCTTCTCACCGTGTCCTTACAGGACAGAGAGAAAGAACACGCCCTCTGCCGGCTTTTCATTTAAGGGCACTACTATCAGACCAAGGCACTGCCGTCACGGCCTCATCTGGTTTGACTCACTCCCCAAAGGCCACGTCTTCAAACACCATCACACTAGGGCTTAAGGCTTCAACACACCAATTTTGAGGGGGGATACATTCAGCCCATAACACAGAACATTCCTCATTTTGTAAAACAGATGCCTTTTTAGAGAGATCACAGATGAAATAGTCTAAACCTATAAAATAGTATTTTCTAAAGCCATTACACCAGAATAAAATCATAGCAATTTCCCAAACTGAGTGCTCGCGGAGCTGATATTTTATTGTGTTGAAACCCCAGTCATTACCAGCTAGTCTCTGTATTGGGCTTTCTATTTATGTGTCACCCTCATTCAAGAATGTGCCCCCTTCTGCCAACACAGTATTAAAATAGAAAAAGATCACTCTCTACAGAAACACACTGTGTCTCAAGGATTTTTATGGAAGTCAGCCTATATCAGAACCATAGAATGTACTTCAATTCATTTTTAGACATCAAGTATTCAGAAAAAGTATTTCAGATCAGCACTTGGCTAATAAGAACAAAGGGATTTATTTCATGCAACTCCCGATCTTCTTTTTCTTTATTTATTTGAGAGAGAGAGTGCATGCAAGCGGGGCCAGGGAAGGGGTTGGTGGGGGGGGGGGAGGACAGAGGGAGCGGGAGAGAGAAACCCAAGCAGACGCCACACTGAGCATGGAGCCGTCATGGGCCTGAATCTCACAACCCTGAAATCAGACCTGCGCTGAAACCAAGAGTCCGTTGTTTAACCGACAAAGCCACCCGGACGCCCCCTGATCTTTTTTAAGTCGTTATAATACAGTATGTTTTTTCTGTACTTTGCTGAAAGATCGCATCTTCATTTCCTTTCAGTATGTGTTAAGCAGTTATTAATACTGAATTAATTGTCCATTACATATTAGTATACTAATATGTTTACTGTTCTTTACTATTAATATAAAATCCTTTACTTTTCAAATTTTAAGACAGTTTTTCAGTTGTTCCAATTGGGTATCACCTGGTTCAAATGCAGCTTCTGTGTGTGTGTGTGTGTGTGTGTGTGTGTGTGTGTGTGTGTGTGTTGTTTTGTTTTTAGAGAGAGCGAGAGAGACAGAGTGCACAAGTGGGGGTGCAGGGTGGGAGGAGGGGCAGAGGAAGAAGGAGAGAATCTTAAGCAGGCTCCATGTTCAGTGGGGAGCCTCCCTCAGGGCTTGATCTCACCACCCTGAGATCATGACTTGAGCTGAAATCAGGTCAGAAGCTTAACCAACTGAGCCACCCAGGCGCCCCAAATGTAGTTTATCTTAAAAATGTATTTGTTAACCTGACATCTTTACATTAAGTTTACGAGTGGACAGTACCCAACTCCATGTTTGATACCTTACAAACTTGACCCTGCTTCATTAATTGGAATCTGGGTATTCACCTTTTTCAAATATTTTTTTAAAAACTAAAGCACCGCTTTATCTCTTATCTATAGAATTCAGTTTTCTAATTTTCAAGGTATATTCTAAAACAAATTACCCCAAAATTCAATAAAATATGCCTCTTGGTGAGCACAAAAAGTTGATAATGTGGTCTAATTAAAGTCTAGAGAAGTTTACTCACTAAATAACAGTTTCCAAAATGATATTTTAAAATGTACACATTAAAAATAATTCTCATTTTTAACATTGATTATTTCTTCTGAAGTCAGTAATATTTTTTACACACCTTTCCAAAGTTATCTAGTTTTTAGACTATATTTGCTGCATCTCACATTTTCTTGATTATTTAGCCTTTCCTAAAGGATATGTGTTATTGCATATCTTTTTTTCCCCTTTTCTTTGCGCTGATTTCTCAACAAAGCAGAATTTTTTGTTTTTGTAAAACACAAGTATTGGAATAAAAATGACCCAATATGCCTAACACATGTTTTTTTTTTTAAGATTTTTTTTTTTTTTTTTTATTAGACAGAGATAGAGACAGCCAGCGAGAGAGGGAACACAAGCAGGGGGAGTGGGAGAGGAAGAAGCAGGCTCATAGCTGAGGAGCCTGACATGGGGCTCGATCCCATAACGCCGGGATCACGCCCTGAGCTGAAGGCAGACGCTTAACCGCTGTGCCACCCAGGCGCCCCAACACATATTCATTTTTAATTTCTTCTACATATGAAGCAATTATTTGACCTGACTCAACATAATCTGGAAATAGTATTTCTTCTTTTTGCTTCTAACACCTGGTTCAGAANCATATTCATTTTTAATTTCTTCTACATATGAAGAAATTATTTGACCTGACTCAACATAATCTGGAAATAGTATTTCTTCTTTTTGCTTCTAACACCTGGTTCAGAATTTAAATCCAGGTTTTCTGGACTTTTAAATGTTCCTTTCTTCTTTCCATGGAGTGTGTTGACAATTTCATCTATTTGGAGGCCTTTGATTCTGTTTGGAAACAACATGGTCATGGTACGGCTCTAAATGTTCAGATAATCTGAAATCAGGACTTTCTATTTCATGGTCTTGTATGATCCAAAGGAAAATAAATGATCAAGATTTACATTTTTTCCTATGTTAATGATGGCTTCCGTGGAAGAAGCAATGTCAGATTCACACACGCAAGCGTAATACTTTAATGCCAGTCCTTTTATTAAAGAATCTCTGGTGTTCTTGTGTTTCAGTCTATTTATCTTCTCTTTTCTTTTTGGAGCTTCATATTAATTTCACAGCTGACCTCATGTTGCTTGAATTTGTTAGGTTTCCTCCCTCCCTCCCTCCCCTCCTTCTTTCCTTCTTCCTTCTTTTTTTTTTTTTTTTTCCAAAATGGGAGGCACCCAGCACGCCTGCACACAGTGTATAATGTGGCATAAAGAGCCTGGACTTTGGAGGCAGTATTCAAGTCCCAGCTGACTAATTCTGTGACCCAGGAGAAAGTAACCCATCATTAACATTTGTAAGGATCTCTACATCTGAGAGTCTGGGTAAGATTGGGCAGGGTAATTTGTCTTTTATTTCTGGGAGTACAGTTAGTTAGGTGACTCTAGGGCATAAAACACAACTGCCTTGTATAAAATATGACAAGCAAACACCCTTTTAAATGTGTAACTGAGCTTGTAAGAAAGAGAAATCCCTAAGGTCAAAAATGGGGAGGGAATAAAAAGTGGGGTGGTAGATGGTGTGGACTGATCCAATGGCTTCCCTGAGGGAATTTGCTGGCTCCATTACTGAGGAGCTTGTAGTGGGAAGGTCACGTGGGGACAGGAATTAGAAGTGAGATACCCACGTAAAGTCACGCGCTGGCTGGCTGTTCTCTGCCCTTCCAGATCCACTTTTTGCCCATCTCCGCCCCGTATCACAGGGCTCCCTTCTCCTCTGGCTTCCAGCTGGCTTTAGCCAGTGAGGAGGAAGTTGGGAAAGGAGGAGAAGAGTGAGGTCAGGATATTTATTCTCTTATTTCCCTCCCTACACAGTCCCTTCGAAGTGGCTTTGTCCCATAACCCCAGGCCCCATGCCTTATACAGCTCTCTCCCCTGGGGCCCCGGGAACCTCTTCCTCCTCTCATTCCTCAGTGCCCACGAGTAGTGATAGCACCACGCAGTCAGCTTCAAGTTGCGGTGACACCCAGTTGCCCCCTCCATACCTTTGTAATGGATCCATATGTGAGGAAATGTTCCTCAAACCTTTTCTGGTTGAGATTCTGTACAAACCCAGACTCTCAAAGGGCTACATGTTTAGTGAAGAGGGAGTCCGGGGGAAATGCACAACCAGCACCAAGAAAGCACTTGGTTGACTCAGCCTCCGAAGGAATTAGAACCATGCTTTACACTGCCCTGGAGTCCAAAAGCAACCCATCTCAGGTATCTGCCGAGAAAGTCACAACCTTAAGTGGTAAAACACACAAGGAAAGAATCTTGCAACGGTGAGACCTGTAAAGTAGACAGTAGGATTTAACTCTCCAAAGGGCCTTGGTTAACCGCGTTCCCTGATAAGGACTTAGAGGAAGTGTGTCTCCAATAATGAAAGACACAGAAGAAGACTTGAAAACATGAGACCAAAGAGAGTCTGTAAAAAGACCAAGCGCACCTGGAGAAGGACTCAAAAACATTCCAGAAAGGAGGAGCAAAATAATCACTAAAAATAAAACCAAGTGGCTAGATTATACAGAGGCAAAAAGAGTAAACTGGAAGGTGGATTTGAGGAAAATGCCAAGAATTCAAAAGCAAAAGGTAAAGATGCAGGAAATAGAAGAGGGTTTAAGACGGGAAAACTCGAATGCAAAGGTGCAACATATTTCTAATCAGAGTTTCTGAAAGAGAATAGAGAGAAACGATACCACGCGACACGGGGAAGGAAGGGGACTGAAGATCTTAAAAGCAGTCGGAAAGAAAAGACAGGACCTGCGGAAGAACTGCCGTTGAAGTCGACGCAGTTCTGTCCATGATAGAAATTGCAGCCAGGGGCCCAATGGAGTAAAAGGTGTAGCAGAGAGCCAGCACGCGGTAGATGTGCAAGAACCTTGCTGCAACCCTCAGCTGACGGCTTCCTTTTGAACTGGATGAGCTCTTCGTAGGTTACGCAGACACATCCGTCTGTGCTCCTCAAAGCAACCCAGGGTGGGCATATTTCTTTTAATAGTAGTTTAGGGTTTTTAAAAAGGTTTTATTTATTTACTTAGAGAGAGAGGGAAAGAGGGAGAGCGCACAAGCAGGGGGAGCAGAAGAGGGAGAGAGAGAGAGATAGAAGCAGACTCCTGCCTGAGCCAGAAGCCCCACGCAGGGCTCGATCCCAGGACTCGATCCCAGGACTCCGGTACCATGACCTGAGCCAAAGGCAGACGCTTAACCGACTGAGCCACCCAGGCGCCCCAACATAGTTTCGTTTTTATCAAGTTAAAACGGTCTTAACTAAAGCTGTTTTAACCTTCAAACAAGAAGCTGGAAGTAAAAATGCAGAAATATTTTAATGCTTATTGAAAAACGCAACGGGAAAAATTACACTGAAGTTTTAGAGGATACAAACTAAAAAGAAATTAAGGAGTGTATAAAAGTGGTAGGAACCAGTGCCAGAAAAAAAAAAAAGAATACGACCTGGGACTTCTTTGCTAGAAAATAGGCAAAGGGTATGGACAGGCGGTTGGAATAAGGAAACATGAGAGAAAATATTCAATTCTGCTAATAGTTGAAAAAAACACGTTAAAACAAAAATACAGAGTTGTACATACTATAAATCAGCAAAATGTCGAAAAATGATTACAGCCAGGTCTGGTAATTCTGTGGTAAACCCGGTATACTTAGATATTGCTAGAGGCATAGAAATTTATGGTTACATAATTAAAGTAAAAGCTTCCGTTCTATAGTCACACTAGCCTACTTTGAGTGCCCAAAACCACATGAAACTAGTGCCTCTCATACTGTTCAGCACAGAGTATTTCCATCGCCACAGGGAGTTCTATTGAACTTGAGGAGGGGACAGACACTGGAGTGGAAGTGATGGGCTTCTGAACATGAACAGCTATCATTGTACCTGGTGACTTCAAGTTGTTTTCCAGTTCTTCAAGTGTCTCCAGCATATCAATCAACCCTTCCATTGATATGTTACCCAATCTCCTCTTAAACACTTGGTATTTTCAGACTTATTTTTCTAATCTAATAGGTATGAAATGATATTTCTCACTGATTTAAATTTGCATTTTCCTGATTACTAATTAGGTCAAGTATTTTTTCATGTATTTATTAGCCTTTCATATTTCCTCTTTGGGGAGTTTCTTGTTTGGTCTTTTTTTTTCCTCCACATTACCCTATTGCAATTATTTAAAATGGGAAAATGTTTATGACATAGTGACAAGTTCTAAAAAAAAAAGAGCAAGTTCTTATTCTTTGTTTTCTAAGTCTTCTTCTTGGCTCCATGTGGACTAAGTGATTATTTTTCTTTATCCCTGCTATTATTTTTATTTCACATTATTCCTTTTTGGTAGAACACTGTGTACTTGACCTAAAAAAAAAAAATCTGTGTATGTGTGTGTGTATGTCTGTGTGTGTGTGTGTGTGTCTGTGTAAAAGCGAGGATGGAGCAGTGAGGGGAAAACAACATTTCAAGATTTGTATCTTTAATTAGACTACATGTTTAAATTGCAAAGGAAACTGGCTTTCATAATTCAAGTAGAAGGAAATGAATTCATGTATATTGCTTGGAGATTTCACATATTCATGATGTGGAAATTAACTTAAGCACACACTAGTCTAAGTAGTCAGCTTGGAAAAGAAATGACATTCTTTAAAGAAGTGGAATGACACTGTTTAAAAACAAAAACAGAAGAGAGATGGTGGTGTAAAAATTGAACAGAAATTAATTCCTGCCCAATCTAAATCCTTGGGGAAAATGGGCCGTGTTCCCTAGCATGTCTCACGGCAGCAGCATTGGTTTCCAGCACGTGGAAACTTCCACACTAGTGAAATGCAGTTAAGTTCCCATACGTACCCCCACAGATTTGTCCCCTCTTGGTCCTTTCCCTCTGTTTTCTATTATTCTTTCATTTCCTGTCTAGATCAACTTTTCCAATTTCCCTGTTAACGCTCTGCTGAACGGTGTTTCCCAGCCCTGGTACAAGCGCTCTTTACAGCAGGTGGGGAGAGAACAAGCAGGATTTTTACCCTGAACAAAGACAGACAGGAGCTGTCCTTCTCCCTGCTCACCACCGCAGGCCCTTAGTGATGCTGCAGTCTCGCATCCTCCAAGCAATTTTCGTCCATTTATCTGCTGGGATCTCCGGTATTTTAGTGGCGTGAGCTAGACTGCGCCTTTGTACGTTCTCTGCCTTTCCCACTTGCTTCCAAATGAGCATCCCTGTAAGTGACCTGCTCAGAGCAGGAGGCAGAGAGCCTCTGAGTGTATTGCTCCTGCCCTTGCCCTTCCCTGGAACATGGTGGCCTCACCACGTGGGGCTGTCTGTGAACTCACATACTAATTTGTAAAGTGGGTGTTGCCACATTTCCTTTGATTTGCAGTCAGATGCCAGTTCATTCTAAGGGTGTTACGACATGAGTTATGGGACAGGAAATGAAAGAAGGCCACAGTGAAGTAAAATTTATATAACAAGACGTTTTTAAAATGAGGATAAAACCGGGCCCAGTAAAACGTGGAGCGTGAACAAAATACGATTTGCAACTTGAATGCACACCCTTCAGGAGGCCTCTCAGAAGAACATGCCAAGCAAGGCTTGACTTCCCAGGGGTGCTTGTGATGCAGGAGGCCCTATTGCTGCGGTCCCAGAACCTCCCATGGTCTTCCATCTGCTTAAGTTGAGCTACGGTGTGGGTCTGGGTCCACTTACTAACATTTCCCTAATGTGTATCCTGAATGTTACCTGAAAACATTGTTCTCCCGTGGGCCTGAAATGTGCCGGGATGTTTCCTGAAGCTACTCTTTTGTGTAAGGCAGTAGGATCTGCAGCTGTGTGTCATGATTTGGGGGCACCCTATAGGGTCGTCTGCTTTAAATGTCAGCCTTACCACTGGCACGCTAACATTACTACTGCTTTCCTTTGGATGTTGGATGCCTTCCCTAGAGGGTATGGCTGTAATAAGCTATCCCACTGCTTCACAAAGTGTGGTTCCTGAATCAGCTGGGAACTTACCAGAAATCAAATAACCAGGCTCCAGACTAGACCCACTGAACTGGAAACTCTAGGGACAGCGCCCAGCGTTCTGTGGCTTCACAAACCTTTCGGGTGATTCTAATGTTCATTCAAGTTTGGGAGCTTCCGATTGAAGCCCGTGAGCTTCAAAGTGACATGTACAAGACGATCTGAAGGAAGATACTAGAACTTTGAATTTCATAGTCTCCATTTCTAATTTCAATTTTTTGTGCATTTTTAAATATGTAACATGTATTGCTGCATATGTATAATTTATCAACAAATACATATGGGATATTAGGAGTTCGTGTTTAATTTTGTCATCGACAGGGACGCATGATATACAAAGTCTGAAGACCACTTGTATAACATTTAAAAACACTTATGCTTTAAATCCAACTGAGCTATTAGCCACCAATAATGTCATACATTTGTCTTAATATATTTTTCTCCTTAGTTCTAAAATGCTTTGCACATAATTTATAGTGCTTATCTCTCCTGTTGTGCAGAGAACTCTCACATTCCCAGTAAAGTGAGAAAAAGAGCCCTCTGTGTTGTATCCTGGACTCTCTGCCTGTCCTTGAACAAAGGAGAGACCAGTGATAGCCCATGAACAGCATCAATGGCACCTTCCCACACCCCTCAGCGCATTGATCAGATGCGCATGCAAGAAAGGGTACAAAGAGCTAGAAAGAGGATTCTGTGTCCAGTCCTTGCCATGTCCTTTTCCCACTCCCGCTGCTCTACTTGGATGGAGGAATCTTTGGGGTCTGGGGAAGCACTCTGTGCTCGCCCCTCTCTCCCCCACACATACCAGCTTGCACTAGCCCGGCGGGCCTCCTGCGTTACACACTTACGCTCCCTTTGTCTTATGTATTCCTGCGCTACCCAGAAAACACCGCTGTGCACTTATTATAAATGGAAAAGTGGAGGAACTAGGAGTAGGGCTGGCTTTTAAGCAACGAAAATTTAGGAGCTCAACAAAGAAAAAGAAAAAAAATAGATTATTTCCTTCTTAGCATAATATGTGCATAAAGTATGCTCTCCAAAACTGTGCATGGCAGAACAAACACATAAGTATAGCTCGGTTCCTGAGCACTGAGTTCTAGTACACAGCAGCTGAAAGCATCAATCCAGGTTTGAGTCTTATCACCGCACTTACTATCTGTGTGACCTTGAGGAAGTCCCATAACCTCTCTTCAGGCTCAGTTCCTTCGCTCTGTAAATTAAGGATAAGGATACTACGCACTCCACAGACTCATTGTGAGAATGAAATGAGACGTTAAGAGCTTCGCGTGGTTATCTGGCACATAATCACCTCCCAGGAAAGGTGAGCTATGTTGTATGTTGCTAACGCTGAATCCAATGCCAGAAAGGAGTAAATCGTATTCCTGCCCTCAGGTCTTTTGTCTGTGAAGTTCACAAACCCTTTTTTTTTTCCTTGCTCAGGCCAATGATCTTACATAACCTATGCGATTTTGAAAACCAAAAGTAATGCCTTTATTGGACACACTGACCTAAACATTCGTTAATCGCTATTTCCTCCCGCCCATATGTCTGTCTGCCTGGAAGAGCTATTTTTGTTTTTGCACTGTAACTACTGGCCGAGGTGCCGAGTCCTTTCATTTCGTTTCACCTAACAGTACATTATACTTCATCATTAAGAGAGAAGGGGGGGGTCGGGGCGCCTGGGTGGCACAGCGGTTAAGCGTCTGCCTTCGGCTCAGGGCGTGATCCCGGCGTTGTGGGATCGAGCCCCACATCAGGCTCCTCTGCTATGAGCCTGCTTCTTCCTCTCCCACTCCCCCTGCTTGTGTTTCCTCTCTCGCTGGCTGTCTCTGTCTCCTGTCTCTGTCAAATAAATAAATAATAAAATCTTTAAAAAAAAAATGAGAGAAGGGGGAAATTATATGTAGATCTCCACGTGGGAGCCATTTAGTTGAAAATTCGATGGCAGTAAAATGATACTGGAAGGAAGGAATAAAGACTTCAAGTTTGCTATCACTGTTTAGAAAAATTAATTTGTCTCAGCGGACACTTAATAGCATGTTATCATCAAATAAAAACACCATAGGATAATAACAGAAGATTACATGAACTCTGGAAAAAAGGACTCCAGAAGATGTAACACTTCCCTCTTTTTCTCCCAGATTCACCCTTTGTGAATAATGGGAAATCACTAAATATGATTTGAATTAATAAGGAAGAAGAAGGTCTGTGACAAAGGCATAAGGATGTCGAGGCGTAAAGTGCAAGAATTGCTTCCCTGAAACACTTCTGTTCATTTGTGCTTGTTATAATCACACAATTCCCATATATGGCTTGACTTAAATATTTTCAGTACTGTATGAAGTAGGTATTACTATCCTAATTTAGTATTTCAGGCAGCAAGAATTTGAGGAACTTGCCCAAGGTCACAGTTATAAGTCATGAAATCGAGATATAAATCCCAAACCACTTTCAGCTTGATCCATTTCCAAAAACAGGGAGTGAGAGCCTCCAATGAACCAGGCACTATGCTAGGGGTCTGGAAACCAGAAATAACAGAAAAACTTCCTGCTCCTGAGGATGTCAGTCTGGAAGGAAATAGACCAAAATGATAATAATGGATACCTCTGGCATTGGGCTAAGTCATCTTTTCCTCTTTCTTCTTACCTGCAGAAAGGGTCTACTAATACGTGTTACCGCTACACAATAGCTTAAAGAAAAGAAGGGGGGGCCTGCAAGAAAAGAAACTGTTAAGGAACTGATCTCTCCCAGTGAAATGGAGCTGAACAGGCAGAGCCAGCAGTGTAACCCCAGCCTTCTGACTCCTTACACCCTGGAGACACTGTGTTGTTTAAAGCCACTTTGGGGGACTCTCTAAGAACCTGCTATGTATCAGACATAGCTGTTAACTGTTAACGTCTGTTAAATGTTGGACGTTATAGAGATAAATAAGATAAACTTTCCAGTGGAAAACTGGCAGATTATGATATTTTCCACATATACAGATACTGGTCTCATCGGTTTGCATGAAGCTTTTGCCTTTTTTTGCAGCAAGAAGCTGTCACATCCACCTAGAAATGCGCACGGCCATACTGGCATGAAGTGTCATCTTTTGAGAGCTCCGCAAAAAACACAAATTATCATTGCATGCCAACAGAAAGAATAACCCCACAGAATCCTATTGGATCTAATATTTAAAGCACCCCTGGTCTTGGGTAAGAGTCTGAAGCTGCAAAAGTAAACTGCAAAATGCTCAGGAACTCTTCACGCTTCTCAAAATCCTTCACGTCAACGCAAGAATGACCCAGAGGGCTAAACTGAAGTTCTAGCACACCGCAGAAGCTCTGTGTATCTGCTGCTGTTATAAGATGAAAAACAGATACCACAGATGCCAACTTTCTACCCTAATCCTGAATCCCCCCCCCAAAGAGCCTCCCTGGTTTAATCCTTTTATGAGGCTAAAAAAGAATAATTTCAGGCCTGTATGAGCCATATTTTGGACTCTCGTCGTCTTTTGCCACCCTTCAGACCAGCACCCTAAATAGCTTCTCACGTATAGGAGGAGGCCTTTGGCACTGACAACAATGGATGTGACCATTATTCTCTACTATACAACTGATACATCATCATTACTTATTCAAGTATTGATCATTTCGTGCTGTTACAGTTAAAGGAGATGAGTTCTCAAAAACTCTCTTTTGGATAAGCTGAAAGAGTTAAATTTGGTCAGCCAAGTTATCTAAGGTTATTTTAAGACTGTGTTATCATTTTGGCTAGATCGATGAAGCCCATAGTTTTAGCTAAAGGGAAATATGACATCCCCTAAATTAATGACATGGTTAAGAATGAAGGGCTGAATGCCATTTAGATAAACCAACAGTTGAATATACTGAGCCCTAAAATTTCAGGGGATAAAAGCAGGAATTAACTGCAAGCTGCAATTAATGACCCAGACTTTGAATATAATGAAAAGTAATGAGCTGAATTCTTTCCAGTGTAACACACGATAATTGAATGATAATTGACCTTTGAAGATCATTGGTATCAGGTGAAAACAGTAACCATTAGAGGATGAAAATCTTGATTTTCGATGCAAAAAATATTTCCCAATTATAATGTGAAAACGTACATATGCTTATTTAATTTAAATATAAATTTAGATATGTACACAAAAATCTATATTTAAAATTAAACTGATCCTAGCTAAAGTCAGGGGGCTTGGGCTCTGTTGGAAGCACGTAACCCCCCGCTGATTGTCATCCCAGCAGAGAGTCAAGAATCCAGGACTCAGAGTCTATCAGCCACACGCCTCTCTCGGTGAGTCTGTCCGAATCACAAGATCTTGGAGACCAGGACCTAAAGAACTGTTTGCAGACCCTGTATGACTCCCAACCAGAGACCATAAAGAGAAAAACATTGCGAGAATCAGAGAGGAAAAATGGAAGTTCCAAGAGATTCTCAAGCCAAAAAGGATAAAGGGCGGGGAAGCAGGCCAAGACAGGATAAGAAAGATATTTCTTTTTGGAGAGTGAGGAAATATTGCTTTGTTAATGTTAGCTTTCCCCTAATCGATAAACACGAGTCTCGAGCAAAGGAAGTCATAATGGGCAGCCCGTTAACTCCTTCAACTCTAACTCCCCGAGAAATGCCCGGAAAGTCCCTTCACAATCACCACAGAAGTCACCACCTCTTCCCACCCCTCCCCAGGAATGCTTACACAGTAACATTTAAAATAAATAAAAGATGACTTATAATTCAATAGTCATATTCTTAGTCTTCTTTATAAGTATCCTAACGTCAGGAAACGGATAGCTACTGATTTTCTAAGTGTTTAACTACAGTTTTTACTCTTTAAATGGAAAAAAAAAATGAATAAGGTGCTCAGTAATGCTAACCATTATTTATCCACTCTCCCTTCTGGCTCATGGGGAAATGTCAAAGGTCCCGCCAGAGGGCAAACCAGAAGCCGCAGGCAAATGGAGACCAGAACACAGCCCTAAGTCAGAAAAGTGGCTGGCCCCTCTGGCTCCCAAGCTTTGCATAAAGGTATCTGAAGAAACCACCCACAGATAATTAAGGTGCACGTCAGATTTCACTTTGCTGTTAAAAATCAAGTTTCATTTCTGACTGAACCCATACAGCTTCAGGGCACTCTGATCCCAGGTCTGGTTCAGTGGTGAGGGAATCCGGGAGCCCTGTGTTCCCATGGCATGACCTGCTGGCAGGGGAGGGGAGTTACTGCAATGACTTCTTCAAAGGCTCCTGGGGAAACCAAACTTGCTAGGACTCTCTAGGAAGATCATGAAAGAGACTGCAACCGAAAACACAAGTTTCGTGAAAACTCACCAAAGAAAGTTTATGAGAAAAATGGAGACAAGAGGGAAAGTCAACTGTTATACACATAGATACCTTGAAAAATGCCTTGCTTCTGTTCTTCTAATTAACTAGGCTCCTCTTTTTTTTTTTTAATTTTTTTAGAGATTTTATTTATTTATCTGAGAGAGAGAGAGCATGAGTGGGGCTGGGCGGGGGGCAGGAGAGGGAGAGAGAGACAAGTAGGCGCCCCACTGAGTGCAGAGCCTGACCTGGGGCTCAATCCCAGGACCCTGAGGTCATGACCTGGGTCAAAGTCAGAGGCATAACCGACTGAGCCACCCAGGCCCCCTAAATGGGCTCCTCTTTTTATTGCAATGCTTATTTTGGTATAAAATAAGTGTAGTCATTTAGTGGGTGCTCAGCTCCTATTCTGTTTTTATGAAGTTGGCTAGACCCTGTAATTATGCTTAAGAATTTGAAACCTAAAATAATAACTGGGACATAGACACACACACACACACACACACACACACACACACACACACACGTGCCTTCTCTGTCCTCTAACTATCCATTGATCACTTATAATATGAAGCCACCTTGAGAAGTCTCCGCGGAAAATCTAGGAAGGCAGGCCTCTGCATCTGTCACAGCCTTTGACCCAGAACCAGGGTCTACTGTTGTTAAGTGGAATCCATCTGAGGGGAAACCACTGGGGGTACTCAGAGACCTCCTCGGGTAAGTCGCTTAATCCCCATCCTCCCTAGCTATTTGCTCTGAAGAATAAAGCAAAGGATATCATCCCCTTCCCTCATGCCGTTTGGCTCCCTGAGTCTTCCCTTGCCGGCAACAGAAGTGATTCTGAAAAGAGAAACTGGGCTCTGTCTGCTGCAAGCACGAGTTCTGGTTTCCGTCTCCGGGAGCTGGCAAAGTCCAAGTGTTCATCTGTCATCACCCAAGTCTGTGAAATGCTGAGGGGTTGTCAATGGGGTCACACCTTCTTTTCTCAGCCTAATGGCATGTTTATTTAACCAAAGTCCATATTTGGGAACTGTAAGCAAATAAAGAATGTTACAGAATAACAGATAATTTTTAAAACCAAAGACTACACTCCAGCTTAAAGCTACATAAACACAACTTTGATGTGTTAAGATGGGTGGCAGCCAACTTCGAACAATCCTTCACAGCTCTTACTTGTTTTCCCACACATGATCTCATTGGATCCTTGCAAGCCCCTTGAGGTATTTCAGTCACGAACAGCCGTTACCCCTATTTCTCAGCTGAGGAAACTGAGTCTCAGAGAAGTTAATGTGGTTTTCCTAGGATCACAGTTCTAAGCAGCGAAGTCTATATTTAGAGCCGAGTTTTCTGACTCCAGACCCACTCTGCTGTTTTTATGCCTTGCTGCCTTCAACTGAATATACAAACCATGACACTGGGCACAGACTTTCAAAACAACAAGCATTTTGCTGGTTTTTAAAAAGCTGGTAGCAGCTCACTAGAACACCAAAATCTGGCAACCTCAACCAAAGAGTGGACAGATACAGGGCCAGAGCATTTCCCAACTAAAATGCCTAGTGTGTCCACTCCGGAACTTGACCTTCACACTCAAAAGCTTGATTTGTTCAATTTATGCCATGTAATTATTTGCAGAACCATAAATCCTTGCACATCAAGTAAATACCCATCATCTAGATTCTACAATTAACATTCTATTATACTTGCTTTACCGCATATCAACCCGTCTGTCCATTCCTCTATCCAACCAGCAACCCGTATTATTTTTCTGAAGCTGCAGATACGAGTAAAGTTTGCCCTTAAATAGGTTGGCTTGCATATCATTAATTAAGAGTTCAATTGTTCTTATTTTTTTAAGTAAAATTTGCATATAACCAAATATACAAATCTTAAGTGTACCATCCAACAAGTTTTGCCAAATGTATACACCCATGTAACTCAAACCTCTATCTAGATACGGAATATTACTCCCAGCCCAGAAAGTTCCTTCTCCTCATGCCACTTCCCAGATTCCCTCCTCACCACTATTCTCATCTTTATCACTGACAGTTTTATCTTTCTAGAACTGCATATAAATGGGGTCATACAGTATTTACTCTTTGGTGTAAGGATTCTCTCACTCAAGATCGTGTGTTTGAGATTCATTCATGCTGTTTTGTGTATCAGGAGTTTACTCCTTTTAAATGTTGAGCATTACTCTATTGTAAGAATATACTGGTTTCTTTATCCACTTTCCTCTAGACGGACACCTGGGCTATTTGCAGTTTCTAGATATTCTAAATAAAACTACCCTGAACAGTCTTATAGAGATCTTTCTGTGAATATGTTTTCATTGCTCTTGTTAAATACCTAGAAATGGAATTGCCAGGTCATAAGTCTGTATATGTTTAGTGTCATAAGAAACTTCCCGAACCCTTTTCAAGGCAGTTGTACTGTTTTAACTCCCATCGACAATGAGAGTCTCTGTTGCCCACATCATCAGCAACATCTGGCATTTTCAGTCTTTTTAATTTTAGCCGTTGTCGGGTGTTTATCATATTACTTCTGACTTACCAAACAAGAACATCCTCCAAGTATATCCACACTTGCATTATCAAGGGGCATCTCAGGCAGTATTTATATTTCTATCCCCCTATTACTATACTAGTTCAGGCTTCTGAAGCCGTGTGATTAAGACGTCAAATCTTGATTCTCCTCCTTCAGGAGTTGATTGAAAGATTCATTATTTGACAGTTATTTAAATGATTTTGTCTTCAACCTGAGCTCCAAATCATTGAATATTGTTGAAGTTAATCTTTAGGATGTTTTCCATTAATACTAAGACTTTCAAATTCATCAAAATGACCAGGTTGGCTCTTGACTTATGCTCAATAGAAAAATAAGTAAATAGGGGCGCCTGGGTGGCATATCTTTAGGGGTGCCTGGGTGGCTCAGTCATTAAGCGTCTGCCTTTGGCTCAGGACGTGATCCCGGTGCTCTGGGATCGAGCCCCACATCAGGCTCCTCCCCTATGAGCCTGCTTCTTCCTCTCCCACTCCCCCTGCTTGTGTTCCCTCTCTTGCTGGCTGTCTCTATCTCTGTCAAATAAATAAATAAAAGCTTTAAGAAAAAAGAAAAGAAAAATAAGTAAATAAGCACAAACTAGTCACTAACCTGTCAAATGCCTTTGACTGAATTCAGTGGGCACCACCACAGGACAGGGGTGACTCTCTTAGACCGAAACTTGTTATGAATAAGAGTGAATCCATTTAGATGAAGCTTAAGTGATACGTGGTAAAGTTATTGCCCAGTTAAATTGCTTCCAGTTGCTGGAGGGAGTCATAGGCCTAATTCTTTCTTAATGCAAATTCTTCCTCAGGCCTTCTAATTGATCTTTAGAAAGTTTTCAAGCTTTTACACTGCTGTTTACTTGGGTTTTGCCGCATTTTCCCTGCTCTAACTTTACCTCTTATTCGTTATGAAAATAATCTACATGATCTTAATGCTTATCAAAAATGTATTTCAGGCCCCTGCTTATAACATTAGACATATTATAAGTCATCTGACATGCTGTCTTTTAATGAACATTTAGTGATCAAGGCATCTCATGAAACACTAACATGAATGACATGTTAACTTTTCCACTGCTCTTCCACTAACTTCTTCCTTCGTACTTCGATTTCCAAGGTATTACAGGATACTCTGCAAGGACACGTTTGAATTTTTGAACCGGGAAAATGATAATGCAACCTTAATATCGATTAATTTCTGTTGGGCAGATTATATTTCTGGTGGAAACTATTCCGTTCCTTCCCATAACATCTAGCAAGGACAAAACGCTTCCACAGTTTCGAGAATCCCCCCCCCGGTGACAGAGGCGTTAGGGAGATGGCACCTGAGGGAATGTTATGAATTAGGCATTTTAATCTCTGTCCTGACTTGCCTTTTTCAGGAGAACTAAGTACACAGCGTTATCGCTCACTGTCTAGCTGTAAGATAATAAAATACACTGGTTCTTTTGATACCTTAATATGGTAATCATTTGTTTAAATTACATAAAATGTCACCTACATATGAGTTTGCATATTTTGGGAACTAACCACCAGGCACATATTTTGTACTTCTGAAAATAAGAATACCCATGACTTGAAATGATATTACAGTGACTAACTGTCCCACACAGCAAATGTACAATAGATACCACAGATTTATCATAGATTTCTTTTCTTTTCTTTCTTTTTCTCTTTCTTTCTTTCTTTCTTGCTTTCTTGCTTGCTTTCTTTCTTGCTTTCTTGCTTTCAGTGTGTGCCTGTGTGCTGCCAGGGCCAATGTTATACACAGGTGAAAAGAGGCAGCTATTTTGGGATAATGTAGCAGCACAGGAGAAACGTGCCTGCCTTAAAATATTTTTTTCCTCTAGCCTGCCTTAGGGATGAGACACTTATCTTCAGATTTTCCTATCAAAATCAACGTATTAGCAGGTAATATACAAACATCACTTTCTATTATATGAACTGTTAATGCCCGCTATTCCTCCAGAGTCTAGCAGAACCTTGAAGGGATGGAACACAGTCAGAGACATTTTAAAGGCTGAAGATATGAAGTAAGGAGACGTGGAGGTGGAGGTGGAACGGGGCGGGGAAGAACCCCGGGGAGCAGGAGGACAGCTTCAGGGTGAAAGGCACCTGTGGGAGGAAGCTCCGAAAGAAAATCCGGGACTTTTGCAAAAGAGACACTTGTTTCCAACATTGGCCTAGGGCTGGACCCATGAGACACAAAGGAGAAACTAACGTTGTTAACTAACGTTTTCTGGAGAAAGCCAAATTTTGCATGTAAGCTCTTTTGAGGCACTTTGTTCCGACATAGGAGGCAGGCATCGATAGTACTGAGGCAAAAAATGGTGCATTTTTCTGTTACATAAGCCAGATAGTTAGATAAACTCTGGTTCATCTACTAAGTATGGAAAATGAAAATTGATTATCATTGTAAAGTGCTGCGTAAATGCAAATTCCTTTTACTGTGAGTCCAGAGCTTAAATACAAATCAAGTCATCATTCTTTTCTGATAATTGCCCCTCAGATTTTGCCAGCAACCACTTTATAAAGGAATCAAATCCAAATGCTGCATTACTTAATCAGATTTCATTGCATTCTAAATGAACAGGGATAGAAGTAAAGATAACACATTAGGACACGGGACAGAGCTCACTTGTAGGCTACTTCCGTTTCTAATGTATCTCTAAATTTAAGTTGCTTTATTCAACACATGCTATTTTAATGCCATATAGTTTTAATGACAACTAACAATTCCCTTAATAAAAATAAAAGTGATCACCCATGTTTTACATATTCCCATTTATACATTTTTTTAAAGATGTTATTTATTTATTTGAGAGAGAGACAGCATGAGCAGGGGAGGGAGGAGGAGGGGAAGACAGAGGACAGGGAGAAGCAGACTCCCCACTGAGCAGGGAGCCCCGACAGGGGCTCAATCCCAGGACCCCCAGATCATGACCTGAGCCAAAAGTAGATGCTTAACTGACTGAACCACCCAGAACCCCCCATTTATACATTTTATCATAGTCAACAGAGAAAGGCTCAAGGACTTCAGAATAAATTTTAGAGCATAAGTTCAGTAATTAATTAGCTTTAGATTGTTAAGTATAATTATTAGAATTGTATTATTTTCCTTTTTCATAAAATTTTTATGTTTTCATTAAAATCAGTTGGCCTTTCATAAATTAACCATAGCAAACAATAAAGGAATATCCTTCAGACTGAGACAAAAGACCTTGATCAAAATAATTGATATCTCAGCTCTCCAATCATATTATTCTAGGGCCTTCATATTAAAAAGCTCTCATAATTGGTAATTGAATAGCTCTTCGTTAGTTTCTCTAAAAATAAGAGTTTTTAATCTCTTCTTCCAGGCTAGGAGAGTCTTATGACTTAAATATATTTTGGAAATTTGTTTCAATGCTTAAATGGAAAATGTCTGATACTTTCAATTACTTAAAACATTTATGATTTTAAGCTCCCAGCAGAAATCTGCTACTGAAAGGGGAGAAAAAAAAATTAAGAGCTATTAGTCAGAAAGACGCTTATGTAAGAACTGTGACATTGGTCACTGCTATGAAAGCAGGAAGTCCTATATTTTACAGACAAGGCTTAAAGGAATCTTTAGCAAGCACTTTCCCCCCTCGGAGCTGAGACAAATGGCTGAGGAGTGAAATCTTGAGACATGCTCACGGCTTTTCTCCTTCGTTCTTTTGCAGCCCGGAAGATGGTGAGATCCATCCAGAAATCTGTCGGCTTTATATCCAGCTGCAGTGCTGCTTAGAAATGTACACAACAGAGATGCTCAAATCCATCTGTCTGCTGGGGTCTCTTCAGTTTCACCGAAAAGGTATCTGCCTTTAGCATACCGCCATAAACACTGACGTTAAACAAAAGCTTCTCTTTTCCAAAGGTCTACAAACACCCTGTGTCTACGCAATTAGAATGGATGTTCAGGAAATGTCTGATACACATTAATAAAAGAAGTCTATACCAGGACCAAGTGCCTAAGAAAACCCATCATCTTGAACAGAAACTGTGGTAGAAACTGTTCTCGAATGTATCATTTTACCACTTGTGAACATGACTTTGGTTACAAGCCGCACCGCAAGCAAAAATATATAACAGTCTTACTAGGGGTAAATGCCATCCAAGACTGCTGCTCTTTCCCTAAATGAATTTGGCTGCAAGAAGACAAATTACATATTATGTCTCAAAGATTTAAAAATAGGGGGAACTCAACCAACAATAGGGAGGCATATGAGTAACAGAAAAATCTCGTTTTTCTGGACTTACACTATAAAGGAATATATTGGCTAAAATGGCTGAAACATCCCGAGACCGCAGTGACTTTAGCGTGGTTTCATCACTCTTTTGACTCATACACTGAATGATACTCGGCCTTCTCCGGGGTGTTGGCTTTACCCTCACACTGCTTTCCCCCACGTTAGCAAAGTGATTCCCACAGTTCCAGGCATCACATCTGCATACTAAAAGATCCATAAAGAGAATCTCTCCCCACTAGAGACTAGAAAATGTCCTGAGCTTCATTCTGATTGGACCAGGTTGGATCATGGGTCTATACTTGAACCAACTGCTCTAGCCAGAGGGATGGAATTATACCGATTGATTTAGGCAATCAAAGTCCATTCCTGGAGCTAAGAGAGGAGCCCACCCTACCCAACCAGTGCCCATTACATGATGGGAGCAGGTGGAATAGAACAGATGGTGGGGAGGAAACCACAAGTTTCTGTTAGTGGAGGATTCAAGCTATATTTTCTTTACTCACTCACTGCACAATAATTTATTGGAAAGTTCCTGAATGCAAACACTTTTTGCTTGAGCTCAAAAGAATAGGATGATGTGTAGAAGGTAATCTTTGTCTGTGACTTAAATCCAGAGAGGGTAACCCCTGTGATATTCAGGGAAAATCTTATAGAAAGGGTGGGGCTTGAGCTAGGTTATGAACATAAAGTTCAAGGAGGGAAGGAAAAAGAAGGACCTTGCAAGGGAAGAAGTTAAAGTAGAGATTTGAAATCAAATGAGCATGGAATCTGGAGGGAACTAAATGGCATGACAAAGTACTTGTAAAAATCAAATCTTGTGTATTCACGGATATATGCACAAGGCAGAACTAAAAATAGGATTATGCTACACTGCTCCAGAGAGAGGAGAACATTTTCTTGAAACATGAGTATTTCTTTTTCCTTTTTCCCTCTAAAGGCAGAACTTTCAACAGTTTTCTTCTTTACTTCTGTTATTACTGCAAGTGAATGTGTTTGGAGAGATGAGCTCCTAGACACTCCTGATACCTGATGGAAAACTCAATACTCACATACACTGATGCCATTCAAACAAGTTGTCCCTGGCCCAATGTCTTCACTTACCCTATCAGGTTTCAATCTCTCTCTCTCTCTCTCTCTCTCTCTCACACACACATACACACACACACATTCTCACATACGCTCACATACAGAGTAGTATTTTCACTCTTTTTCATCATGGTTGAACAGAACAAAATAGTTTTTTCCTGCAGTCTTCACTGGCTACTCTTAGATATTTTATTTCATGGCCACATTGCCACTGGAATCGCCCTCGTTGATGACATGTCTGTAACACCCAGTGTCCTCCACCTCCACTCTCACTCTAACTCCTTGGGGTCCCACCTGGTCTCCTGCCATCCACTCCTACTCTGTCTCTTCACAATTGGCTTTTGAAAGAAGGACTCTTCTCTGCTAGCTCTCTGTTTAGAAGTAAAAGGTAAGGGCACCTGGGTGGCTTACTTGGTTGAGCTTCCGCCTCTTGATACAGCTCAGGTCATGAGCTCAGGGTGGTGGGATGGAGCCCTCAAGGAGCCCCCTCAGTGCAGAGTCTACTTGTCCCCTCTCTGCCCCTCTCTGTTTTGCTCCCCCACCCCTACTTATGTACTCTCAAAATAAATAAATAAAAAGGATTCCCACATCCCAGTTTTTCCCTTATTGTATTTGGTCTTGAGCACGTAAGTAAAAAACACATCACCTCTTAACTGATCAGTTCATTTGGTCTTCACTGCCTCCTGTCTTCACTGTCAGTCTCTGATCCGCTTCCTTCCCTGCCTCTTCTTTTAAAAATAATTCCCCCCTTGCTCTCTGCTCTAGTACCTGGCCTTGTATGTACTACTCTAAAAAGAATCTGCCTGATAACATCTTTGATTGCTCCCACATGTAGGATTAAGGCTCTGCTTGGGCTTCTATTTTATTCTTCTAAAATCAGTATTACTTAAAGCACAAATCCTTAGAAAATCTGCTTCACAATTATCCAGGATGCTGAATAACCGTGCAGGCTCATGGATCCTGCCCACGACCTACCGAATCAGAATCTCTGGGGGCACTCCGGGTGATTCTGAAACGCAGTGTAGACTGAGAGCCGTTGCTCTACCCTTCAAAACTAGAGGAAATCACCCCACCATATGAATACAAATTAGAACTTCCGCCTCCTCACCTTGCCATCTCTAGTCACTTAAGTATATGCTTTCAATTTTGTTCTCTGCTTTCTTCTTTATCACCCAAGGTGATGAAAAGCAAACACCAAAGTAGTTGGTCCCTCTGCTGAGCGAGAGCTGTGACTGCTCAGGCTTTCTCCGCCAGCCCTTGACACGACCTTGAAATCAAGCTCCGCCGAAGCGCGGCCTCTGCACCGGCAGCACCCCCTGTTAGAAATGCAAATTCCTGGGCCCCACCCTAGACCTACCGACCGAAACTCCCCTCAATTTACTTTTTTGCTGCTTGACAAAAATTAAAAGAACGATTCATGGAGACATTTCTTCAACTGAATACATTTGTAACCTTCTCTAATCACCATCTAGAATCAGCAAACAATACTTCTCTAGTCTTTTCAAGATGGTGTATATACCATCTACCCCTGGCCAGCCTCCTGTGCTTCCAGAAAACCCCTCCAAGAGCTGACTGTATTATGGATTGTTACCTCTGTCTGAGTACCCATAGAGGTAAGGCAGTGAGGAAAAGGGCATTCTCATGTTAGTGAGACATCTTCAAACTAGATGTAAAGAAAATAGTCTTATTTAAAGTTTAAAAACAACATCGAAAATGGAAATAAGTCACTAAAAGTAGGCCCCAAGGAAAATGTCATTAAACCAGAGAAAATAAGGCACTAGCAAACATGTATTAAAATACACACTGGACAAATACCCTGAAAATTTCTGGAATGCAAAATAATATACTAGCTCTTGGGAGAGGGATGGTTCCATTAAAGAAATCATTTTTAATTTTCCTGGTCCCATTTTTGTATTACACCTCTCTATTTCTTTATACTCCCCACTCATTTCCTCATTACACCTAAGAGATTAACCCTATAATTGTTTTCAACTCCTGGCTTGTCTGTCCTGTTCACTAGTTTATATTCCCACCATCAGGACGGCATAGAAAATGTCAGCTGATATCACTAGTTTTTGTTTTTTCTTTCTTTGGTATCATTGGAAACTGGAGAGTAACCTGTGTCCAGAAGCCTCCAGATAATACACAATGAGTATATGACATCTGCTGCTACCAATCTGGAAGGCCCTGGCTGAAAAGAAAAGAAACACTTGACTCCAATGACCATGGACTGCCAGAAATGGCTGGAAGAAATACATCCAGGGGAGCCTGGCTGGCTCAGTCAGTAGAGCCCACGAGTCTAGATCACAGGGTTATAAGTTCGAGCCTCACTTTGAATGTAGAGATTACTTAAAAATAAAATCTTAAAAAAAAAAAATAAAGGAGGAAATATATCTGTAGACCACAGCACAAGAGTAGGAAACTTTAAGAGTTGGGCAAATTAAGAGCTGTAACATGCACCTTGTCCTGGAAAGGTACAGTCTATGCATAACAGCAGACACAGGGGAATCAGCAAGCCAAAGCAGTCTTACTGCATGAGAACAAGAAATGGGGAAGGGGTGGGGAAGAAGGCTCTGCCAATGCAACTTACTACAAAATGGAGTCAGGATGTGTGATTAAGGAAAAATATATAAAGTCTTTATTTTTTTTAACTTATTTTTGAAGATTTTATTTATTCCTGAGAGAGAGAGCATGAGTGGGGAGGAGGGGCAAAGGGAGAGGGAGAAGCAGACTCCCCGCTGAGCAGAGAGCCCGATGTGGGGCTCAATCCCAGGACCCTGAGATCATGACCTGAGCCCAAGACAGACGCTTCACCGAATGAGCCACCCAGGTGCCCCATAAAGTCTTTAAATGAGCAAAGGAGTGGAACATGAAGTGTAGGTGACTCCAAACGTCAGGCAAGGTGGTGGAGGCAGCAGCGGGAAGCAATCCCCTTCCACCAGATATACACAAATCTGTCTGCCAAGATTGAAGACGGCAGATAACGTATTCTTCATCCAAACACAGTGGTATGTTTGGTGTGGCTTCGGGCTAGGGGAGTTGCCTGTCTAGAAGATTTAAGTCCCTTCATTCAGGACATCAGTAGTCCTCAGAGTCTCAGGAAGAGTGACTCCCATTCTAGTCTGTGACACTCGAAATATCTTTGTGCCTGGAATTTCTTTCCGGTATGTTTCTTCTCATGTATGATGAAAAATGGTATTTGGATAACTTTTAGGTTAGCTGATCTCTTCTCGCTCTGTGTGAGTGTTACAGGCTGGCCATTCCCCTCTACGTCACTATTGCTTTTCCATCAGGGAAAAAGAAGGAATTATAACCAAATCACCCAGCTTGGCCATTTTGTTGCTGTTGTTGTTGAGATTAGATACTGAAGCCAAAGTGTTTCACAGTTAGGTGGACTTTTAATTTATTTTCAATTCTAGTTACTTCGTGGCTAGCACCAAAGTCCGGCAAGTACTGTACATCACATTGAGTTTTACCATTGTACTGAGTAGGCATGAGCTTACCCTTTGGAGAAAAGGGGCACATGCAGTCACTGCAGGAACAAAGAGGATGTTGTTTTATACAGGCTCAAATCATTTTAAAGCGCCTTCAGTGAGCCCGAATTGAGTACTGAATTTAGTAGTACTAAATACTACAGTTAGTATTATTTTCCTCTCCCAATTAAGCCCATTAGAAGCACCCTTGGTCCTTAACAGTATGTTCAGCGGAGCTTCACGCTCTTTCCATGCACCGTGCTTCTGCATTTCTGCCGTCTCATTAAGTCTCACTGGTTCAGTCTACTTGGAAATCTTTTATAATTTACAAGATCATGCTACTGCCAAAAAGAAAGAGCAGGAGGAGGAGGAGGAGAAAAAACAGCAATAAAATGCTTTTCTTTTTTCATGGCCAACAAAATTAAAGTCAATTACAGTAATGCGAGGTAAAATCCAGATTTAATAAAGGCATTGGGTTGTACCACGGAGCGTGTGGTTCTGAAGAACTGTTTGTTTCAAGAAGATGACAGATGGGAATAATTTTAGTCATTTTGTAGTTCCATATTCTAACACTTAAAGTTGTAGATTGGACCACTGCTTGGCAGACTGTGATTTCTATGTTTATGGTATAAAATAGTTGCTCTCTCTTCTTCACACTTAGGTAGGTAGGCAATCTTTTCCCATAAATGGGTCCATGTAACGCACTGACCATCAGTGCCTGCTGCCTGCCTCCCGATGGAACGAGATTGCAGGTCTCATTCACTCGGTGGGCAGAAAGTGGAGCCAGATTTCTAAAGGAATTGAATGACCCTGCTATTTTGGCCATGGCTTTCCTCTCTCTCACATTCTCTCCCCATTGAATCCGTTTAGGTGACATGGCCATTCTCAAAGGACCAGAAGACAACAGAACACCCCCATGCAGCTCCCCCTCCCGCTTGTGAACTTGAGCTTTCCATCTGTGTTTTTGTCTCACCTTGCTCTGTCCGTGGACCTCTCTGACTCTGCTCCACCACTCGGACCCAGATTACAGCAAAATTGTCCCCAAGTCCTCAGAGGGTATAATGTAATCACAAAGGGAAAGGACAAAGGGAATGTTAAAAGTTGAAAAATCTTAATTCAAAATCTAGTGGAGGCTGAGAGCTCAAGATGCTATAATGAGAAATTAATGAACTGCTATCCAGCAAAATACAGGATGCACTCAAGACAAAGAATAGAATATGAGCCATAAAGACTCCTAAGTATTCAAGCCTCCTATTAAGAAATGTAAAGGAGGGGCGCCTAGGTGGCTCAGTCATTAAGCGTCTGCCTTTGGCTCAGGTCATGATCCCAGAGTCCTGGGATCGAGCCCCGCATCGAGCCCCGCATCGAGCCCCGCATCGAGCCCCGCATCAAGCCCTGCATCGGGCTTCCTGCTCAGCGGGAAGCCTGCTTCTTCCTCTCCCACTCCCCCTGCTTGTGTTCCCTCTCTCACTGTCTCTCTGTCAAATAAATAAATAAAAATCTTAAAAAAAAAAATGTAAAGGAAATGACCCACACCAATAAAAGGAACAAGCAATATAAAAAGAGAAATAGAATACTGCCACAACTTTATTTTCCAAAGTAATGAGGCAATTAATACTAAAATAAAACAGCAGGTTAGAAGAAATGAAGCAGAATGAATCTTACAACACACTATGATTCAAATTCTGAGTGGAAACATGCATTCAATCTTTGAACAAAACTTCAGTGAGCAGCTAGGGGACTTTAATGATCAAGGCTGAAGGGATCCCTGTTATTGTGGAGTATATAATCTAATGCAGAGAAATAGTAAAAAAAAAAAAAAAAAAAAAAAAAAAAAAAAAAAAATTCAAATGTTCTAAAACTCCCAAGTATTAATAAGTGCAATGTCAGTAATGTTGCAATTAAAATAAAGAGTGTACTCGCTTCGGCAGCACATATACTAAAACTGAACAATACAGAGAAGATTAGCATGGCCCCTGTGCAAGGATGATACGCAAATTCATGGTGTTCCTTTTTTTTTTAATAAATTAATTAATTAATTAATTAGTTAGTTAGTTAAATTAAATAGAAAGAGTGATACAGAAAGTGACTGGGTGGCCAGCCTAGAAGGGATGGTCAAAGCTCTATGAGGAAAGAGCATTTAATCTAAGATTTGAATGACAGGAAGGGAACAACCTCACAAACACTTGTGTCTGATGCAAAGAATCCAGGACTAGAACACACTTGTACTGTTTGAAGAATATAAACATAACCACCTTCTGGAATCTGTAACTAGGGTCATCTAGCACCATCTATTACTCTCTCTCGTGTCTTCATGTGCCAAACAGTGAGTAGGGCACCATATTAAACACCTTTTGTCAAAGTAGATGTCAGCTGAGGACCAGGATGATAGCCATAACAATAGCTTCCACTTACTGTGTATTTTCTACTGCCAGGTGTTTTATACACGCTCCCTCAGTTTATCCTCAACTGTTATTTCCCCCAAAGCTGAAAGAGATAACTTGCCCGAGGTCACACAGCACATTAATCCCACTGCAGAGTTCCGACTGTTCCACCACACGAGACCATTTCCCATTAAGCTCCATTGGAAAAAGGCAAGAGAACATATGAAATAGAGAAATAAAAAATGGCTGTATGATTGACTGAATTTTTTCCACAGATTTGACTTATTTAATGCTTAGCATACATATATCAAAATAACACATTAAATGGCTAAAATCCATTATGTATTTGATTTCTTACCAAAATAACACTAAGTTGGAAAGTTACTTCTAAGATGGGAGGAAAAGTTAACTCCATAGATTATTTAGTGATTTATAAATTATATTACATTGGGTGAAGAAGAATTCTGATAAACTATTATATTTAGTAAAATAATATAAAATAAAATAAAATAAAATACAATAAAATAAAATAAAATAAAATGCAGCAGTTGTGTGATCCAAAGGGAGCATGATTCAGCCATGATACCCATTATGGGAAAGTTGGAATTACTTATACAGTAAATATACCTTGTACATTGTTTTGCTCTACTTTAGGGACCAGAAATTGATCAGTAAAAGCCTCATAGAGACCTCCTCAAATGCATCTCCTTATCTGCTCTTCTGCTGTGCTGCTGGGGTGTGTGTGTGTGTGGGGGGGTGCTTCTGCTTTCTCACACGGCTACGTGGAGCCACCAAGATGGCTGCCACCCTGGGGGCAGTGCTAGGACTACAGTACCATAAGGAGGACAGAGAAGGACTGTGGGGGAAGGAAGAGGGTTCTGTGTCTCTTCAGAATTGGAAAATGTTTATTTTCCAGTGCATGGGTAAGAATGCAGCTCTGTTGATGATAACATTTTTATTTTCCACTATGTGTTTTACGGCACTGTGAATATCTTCCTACCACAGTGTAGAAAAGCCTTTGAAACTACTTTTTAATACAGGTAAACAACTAACTGAATTAATATAACTTATTTCTATGTAAATTACATGCTTTTTAGAAACACAGGAGTAAAGGTGGATTACCTCACAAAGAGCCTCCATTTCCTCCATTTTTCTCACAGTGCATCTCCCAGTTATGGAAATGCGTGAAAGTGAGAAGAACTATCCAGATAAGGTTCCATACATGCATCTCATGTAGACCGTGTTCATCTTGCTCACAGGATGAAACTGTTGTGAAGGCCTTCCCTAAGCATAGCAGATGACGTGTCAGGAGTACAAAGAACATAGGAAATTTGCCCCTATCATCAAGGAAATGATAGTGCAGTGGTATAATATTAGCTCAGAGAAGATTGGTTTGTTTTGTTTTGATTCCTGGGGAAATTTACGCAAATGGATAATATTGACATTGCTAGACACCAGAGGTCAAACTCAGGGCCTCCAAAGGGACACTGTCTAGAGCAGTGCTCCCAGTGTCACTGGTGGACTGATGATGGGCAGGAAAGCAAGAAGGAATGGAAGGGAGAAAGGGAACAGGAATAGAGGAAAATATGGAGAGAGAAGAAAAAGGATGGGAGAAATAAGAATCAGGAGACTGAAAGTCAAAGTCGAGCGTGATAAAGAACCAACCCCAGCCCCATCTGCCAGGGCCAGTGCCTAGGACTTCTGGGGTGGAGGGTGCTCTATGGAACTCTTGAGGCTGTCCCACAATCAGATGTGCTTTTATTTCTCCCAAACAACTGACCATTTCTCACGAATATAAGAATAACCAGCTTTCCAAACTGGTATGTGCTTCATGGGTGGTTTCCCTTAACTTTTCCTCAAACATGCCTATTATATTATCCATAAACAAGCTAAAAATACATGGAAATCCCAAAGGAGCAGAAGGCAAAAAGTTCTGCAAGGCCCTGAGGAAAGTGGCCAACTTTTTGATGTCCTAGTTCTTAACAGTTATGAAGCCAGCTTCGTATGATTTCAAGGTACTCGACGGACTCTCTCTCCCCTACCTCCGTCCCCTCCTTGAGCAAATATTTGTTCACTGAGGCCTGAAATTGATTTTTTCAGGGGCCAGGGTTTTTCATTTCATAATCAGAAATGATTTTAAATGCATATTCACTCTCGGGTAAAGTAAAACATTGACTGGAAGTTACCATTTGCAAGTTGGTTGGTGCCTGTCCTGAGAGCAGAGCAGAGAGCCCACCTGACGTTAGAGAACGGGTAGTCCACCCTGAGGACACCTGGTCAAAGCAGGGAAGCTAGGGATAAAGAACTCCAGCTGGCCGCTGTCCAGGATTGTGGAGCACTCCTCTGCTGACTGGTTAATGTAGCTCAGAACAATATGCGTGAACTGACCCTAATTTTTCCAGCGTCCTCTTTCACTAGCAACTCCCACCTCACCGGCCCCCCCTACCTTGCCATGCCACTCTCCAGGCATCTTGAACTACTTGTAGGTACCTGAACTTGCACCTTCTTTTCAGTTGCTCCTTTTACTTGGAACATATTACCCATTCCACATCCATCCCTTTCATCTGGCCTAGTTTCTGGGTCAGAACTCAGATGGGACTTCCTACGGGAAGCTTTTCCTGGCCCTCCAACACTGGGCTGATACACACCCAATATGACCCCCAAGCATCTCCAAGGCACGGATTTTAGCACCTTTTACATTGAGGGGTAGTTGCCGGGTTTCTTGTCTGTTGTCCTCTCTAGATTTGATCTCCTTGAGTGTGTTCACCTCTGCATCCTCAGAATTTAGCATAGCGCCTACAGCAGAATAAAGTTTCAATTAAGAACTACTGAACGAATGAATGAACTGCTTTCATTCTGTATCTGTCATTAAAAGAGGAGGGTAAATGGTGGAAAAGCTTGTCCAGAGATGTGAGACTGAACTCATACCTATATTTCCCCTCGTACTGAAAATCCATTGAAATAACAAAAGATATAATGGGAAAAAAATCCATATTAGTTCTTAGATTTGTCAGGGTAGAGTAACTGCTGCATGAAACAACACCAAATCTTAACGGATTAGAACAGTAAGAGTTCATTATTTATCCATATCATAGTCCACACCAGAGCCGGGATGGGTGGGCAATGTTGCTCTTTCCATTAGCCATACCCATTCAGAGGTCAGGAGGAGAAAAGAAAGCAAGGGAAATCACATGGGAGAATTTTTAGGAGCCAATATGGAAGAGGCATACATCACTCCTACTTACAATCCATTGGCCATAGCTCTGTCACGTGGCCCCTCCTAAGTGCAAGAGGAAAAGAAAACAGAGATCAGCAAACACAGTATNAGGATGGGTGGGCAATGTTGCTCTTTCCATTAGCCATACCCATTCAGAGGTCAGGAGGAGAAAAGAAAGCAAGGGAAATCACATGGGAGAATTTTTAGGAGCCAATATGGAAGAGGCATACATCACTCCTACTTACAATCCATTGGCCATAGCTCTGTCACGTGGCCCCTCCTAAGTGCAAGAGGAAAAGAAAACAGAGATCAGCAAACACAGTATAGTCTTCTATGCCCCTGAAAAACAAGGAAGGATGCCTTCAACAAACCAGAAATTTTGGAGAATTTCTCAAAGCTATAAAGCTATTGGGAATGGACTGGTGGATATAAATGAACAGGAGAAACCGTAGCTGATAAGACACTCAAACAAAAGAAATTCAAGCAGGAGAAAATTACTGCAAAAATAAAATCAATTCCAGAAATACTTTGAAGCTGGAATCAACAAATGCAAATCACAGGCAGGATTTCTGAAACTGTTGTCAGGGAAATTAAGGTTTGAAATTACATTCAGAAAAAGCTGGGCTGCCCCACACTGAGCAGCAGAGACCATCACTGCTCGCCCCAGGAGGACATCTGGTGTGATTGTCAGGACAGGCAGCAAAGGAGAGCAGAGTGTGAAATAACTCTTCCCCTCCATGAAGACAGCCATAGAAGAAAAAGAAAGGAAGCACATTACTCCGGTGTTTTTCCCGGGCTAAACTGCTCAGTGTATTTTGCTGTAGTTGGAGTTTTAAACAGGAAACTCTGAGTAGACAGGGGGCCCAAAAAACAGATCAAGTGCCCAGGTAACGTATCACTGGAGATGAGAAGCACCCAGAAGACAAGCTTGAAACACCCATTTCACAGCCACACATCCCGTCCCTTCTCTGCAATAACCATAAGGAGGACACTATAATCAGAATGGTAGGCAAACAGAGATCCTCATAGACAAATCTGGATAGACACCCAGGATGATAAATTTAAAAAAAAAAAAGCCAACACGCCAAAAAGGGGATGCCAAATGCATCAAACAGCTAATACTTGAAGAACAAATTTTAAAGGGGGAACAGAAGAAGAATTTAAAATATATGTAGTTGATATTCTCAGAGCGATTTATGAGTCTACCATACCCATAAAACAATAATAGTCTGTAACCAAAAGGAAGTGGCCAGATTTGTTGGGGATAAAAATGTTATCAATCAAATAAAAATTAAATAGATGGGATAACTGGCGTTGGGAGACAACCCTCCAGTCTCTCACATTTCTGCACATCTTGCACAGTGAGGCACTGACTGCCCTTTGTTTTATACTATCTTTTCAAGGATATTGACTTAGTAAATGCCTTGGAAAATAGAGATAGTGTCTCTCTCCAGAGCAGGGCATACTGACTATTCAGTATAATGAAAACACTTCCCTCTGGGGCAAAGGGCAGACATGCTGATGAAAGACAAGATCCCTAAGCTCAGGGTTCCTCTCCTGTCACAGAGCCCCGTGTTGTACAGGTAGTATTCTGGCCCTTTCCATGTCTCCCTGTGGGAATTAGGATCAGGAAACCAACACAAATGCTTATAGTCTGGGCGCGGCAATTCTGTGAGTAATGAACTGTTCTTGTCTCTGACTTAGAAGTCTCAAGTCTTCTTCCAGGATCCATGAAACTGGGGCAGACTAACTCACAGGTAGAGTAAAATCTCAGACCCTTCACAGTTCTTAACAATTATGAAAATGAATATACTGAGAACCTAAAATAGTAAACTAGAAGATCAAGTCAAGGTATCCCCCCAGAATTCAGCCCCCAAAATAAATGTGGAGTATGGGGGACAGTTAAGAAACATACAGGATGGTTCCAGAGACTCCATTAAGAAACAGGAATTCTGAAAGAATGGAGAGAATAGAGAAGTGGGTAATCGAGAAAAATAGAAAACCTTTCCTCAAACCTAAAAGAAAGAAATATTTAAATTGAAAATGCCATAAGACCTCAGTGAATCACTCCATAGAGTACTTAGTAATTAGTAAGGGAAAAGAGTAGTCTAGAGTGGTGGATCCCTATTTCCCATTGGAAGGAAAGCTTTGGGAAGAAACCAAGCAATCAATAATACTTAACTGACAATAATGGGACAGAGTGACTCATGTGCTTTTTGATGCACTGCACGAAGAAGGATACACTATCACTTCTGTAATATGCTTGCCAAAAAGTGTTTACTCCGAACCTAGACATGCGGAAACAAGAAGACAAATCCAAACTGAAAGACTCTATAAAACAACTAGCCTGAACTCCTCATTCAAAAATATTAATGACGTGAAAGACAAAAAGACAAGGGTACTGTTCTAGATAAAAGGAAGATAAAGAAAAAGGACAAACAAATGCAGGGCACGATCCTTAACTGGAGCCCTCGATGAAAAAAAAAAGCTAGAAAAAACATTACTGAAATAACTGGGGAAATGTGAATATAGTCTATATATTAAATAATAAATAGTACTGTATCAAATTGTATTGAATCATATTTAATCCAAGTTAAATATTTTTTTTTTGGTGTGATCATTGCTTTGAGCTTATGGAGGAAAACATATTTGTTCTTTAGGAGATATATGCTGAAGTATTTAGAATAAAGAGCCATTAATGTCTGCAACTTACTCTTAAATGGGTCAAAAAATTATATTTATATAGTTTTATATATAAAAATTATATATAATCCATATAATCTATATACATGAAACCTATACACATATACATACATAGAGATACAGAGAGAGAAATAAAAGAAAATATAGCTAAATGTTAATAGTTGGTAAAACCAGAACATCTTGGCGTCCGTTGTATTACTGAAATTTTGCAGGAGGTTTGCAAATTCTCAAACTAAAAAAGGGGAGATGACAGATTGCAAATGCCAACAAAGATTAACATAAAGAGAAGCTACATGTACAAATATTTAGGAACCATCTCATAAATCAAAAATTTAAAGATAATACCCTAAAAATTTTTCAGAGCACCATCACCAGGCTACATACAAATCACTCTGGAGATGGACATAAGATAAGGACATAGTATCTTCCAAGTTTTGAGAGACACTTACTCTGAAGATAGATTTCTATATCCAGCCAATTAAAATTTAAGTGTGAGCACAAAGAGAGAGAGAGAGAGAAAAGTATTTTCAGTTACTTAAAGAGTAAAAAATTTTGCATTCCACAGATATACTCTGAAATAATTAGTCGAGGTTATGCTGCAACAAAATGAAAAGTGAATCCAAGAAAGCTAAAGATGATGTGGAACCCAAGACATATTGTACAGAGAAATCCAGAGCCACAAATACACAGCATTAGAGATATGAAAGAGTTACAAGAAAAAAGCATATGCAAATTTATATACTATTAAAAATGTATTTAATTTGTTAACAAATACATAAGCAAAATAATTTTTTTTAAAGATTTTATCTATTCATTTGACACAGAGAGCGAGAGCGCACAAGGAGGGGGAGTGGAAGACGGAGAAGCAGGCTCCCCACTGAGCAGGGAGCCTGATGCGGGGCCCGATCCCAGGACCCTGGGATCATGACCTGAGCCGAAGGCAGACGGTTAACCAACTGAGCCACCCAGGCGCCCCCATAAGCAAGATAATTTCTAAAAGAGACANTGCACAAGAAGGGGGAGTGGAAGACGGAGAAGCAGGCTCCCCACTGAGCAGGGAGCCTGATGCGGGGCTCGATCCCAGGACCCTGGGATCATGACCTGAGCCGAAGGCAGATGCTTAATCAACTGAGCCACACAGNTATATACTATTAAAAATGTATTTAATTTGTTAACAAATACATAAGCAAAATAATTTTTTTTAAAGATTTTATCTATTCATTTGACACAGAGAGCGAGAGCGCACAAGGAGGGGGAGTGGAAGACGGAGAAGCAGGCTCCCCACTGAGCAGGGAGCCTGATGCGGGGCTCGATCCCAGGACCCTGGGATCATGACCTGAGCCGAAGGCAGATGCTTAATCAACTGAGCCACACAGGCGCCCCCATAAGCAAGATAATTTCTAAAAGAGACAAGTACCATGAAGACAATAAACAGACTCCGTACGGGGAAGGGATGCCCCACATAAAGTCAGGGCTCTGAGTACATGAAAGCAATTATTACCTACATGCAGAGTGAACTTGACCCCACNCGCACAAGGAGGGGGAGTGGAAGACGGAGAAGCAGGCTCCCCACTGAGCAGGGAGCCTGATGCGGGGCCCGATCCCAGGACCCTGGGATCATGACCTGAGCCGAAGGCAGACGGTTAACCAACTGAGCCACCCAGGCGCCCCCATAAGCAAGATAATTTCTAAAAGAGACAAGTACCATGAAGACAATAAACGGACTCCGTACGGGGAAGGGATACCCCACATAAAGTCAGGGCTCTGAGTACATGAAAGCAATTATTACCTACATGCAGAGTGAACTTGACCCCACAAATACTCTGGAATTGAAAACCCCTTAAATTCATACTGATCCCTTCTGTCTTTTTAAGATGTTTCAGCCAGAGAAGATACAATACGACCAAAATTCTGCAGCGATTGTGTGGCTGACAGAGAGCACTAAACCGCAAGCCCCACAGCCAGAATTCTTAGTTTTGCTCATCTACTTTAGCAGAGTTAGACCTAGTCGCTGGAAAACGAGGAGGACGAGATGACTTGGCATTGCAAGCTCATAAGTGTGTTTCACGAATATGCGAATAGTTACTTTACTTTGAAAAGGGTATAGAATGATCTTTGTCTTATATAAGTAGCAGAAGTATTACGGGCAGGGAGTGTAAACACACTGATTGTGGACTGGATTCTATTTATGCCTTTTCATGTAAAAAGTATATATATGCATATGTGAGGGGGTAAAGAGAGGATTCCCTGTGTCCTCCCCTGTCCTCTTTCGAATGAAAGCTCTGACCACAGGACAGGGGCTACGGTGGCCCCAAGCCAAGCAAAGCCCCTAAGCAGAGAACTGGGTCTGTGTGTGTATCTTCTTCCTCTCCCCTTTGCTGCCCAAACCATCCTGTGTTCCCCCAGGCATTTCTACTCCACAGGAGTACCACGGGAGCCATGTGTGCTTTCAGATGGCCCAATCCTTCAGAGGGCTGGGTTTAGGGAGCCCCCCCTTTTGCTTTTCTCTCAGATCTTAGCCACCCCTGCAGAACTGCACCCTACGGCCAACCCTGCTCAGCAGGGGGTGGCAGATGGACTCTATTTGTTGCACTCTCCCAGGAAGTGCAATGCAATTGCTTTTAAGAGGTCAGTGCCCTCCAACTGTGAAATGGTAATATGCTAAATTACGTGCTTAATTAAATTTCACCCCAACAGCATACCATAAAATTGGAAAAGCAATTCCATCACTCAGGATCAATCAGCATAAAGTACACACAAAAGGATCAAAAGTTCTCATCAGTAAACTTGTGTTTGTGCTTTGGCTGAATATTCAGAGGTCCATTTCTACTACAGGTTGATGAATGGTATACAGTTAATTACCACTTAATTGCTTGTCTCTTCTTCCTTGTGTTGCTGCCATATAGGTTAGAAATGACAGGGATGAAATTTTTGCTAGTCTCCTTCAGTCAGGAATCCAAGGGAAAATCTTCCTATTAGATTTTACCATCCTACTCACAAGTGTGTTTGTTTTATTTTTTTGTTTATATTGCGTCCTTTTTTAAATATTTTATTTATTTATTTGAGAGAGGAAAGAGAGAGCACCAGTGCCTGGGAGGAGTGGAGGGAGAGGGAGAGGCAGCAGCCCATTCTCCGCTGGGTGGGGAGCCCAAGGCAGGCTGGACCCCAGGACTCTGAGGGTCATGACCTGAGTCAAAGGCAGATGGCTTGACCAAATGAGCCATGCAGGAGCCCTTATATTGTTGTTTATTTTTTTTTAACTATGCAAAACACACATCAGGATTAGGGAAACTGAGCTACGAGGTAACTTGGTATAGCTGCTATCTCATGAATATTCAATGATATGGGCTAAAACAAATTCTTAACAACTTGTCTAGCACTGCAGCTACGTACTACAAATAACAACTGGATAAGAGAGTAAAAGAAAAAATCTAGCATCAAGCCCAGTACCTGATACTTAGCTAATGCTTGAGAAATATTTCTAAGTGAATAAATGAATGAAACAGTGAATGAGCAACTGATAGAGCTCAGTTCTCCAGCTTCACAGGCCATTCCTATGATACCAGGACACACCCTTGCAGATGACAATGTTTAGCGAATGAAAGATGGTAACAGAGGGTATCTGGGCCATAGACTATAACTCCCACTTAATTTCATATGAATTTATTGCTGAGCCAATTTGGAGATTTGTTTGTAGAAACTATTGATTTATTACTTGAGATTAGGCTAAATACAAGTCTCAGTGGACTGGCAGTGCATTGCTGTGGATGGTTACCCAGGAAGTACATGGCACTCTAGTTGACGGCAGTTTATGGTCTCAGCAGAGCAAGTCTGGATCTTGAGGCTGAACTATTTCCTCATAGAAGGATAAACTAAAGGAGGTTGGAAAGCCAAGGAAATGGAAGGCAAGTCCACAATCTCTCCTGTTTCCTACATACTAAGATACTACTACTTTCCACATATTGGGTCCCAAAACTTGTATTTGTTTAAGGGATATGAATCCAAGACAGCCAGTGTGAGAGTCAGAGAGAGTCAGAGCTCCCATTCTTCCTGCTGGGTGTCCCCTGCTCCTGGTCATCTGAGTTGCCCTTGAATCAAAGAACCAAAAAGCAGCTTGATTTCACAGGCTGAAACCCCCCTCCCAAGCTGACCTGATCTACCTCACTAAGAATGGATTATAGAGACCCCGTACTCCATCAAAGACTGAGCCCTTACCTTTACCGTGATCTTGTTGCATTGACCTCAAACTACCTTTCCCAGAATGTTGTGAAACATGCTACATACATGCACACACACACACAAGTACATACATTTATATAACTAGAGATAGAGGTATCTATATTCATGTTATTCAGAAGCAACTGAACTAGTATTGTATTTAGTATTCAGAAAGTTATTAGGGTTAATGGAGCCTATAACTCAAAGCACAGACGATCCTTGCAATGACATCTTGGCTATGGAACTCGAATTTATGATTTCTTGTCCTTTTCTCTTTATCAACACCACCCCCACTGCCCGCAACTTAGGAAAGGAGCCTGGAGGGGGAACCAAGAGTTTGGATTGCAAAATTGAGGAGACTACTGAAACACCTGCTCTAGAGGACTCCTCATCATCCCCTGTAGACATTCAGCAACATTCCTGGCAGGTTTCCACAGACATTGAGAACACTGAAAGGTAAGTGGGGAGTTACCCTAAATAGACTGCCAGTATTCCTCCAGTTAATACTCTTAGGGGCTATAAAAGTTGAGATTTTTCTCTTTTAGATTCAGCTTTTGTCTTTCGGATTTAGATTTCAGAAATCTCAGAAAACTGAGGTAACAGAAGGTAAGGAGTCCAAACCCTGCAGTAGAATGGTAGCAGGATTTCCAGTAGTCCCAGGCTCCCAGGCCTCTTTTTATGCCACTCTACCACACTGTGTCTCCATGGAAATGAAAACAGTATGCTTCCTTGGGAAGGGAGAAAGTTGAATCTATATACCATCATAGCTCACCCACTGGGCTGGGGGCCAAAATTTCCATTTGTTTAAAGGAGGAGAATCCAAAATCATGCAAAGATGCCAACAGTAGATTCTTGCATTTCAGGTGTATGGAGTGGCCTGCTGAGCTGTCAGTCAGGGGCTAAGCATTCTGTCCAGTTGACAGACTGCTTTTCACAGAGTTCCCTTCTCCTGCCTTCCCAGACTGTAGCTGATGGCCCCTTAGTGGTCAAAGCGAGTTAATGCATTTGTCTTAACAAGCGGTAGCTCACTGATAGTTTCCTTCTTGAGAAGAAGAGATTCTACAGTGATTCAATTTCATCTGGGGAAAGGAAGCAATAATAATATAATAATAAGTGCCATGGCTCATCTAGATGCTAAAAATGCCATTCTGTGAGGCAGGAGGATGAGGCCCTTTTTTATTGGCCTTCACAGTGATATCATGTCCTTTGCTACTAATGTCCCTAGAGCTGACACAAAGCAGTTGAATGAATACTGGGCAATTCCACTGAGTGCTTTGTGTGGAGCTGAATCATTGACAAGATAATGAACATTTTATTTTTTTATTTTTAGAAATGTAACACACAATGGCATTTATAGCCATTGTGGTTCTATTTTCATATTGTAATATAATTCTAAAGCTAATTACTGAATTTCTGTGTTTATAGAAAATTGAAGCATGTGGTAATTATGTGCTATTAATAAAACTTGGATTTTTGTATAAGCTTGGAAATCTAACAATTCAAACAATAAAGCTGTTTGGCATGGTCTGATACAGCTATAGACAAATGGAGAGGGAATGATTTATCTTAATTTATGAAATAGGAAATGCTCTGCTCTATTCCCAGGAAGAAATATCTGCTAGAGTGCCATGATCAGGGCATAATCCATCAGCAAAGACATTTTCCCCTTCAGACACCTTGCATAGCAACTATACCTAAGCCTTTTGAGCTTGTTAGGAAGCAAGCTATGACTGGCAATAAAAATAAGAGAGGGTGCAGTTATATTCAAGATGGTGACATAAGAAGATGTGAACTCACTCCCTCCCATGGATCCAACAAATATACAATAATAATTTCCTATGAAAAAGACCAGCAAATTGGATGAATGGAGCCTCCACAAAAAAAGAACAAAAAGGACAGCACTGAGATGGGTAGGAAGAGCAAAGACCCTGCCCTGCCAAAAAAAGACTCCACCATAAGTGTTGTGATCCACAATCAGGAAGGGTTTCAAAAGTACAGAATTTTTTCCTAAGAAGTGAGGGGTCTGTGCTCCACATCAGGCTTCCAACCCTTTGACCCTGCATGAAAGATAGGAGACCCCCTAAATGCCAGACTTTGAAAGCCAATGAGGATTATACCCAGGATAACTATGAAACTGAAGGGAATGGAGAACCCAGTCATAAGGACTCATGCACTGATTCACTTGCCCGGGGACCCAGCACAAAAACATGAATTTGAAAAGTGCCTAGATCATATGTGAAGGAAACCAACTTACTAATCTTAAGGCACCTGCCAGAGCAGCAGGAAAATGTTGGGACCTTATCCAGAGACAGAGACAATGGCAGCCTCTATATATGTGACCTCTTCCTACCTTCCTAAGTTTGGTGTTGGTGGGCACCATTTTGGAACTCTAACCTATTAGAGCTGGTGGGCATGCCCAGGTGAGAATCCCACACACCATCAGAGCAAAACCACATGTCTCAGCCAGACCAAGGGCCAATCCCACCCAACCCCATACCACAGATACAACCTTGCCACAGCAGATGGGTGTGTGCAGCCCATAAAGAGGATAATCCTTGAGTGCCTAGCTCTGGTGGTCAGAGGGGATTGCATATCTGGGCTCCACATGGTCTCTCCCACCCAGAGGCATTCTTCCAAGATTGGAAGGGGTAGTGAATTTGACTAATACATATAAACAAACACAGAGAATGAGACAAAATATTTCAACAAAACATTATGTTTCAAACAAAAAAACAAGACAAAACATCAGAAAAAAAAATTAATGAAACAGACATAAGCAAACTACCTGATAAGGAGTTTAAAGTAATGGTCATAAAGATGCTCAGTGAATTCAGGAGAAGAATGGATGAACATGGAAATCCTCCACAAAGAGAGAGTAAGTAAAAGAAAGTTCCAAAGAGTAGTTACAGAGCTAAAGAATACAATAACTGAACTGAAAAGTATACTAAAGGGGTTCCAGAGCAGACTGGATGAAGCCAAAAATCTAATCAGCAAGCTAGAAAAGAAAGCAATAGAAGTCACCTGGGCAGAAGAGCAAAAAGAAAAAAGAATTGTAGAAAATGGAGATAATTTAAGGGACCTCTGAGACATCAAGTGGAATAATGTTTGCATTACAGAGATTCCAGAAAGGGAAGAGAGAGAAAAAAGGACAGAAAACTTAATTGAAGAAATAATAGTTGAAAACTTTTCTAATTTGGAGAAGGAATCCGGGTTTAAGAAGCACAGAGAGTCCCGAATAAAATGAACCCAAAGAGACCCACAAAAAGACACATTATAATTAAAATGGTAATTTTAATAGTAATTAAAATGGCAAAAGTTAAAGAGAGAATCTTAAAAACAGCAAGAGAAACCCCATAAGTACGCCAGCAGATTTTTCAACAGAAATCTTGCAAGCCAAAAGAGAGTGGCATAACATATTCAAAGTCCTAAACCGAAAAAATTCACCAAGAATTCTCAGCAAGTTATCATTCAAAATTGAGAGAGAGGGGCTCCTGGGTAGTTCAGTTGGTTGAATGTCTGATTTTTTATCTTGGCTCAGGTCTTGATCTTGGGGTCATGGGTTCAGGCCCCACATTGGGCTCTGCACCTAGTGTGGAGCCTACTTAAGTAAAGAAAAAAAAAAATAAGGCGAGATTGAGTAAGAGTTTTCCAGATAAGCAAAAGCTATATAAAGGAGCTCATCACCACTAAACCAGCATCACAATAAATGTTAAAGGGACTTCTCCAAACTGAAAAGAAATGGCACTAATTAATAACAAGAAAATATATATATGAAATCCTCCTGGAAAAGGTAAACATATAGTAAAAGTAGTGAATCAATCATTTATAAAGCAACTATGAAGGTTTAAAGACAAAAAACAGTACAGTTAACTGAAACTACAAGAATTAAAGGATGCATAAAATTAAAAGATGTAAAATGCGACATCAAAAACATAAAATAGCAGGGAGAGGAAAAAAAATGTAAAGTTTTAGAATGTTGCTATTAACTCAAAACAGACCATTATATACATAGGAACTTACATGTGAACTTTATGGCAAGCCACAAAGCAAAAACTTGCCAGAAAAACACGAAAGAAGGGGCGCCTGGGTGGCTCAGTCAGTTAAGCGTCTGCCTTCGGCTCAGGTCACGATCTCGGGGTCCTGGGATCGAGCCCTATATCGGCCTCCATGCTCAGAGGGGAGTCTGTTTTTCCCTTTCCCTTTGCCTCTCTCCCTGCTTGTGCTCTCTCTCTCTCAAATGAATAAATAAAATATTTGAGAAAAAAAAACACAAAAGAAAATGAGAAGAGAATCTAAACAAAACATTAGAGAGAGCCATCAAACTACAAGGTTAACAGAGAAAAAAGAAAGGAATAGAGAGGAACTACAAAACAGCCAGAAAACAATCAACAAAATGGCAGTAAGTACTTACCTATCAATAGTTACTTTAAATGTAAATGGACTAAACTCGCCAATCAAAAGACACAGAGTGGCTGAAGGGATAAATGAAAATAAGACCATCTGTATGCTGCCTATAAAAGACTCACTTCAGGACACACACAGACTGAATGTGAAGGGATGAACAAAGATATTTCATGCAAATGGAAATGAATAGNAAATTGGATGAATGGAGCCTCCACAAAAAAAGAACAAAAAGGACAGCACTGAGATGGGTAGGAAGAGCAAAGACCCTGCCCTGCCAAAAAAAGACTCCACCATAAGTGTTGTGATCCACAATCAGGAAGGGTTTCAAAAGTACAGAATTTTTTCCTAAGAAGTGAGGGGTCTGTGCTCCACATCAGGCTTCCAACCCTTTGACCCTGCATGAAAGATAGGAGACCCCCTAAATGCCAGACTTTGAAAGCCAATGAGGATTATATCCAGGATAACTATGAAACTGAAGGGAATGGAGAACCCAGTCATAAGGACTCATGCACTGATTCACTTGCCCGGGGACCCAGCACAAAAACATGAATTTGAAAAGTGCCTAGATCATATGTGAAGGAAACCAACTTACTAATCTTAAGGCACCTGCCAGAGCAGCAGGAAAATGTTGGGACCTTATCCAGAGACAGAGACAATGGCAGCCTCTATATATGTGACCTCTTCCTACCTTCCTAAGTTTGGTGTTGGTGGGCACCATTTTGGAACTCTAACCTATTAGAGCTGGTGGGCATGCCCAGGTGAGAATCCCACACACCATCAGAGCAAAACCACATGTCTCAGCCAGACCAAGGGCCAATCCCACCCAACCCCATACCACAGATACAACCTTGCCACAGCAGATGGGTGTGTGCAGCCCATAAAGAGGATAATCCTTGAGTGCCTAGCTCTGGTGGTCAGAGGGGATTGCATATCTGGGCTCCACATGACCTCTCCTGCCAAGAGGCATTCTTCCAAGATTGGAAGGGGTAGTGAATTTGACTAATACATATAAACAAACACAGAGAATGAGACAAAATATTTCAACAAAACATTATGTTTCAAGCAAAAAAACAAGACAAAACATCAGAAAAAAAAATTAATGAAACAGACATAAGCAACCTACCTGATAAGGAGTTTAAAGTAATGGTCATAAAGATGCTCAGTGAATTCAGGAGAAGAATGGATGAACATGGAAATCCTCCACAAAGAGAGAGTAAGTAAAAGAAAGTTCCAAAGAGTAGTTACAGAGCTAAAGAATACAATAACTGAACTGAAAAGTATACTAAAGGGGTTCCAGAGCAGACTGGATGAAGCCAAAAATCTAATCAGCAAGCTAGAAAAGAAAGCAATAGAAGTCACCTGGGCAGAAGAGCAAAAAGAAAAAAGAATTGTAGAAAATGGAGANACCTCTCCTGCCAAGAGGCATTCTTCCAAGATTGGAAGGGGTAGTGAATTTGACTAATACATATAAACAAACACAGAGAATGAGACAAAATATTTCAACAAAACATTATGTTTCAAGCAAAAAAACAAGACAAAACATCAGAAAAAAAAATTAATGAAACAGACATAAGCAAACTACCTGATAAGGAGTTTAAAGTAATGGTCATAAAGATGCTCAGTGAATTCAGGAGAAGAATGGATGAACATGGAAATCCTCCACAAAGAGAGAGTAAGTAAAAGAAAGTTCCAAAGAGTAGTTACAGAGCTAAAGAATACAATAACTGAACTGAAAAGTATACTAAAGGGGTTCCAGAGCAGACTGGATGAAGCCAAAAATCTAATCAGCAAGCTAGAAAAGAAAGCAATAGAAGTCACCTGGGCAGAAGAGCAAAAAGAAAAAAGAATTGTAGAAAATGGAGATAATTTAAGGGACCTCTGAGACATCAAGTGGAATAATGTTTGCATTACAGAGATTCCAGAAAGGGAAGAGAGAGAAAAAAGGACAGAAAACTTAATTGAAGAAATAATAGTTGAAAACTTTTCTAATTTGGAGAAGGAATCCGGGTTTAAGAAGCACAGAGAGTCCCGAATAAAATGAACCCAAAGAGACCCACAAAAAGACACATTATAATTAAAATGGTAATTTTAATAGTAATTAAAATGGCAAAAGTTAAAGAGAGAATCTTAAAAACAGCAAGAGAAACCCCATAAGTACGCCAGCAGATTTTTCAACAGAAATCTTGCAAGCCAAAAGAGAGTGGCATAACATATTCAAAGTCCTAAACCGAAAAAATTCACCAAGAATTCTCAGCAAGTTATCATTCAAAATTGAGAGAGAGGGGCTCCTGGGTAGTTCAGTTGGTTGAATGTCTGATTTTTTATCTCGGCTCAGGTCTTGATCTTGGGGTCATGGGTTCAGGCCCCACAATGGGCTCTGCACCTAGTGTGGAGCCTACGTAAGTAAAGAAAAAAAAAAATAAGGCGAGATTGAGTAAGATTTTTCCAGATAAGCAAAAGCTATATAAAGGAGCTCATCACCACTAAACCAGCATCACAATAAATGTTAAAGGGACTTCTCCAAACTGAAAAGAAATGGCACTAATTAATAACAAGAAAATATATATATGAAATCCTCCTGGAAAAGGTAAACATATAGTAAAAGTAGTGAATCAATCATTTATAAAGCAACTATGAAGGTTTAAAGACAAAAAACAGTACAGTTAACTGAAACTACAAGAATTAAAGGATGCATAAAATTAAAAGATGTAAAATGCGACATCAAAAACATAAAATAGCAGGGAGAGGAAAAAAAATGTAAAGTTTTAGAATGTTGCTATTAACTCAAAACAGACCATTATATACATAGGAACTTACATGTGAACTTTATGGCAAGCCACAAAGCAAAAACTTGCCAGAAAAACACGAAAGAAGGGGCGCCTGGGTGGCTCAGTCAGTTAAGCGTCTGCCTTCGGCTCAGGTCACGATCTCGGGGTCCTGGGATCGAGCCCTATATCGGCCTCCATGCTCAGAGGGGAGTCTGTTTTTCCCTTTCCCTTTGCCTCTCTCCCTGCTTGTGCTCTCTCTCTCTCAAATGAATAAATAAAATATTTGAGAAAAAAAAACACAAAAGAAAATGAGAAGAGAATCTAAACAAAACATTAGAGAGAGCCATCAAACTACAAGGTTAAGAGAGAAAAAAGAAAGGAACAGAGAGGAACTACAAAACAGCCAGAAAACAATCAACAAAATGGCAGTAAGTACTTACCTATCAATAGTTACTTTAAATGTAAATGGACTAAACTCGCCAATCAAAAGACACAGAGTGGCTGAAGGGATAAATGAAAATAAGACCATCTGTATGCTGCCTATAAAAGACTCACTTCAGGACACACACAGACTGAATGCGAAGGGATGAACAAAGATATTTCATGCAAATGGAAATGAATAGAAAGCTGGTATAGGAATATTCATAGCAGACAAAGTAGACTTTAAACAAAGACTGTGATAATAGACAAAGAATGGCATTACATAATGTAAAGAGGTCAATCTAACAAAAAGATATAACACTTTTAAATATATATGCACCCAACACAGGAGCACCAAGATATATAAAACCAAGATTAATGGACCTAAAGGGAGAAACTGACAGCAATACACTGATAGTAGAGGACTTTCACATCCTACTTACATCATTGGGTAGGTCATGCAAATCCAAATTAATAAGGAAACACTGGCCTTAAATGACACATTAGACCAGATGCACATAACAGATATACAAAGACATTCCATCAAAAAGCAACAGAATACATTCTTTTCAACTGTACATGGAACATTCTCCAAGAGAGATCACATGTTAGACCACAAAACAAGTCTCAGTNCAGATATACAAAGACATTCCATCAAAAAGCAACAGAATACACATTCTTTTCAACTGTACATGGAACATTCTCCAAGAGAGATCACATGTTAGACCACAAAACAAGTCTCAGTAGATTCAGGAAGACTGAAATCTTACCAAGTATCTTTTCTGACTACAGTGGTATGAAAGTAGAAATCAATTACAAAAAGAAAGCTAGAAAAAACACAAAAATGTGCAGATTAAACAACATGCTACTAAAAAACCAATGGGTCATCAAAGATGTCAATGAAGAATTTAAAAAAAAAAAAACCAACAACCTACAGACTAATGAAAACAGAATTATGACATGCCAAAATCTGTGCGATGTAGCAAAAGGGACTTAAGAGGGAAAATCATAGCAGACTTACCCTCCATAAGCAAGAAAAATAATCAATCTAATTGTACACCTACCAGAGCTAGGAAAAAAAATTAAAAAACAAAGCCCAAAATCAGTAGAAAGAAGGAAATAATAAATACAGAGTGGAAAGAAATGAAATATAGGGTTCCTGGGTGGCTCAGTCATTAAGCGTCTGCCTTCTGCTCAGGTCATGATCCAGGGGTCCTGGGATCAAGCCCCGCATAGGGCTCCCTGCTTGGCGGGGAGCCTGCTTCTCCCTCTCCCACTCCCCCTGCTTGTGTTCCCTCTCTCGCTGTGTCTCTCTCTCTGTCAAATAAACAAATAAAATCTTTAAAAAAAAATGAAATAGAGACCTAAAAAACAATAGAAAAGATCAATGAAACTAAGAGCTGATTTTTTGAAAAGATAAATGAAACTGAAAAACCTTTAGCTAGACTAACCAAGAAGAAAGAGAGAAGGTTCCAATAAATAAAATCAGAAATGAAAGAACGGAATGTACAACTAACATCACAGAAATACAAAGGACCATAAAAACTACTACAAGCATTTACATGCTAACAAAGTGGACAATCTGGAAGAAATGCATAAATTTGTAGAAACATACTCTTCCAAGACTGAGTCACGAAGAAATAGAAAATCTGAACAGACCAATTACTGGTAAGGAGAGTGAATCAATAATCAAAAACTTCCCAAAAACNGAAATCTTAAAAAAAAAAAATGAAATAGAGACCTAAAAAACAATAGAAAAGATCAATGAAACTAAGAGCTGATTTTTTGAAAAGATAAATGAAACTGAAAAACCTTTAGCTAGACTAACCAAGAAGAAAGAGAGAAGGTTCCAATAAATAAAATCAGAAATGAAAGAACAGAATGTACAACTAACATCACAGAAATACAAAGGACCATAAAAACTACTACAAGCATTTACATGCTAACAAAGTGGACAATCTGGAAGAAATGCATAAATTCGTAGAAACATACTCTTCCAAGACTGAGTCACGAAGAAATAGAAAATCTGAACAGACCAATTACTGGTAAGGAGAGTGAATCAATAATCAAAAACTTCCCAAAAACACAAGTCTAGGACCAGACAGCGTCACAGGTGAATTCTCTAAACATTCAAAGATTTAATACCTATCCTTCTCAAGCTCTTCCAAAAAATTAAAGAGGAGGAAACACTTCCAAAGTCATTTTATGAGGCTAGCATAACCCTGATACCAAAACCAGAGAAGGACATCACAAAAAAAGAAAATTATAGGTCAATATCATTGATGAAGATTAATGCAGAAATTGCCAACAAAATATTAGAAAACTGAAAACAGCAATAAAATAAAAGGAACATAGAACATGATCTAGTGGGACTGATTCCAAGGAAACAAAGATGGTTCAACATCTTCAAATCAATGTGACACACCACATTAACAAAATGAAGGATAAAAATTATATATCATCTCAATAACTGCAGAAAAAACATTTGACTCAATTCAACACCATTTTTAATAAAAACTCAACAAAGTAGGCATAGAGGGAATATATGTCAACACAGTAAAGGCCATATATGACAAAACCACAGCTAATATCACAGTCAATGGCAAATAGCTGAAAACGTTTCCTCTAAAAACAAGAATAAGACAAAAATGGCCACTAACCACTTCTATTCAACATAGTGTTGAACATACCAACCAAAATAACTAGGCAAGAAAAAGGAATAAAAAGCATCCAAATGATAAAGGAAGAAGAAAAACTGTCACTATCTGCAATGACATGATACTATACATAGAAAACTCAAAAGACTCCAAAAAAAAACCTGTTAGAACAGATGAATGAATTCAGTAAAGTAGCAGGATACAAAATCAACACACAGAAATCTGTGGCATTTGTGTATACTAATCACAAATTATCAGAGAGAGTAATTAAGAAACTAATTCCATTTAAATTGCATCAAAAACCTAGGAATAAATTTAACCAAGGTGAAAGACCTACACATTGAAAACTGTAAGACACTGATGAAAGAAAATGAAGACACAAATAAATGGAAAAAATACTCCATGATCATGGATTGGAAGAATAGAGTTAAAATGTCCATACTACCCAAAGCAATCTACAGATTCAGTGCAATACTTATCAAAATTCCAGTGAATTTTTTTTTTTTACAGAAACAGAACAAATAATTCTAAAATTTGCATGGTACCACTAAAGATCTTCATTGCCAAATCACTGTTGAGAAAGAAGAACAAAGGTGAAAGTATCACAGTCCCTGATTTCAAACTATGCTACAAAACACAGTAATCAAAACAGTACTCTATTAGCCTAAAAACAGACACACATATCAATGAAACAAAATGGAGAGCCCAGAATGAAGCCCATGCATATATGGACAATTAATTTATGATAAAGGAGCCAAGAACATACAACGGAGAAATGGCATTCTCTTCAACAAATGGAGCTGAAAAGGGGCATCTGGGTGGCTCAGTCCGTTAAGCATCTGCCTTCAACTCAGGTCATGATCTAGGGATCCTGGGATCCAGCCCCACGTAGGGCTTCCCTGCTCAGCTGGGAGTCTGCTTCTCCCTCTGCTCCTCCCCCTGCTCATGCTCACTCTCTCTCTCTCATTCATAAATAAATACAGACATTAATCTTTAAAAAAAATGCAGCTAAAAAAACTAGACAGCCACATGCAACACAATGAAGTTAGACCACTATCTTACACGATGCACAAAAATTAACTCAAAATGGATTAAAAACTTGAATGTAAGATCTGAAACCATAAAATTCCTAGAAGAAAACATAAGCAGTAAGCCCCTCGACATGAGTCCTGGTGATGTTTTTTGTGTATCTGATTCCAAACGCAAGGGAAATAGAAGCAAAAATAAACAAATGAGATTACATCAAATTGAAAATCTTTTGCATAGTTAAAGAAATGGTCATCAAAACAAACATGATCTACTGGGAAATTTTTGCAACTCATATATCCAAGAAAGGATTAAGATCCAAAATATATAAAGAACTCATAGAACAACAAAAAAAGAAACAATCCAATTAAAAAATGGACAGAGGATCTGAATAGTCATTTTTTCAAAGAAGACATACAGATGGCCAACAGGCACATAGAAGGATGTTCAACATCACTAATCATCAGGAAAATGCAAATCAAAAAAACAATGAGGTATCACCTCTCACCAGTTAGAAGAGAGTACAAAAAGACAAGAAATGACAAATGTTGGCGAGGATGTGGAAAAAAAGGGCCTCTCATACCCAATTGATGGGAATGTAAATTGGTGCAGCCACTATGGAAAGCAGATGTATATTTCACAAAAGAATAAGAATAGGACTACCATATGATCCAGCTATTCCACTTCTAGATATTTATCCAAAGAAAACAAAAATGCTGATTCAAAAGATATATTAGGCTCCTCTGCTAAGAGCCTGCTTCTTCCTCTCCCACTCCCCCTGCTTCTGTTCCCTCTCTCGCTGGCTGTCTGTATCTCTGTCAAATAAATAAATAAAATCTTTAAAAAAAATAAAAATAAATAAAATAAAAAAAATAAAAATAAAATAAAATCCACATTCAGGTCAAAGGAGGTGGGAATGACTGAGACAAGTAGGTACAAGAGATCTGGTCTGGTAAGGCAGCTTCCTAAATTCTCCCTCTCTCTGCCCTAAGAGATCAGCGTGTCTCACACTGGGCCGCACATTAAAATCAACAGACGGGCTTTTTAAAAACATTGATTCCCGAGCCCCATCCCCAGAAACTAGCTGCATCAGAGACTCAGGGGATGGGGTCTTGGCACATGGTGATTGTCCCGTGCAGCACTACGCCTGAGAATTGGTGCTTTCCAGGGGACCTTGCCTCAGTCTCACATACTGCATTCCTGACCCGTTCCCACCCACCTCCCACCTCCCATCCCATCCGCCCTTGAGAATTTTACAGGAAATCAGAATGTACCCCTTGCACTACTGGATGTAAGTGCCTTGCCTTCCTCCCCCCCACACACTTTCACCTTCTCTCTCTAGAAATACCCCTTGGGGCTTATCAGTATCGGTGCCCCACAGACATATCCTCATACTTATGGAAAAGAATTCTGATTGTTTTTATGGGTTTATTTCTACACCTGGTCCACAAGCCTGCTTTCTTCTCCTTTTCCAATCAGCTATTCCTGAAAAAGAGTTCTTTGTACATGTTAGTCAATACTTAAGAAGAGACCCTATGGGGTCTCTGGCCTCCCCTAGGGCAAGTGGTCCTCAAACCATACTCAAGAGAAGTTGTGTATCAAGACATACACTGAGGCAGGGGCACCTGGCGGGCTCAGTTGGTAGAGCGCGCAATTCTTAATCTCTGGGTTGTGAGTTCAAACCCCACATTGGGGGTAGAGCCTACTTAAAATACAAAAGGAAGGAAGGAACTGAGGGATTTCATACCTAAAACTAAATGGTGATTCCTTTTCTTCATAGAGCAAAAGGAAAATAAGTTAGTAGATAGAATTTCCTCAATTTTCAGATTATCCTCACCCCCAAAACTTTCTTAAATCTTTAGTACCTGCTCTATTGCTTGCCTATTCTAGAGCTAACTAAAAGATGTATCTGATTTTCGCTCTTGCAAATGAAATCTACCACTATGTCCTGTGATTTCAAGAGCACTAACTCCACTGAATGACCACCAGAACATGTAGAGAACTACTGCCCCAAGGATCTGAAAAGTCCAACTCGTCCCCATCCCAAACTAGAAGCCCCCTGGGGTGGTTTCCTGTTCCACAGTCGGGTGGTTTTATGGTCACACATACTCTAAGATGAGGGAGCAGAGATGTTGGAGTGACGCAGTGGCTTACAGACATGCGAGGGACCAGAGGAAGGTCCATCTGTCCCTCCGTCCCACGTGCTTCTCTCTCCCTCCTTCTCCCTCCCCCCCAACCCCACTCCACTGCCGCCATCGTGAAGAGCTCTTCTCTGAAGGTTTTAGAATTTGTCAGTTTCCCATCACTCTAAGTCACTTAAATGAATGTTGAGCCTTGTGAATCCCTAACACCTGTGTTACACCAAATTTCCATTGCAGTAATGAGACAAGGGCAAGTGAACCAGTACAGCCACAACAGCCATCTGACCTTAAAGCCAGAGAGCAACATCACCCAGCCTCAGCTTTGCCCAGAGTACCCCTGTTACCCTACTTCCATGTCCTTGACCTCCCTCTTAGAAATCTGCAACACTAGCCTCGTTATCAGAGACTCCTCTCTGATCTCAGCCAGGTCCAACTGAAGGCAGAGATGAGGGCTCCTACAGCAGAATGCCCTGTGGAAATGTTTGCCAGAGTAGTTCTCATTCCTTCCAGAGCCATCAGTCTCAGACTTTTCTTATAAAAACAAAATAAATTCAATATTTGCCTACTGGAAACTAGAGCTAGTACAATTAGGCACAGACTCTCGTCTTTCAATTGTCTCATAGAACAGACTGTTTGGGATTGCATTTCAAAAACTTACAGCTGATTTTTTTTTCTTTTTATCATTTTTACAGAGACATGCGAGAAATGAAAAACCTTTTAAGCAAACTCAGGGAAACTATGCCTTTACCATTGAAAAATCAAGGTAAGTCTTGCCATTTCTCTTTGAGACAAAGGATGTTTGTAACATGATCACCTCGGCACTTGTTTCTTGAGAAATTACAAATATGTTTTACACAAACAATAGAAGACACTGAATATACATTCCTCTCTCTTCAAGAAGATACGGTAATGAAAATGGAGCCCCTCAGGCAAACACAGTGGCGCTCTGAGGAGAGCCAAGATACACTCTGACCCTCAGAGGCCTCCTCCACTGGCCCTGTCAGTCAAGAGCATGTATTCACTGACAAGCAGTGAAAAGCACTAGTCCAGGTGTGGCAAATACAAACAACTAAAGACTTGGCCCTTGCCTTTAAGAAGCAGGACATTAAGGAGGGCAAGCGATGTAAGGAGCGCTGAGTATTATATAAGACTGAGGAATCACTGACCTCTACCTTTGAAACCAATATTACATTTTATGTTAATGAATTGAATTTAAATTTTTTAAAAAATTTACAGCCCAGAGGAAGACACTTAAGAAATTTCCAAAGGGAGCACTTGGGTGGCTCAATCCCTTAAGCACCTGACTCTTGATTTCAGCTCAGGTCAAGATTTCAGTCTTGTCGGGTGGAGCCCCGCCTCAGGCTCCGTGCTCAGGGTGGAGTCAGCTTGAAATTCTCTCTCCCTCTGCCCCTCACCCTGCGTGCAGCACGTGCACACGCACGTGTCCTCTCTCTCTCAATAAATAAATATTTTTTTTAAAAATTAAGAAATTTCCAAAGAAAGACCTCTGTCATCTACATGTTTAGTTATCTAAAAGAAGTAATAATTAACATATTGAGACCTTACAGCGTGCCACTGTGATTCTGCACCCAATTCCAAAGTGTGGGAGTGGTTTTCCACACCACCAAGCAATTCGTGGACACCACCACCGTGTCTTGCAATTTATCTGAATTCTGAGATGACCTGCAGGACAGCACCAGATCCCCTAAATAAAGGGCTACAAGACTGCCCTCCCCCACCACTTGAGATGTACAGGCTGGAAGTTCCAAGGACCCCCTCCATGGGTTCGGTTAATTTGCTAAAGTGGCTCATAGAACTCAGAGAAGCATTTTACTTACTAGATCACCAGATGTCACAAAAGGATGTAACTCAGGAACAGCCAGATGTCAGATGCAAACATAGGGTCTGGGTAAGGACAAGCAGATTCCATCCCTCCCCCAGCACACCCTGCTTGCACATCTCCACGTGTTCACCAACCCGGAAGCTCTCCGAAACTGTCCTTTGTTGTTGTTTATGGAGGCTTCCTTACATAGGCGTGATGGATTGAATCACTGGCCATTGGTGATCGAACTCAATCTTCAGTTCTTCTCTCTTCCCCAGAGGTTGGGGGTGGGACTGATCACACATTTGGTTCTCCTAGCAACCAGCCCCCATCCAGAGGCAGTTTTTGAAAGCAGCGTCATTAACATAACAAAAGACACCTTGGCGCTATCAGCCTTTAGGAAATTCCAAGGGTTTTAGGAGCTTTGAGCCAGGAATGAGGTGGAAGACCAAAGACATTCCTCATTATAAATCACAATATCACAACCACTATCCTAAATACTTCACATGTATTAACTATATTTGCTTATTTAATTCTCGGATGTCTTTGAGGGAAATGCTATTAGTGTTTCCCAATTTACAGGAAACTGAGGCAAAGAGAGGTTAACTAACTCAGCTTAGGTCACACAGACTGTAAGTAGAAAGGTTGGGACGTGATCCCAGGCAGTCTGTCTCCAAAGCTGTCCTATGGGAATATACACCTGAACACAGAAATGGGGAAGTATTTTCACTAGAATGTAACTTCCATGAGGGAAGGGCCTCTACATGCTTCTGTTAACTATTATTGCATCTTCTGTACCCAGAGCAATGCCTAGAACATGGTAGAACGACACCGGGCATACACAATAAATGTTCGTTAATCTGCGCCCAAATTTCATCCCCCCGCCCCCCCCAAGGTCTGATGATAGGTACGAAGGACCACCGTCAACACTCTCACTGAGCATGCGTAGCCAGAGCAGCCTGACCGGAAGCGTCAGCTTCAGAGAGCGCTACAGAGAGGGTGGGGAAAGGGTTTTCGGAGTAAGAAAGAAACTCCTCCGGTTTCCACTGATCAAAGCAGAGGGAGGACAGGGTGCGGCCTGGCTCTGAGAGGATCTGGCAGCAGAGCTGGAGAGACTGCTGGCTCGGGGAGCGGCGTGGCAGAAGGTGGAGAGGTGGAAGTGAGAACACCAGATGAAGAGGCCGAGACGTAGTGTAGCCCGCGCGGCATGGGATGGAGGCAGGGTGTCAGAAAATAAGACAAAGCAGGGGTGTGGAGCAGCAGTCAACTACCCGGAAGCACCCCTGCAGCGCCTGGGATCAGACTAACGGGCTTGAGCCCTGGGCGTAGTGCTGTAGAGACCTGGCGGTGGTTTCAGGAAGCAGACGGGGTGTAGTGATGAGAGGGCCCTCTGGCCACAGCCTGGAAGACGGTTGCTAGAAATGCGCATGGTGGTGGGGACTGGGGACTTCGGATGAAGGCGATCCTTGGGTTCGAATGCTGCCTCTGCCACTTACCAACCTTGTGCCCTGGAGTAATCTGTTCAGCTTCCAAAGATTTCAATTTCCTCATCCCTGAAGAGGAGATAAGAGCATTACTTACTTCAGAGGGCTTGTTGGGGGGTTTAAATGAAGCACCGCAGGTCTTGTGTCTGCTCCCGACCTTGCCGAGAGCAGACACTGGACAGATGCTTTATTGTGATGACTGTTGCTGGTATGGGTATTCTTTACCAGCCGGCCCAGCCAGCCTAGCTCAGGAGAATGCCCCATCATCGTCCAACAGAACAGCCCCGGCTTCCGCTCGTTGATCTGTAGCCCGCAGTACGGACGGAACATTGGTCCCTGGGACTTTGGAGTTGGAGTTCATGTCTGAAGCTGTTCTCAGTTTATTTGTTTGGCAAGTTCCCCCATCGGGAGCATGGAGGCCTCTCCCTGTACCTCATCGTCAGCTGCCCAGGAGGACGCCTGCCAGGGCCCGCAGGGTGAATGGCACGTGTGCCGTGTAGTTTCTAGTCTAAATCAAGCCATCCAAAACGTCCCCTCCATGTTTCATGAAAATACATCCAACGGTTACACGCACTAATGGAAAAACAGAAACTTCAGTTTATTTTCTTGGGACATTTTTATAATCATAAAGGGTAGAACCATTTTGTGTGACTTTGTATTCCTCTTATAACCAGAAAAAAGTAGAATTTTAAATACATTTTCAAAATATAATAATAGTAATATAATTGATACGGTGAGTAAAAACATGAGTGAAAAGGGAATAATCCAAATAACTGATACTCAGGATTTAAGCCCTATATCTGTGTAGAGCAAGAAAAGGAAAAAGCTAGGAGATTCAAGGACCTGTTCGGGAGGGAATGATGCAGTAAGATTTTGAATAATAATAAAACAAATTGAGGTGAAGGCTTCGATTCACGTAAATTCAGGTTTCTTTAGTTAGGGGGAAAGTGGGACCCTCAGCATGAGACGCCACATCTTGGTTCTTTATGGGTTTCATGGGGATCATAGCATGATGTCTCTAGGAGCTGACCAGTGAAGACAGTGGGATGTGAATCTGAACCGGAGGGTCTGCGAAAGCCTGAGGGAAGGAGAGCAGGTCTCTCGGGTCCTAAGGGAACATTTTTTAGGGATTGCATATGGCACCATTTTAATGAACAAATCAGCCAGATTGCTCTGTTTGACTCTGTATACCAAGCTAGACCATAAGAGCTTTCCCATGACCTTCCTGGAATTCTTTTGCAGCTGATCTGTTTATTCTATGGGTGTTGGTGAACATATCCAAGAAATGGTGTGGGGTGAAATGTGGAAAAATATATCCCAGTTCTTTTCTCTAGGACCTTATTGTCAAAACATCTTTGTAACTGGATGAAAACCATTATAGAAAGCCATCTGGTTTTTTTCTGGCTTCCTACTTCCTTTCTCTTTTTATTCCATTTACATGTGTTTTGAAGCAGAGAGGAAAAAAAGGGGAAAGATACCACGCCTGGTTCCCTTTGTTCCTACCTCAAACCCTGACCAAGTGAAAATCCTGCCCGGCGGGCACTGGGGGAGCCGCCCCTGGAAGCGCTTAGATGCTTGTGTCCCCCAGCCTCCACCCTAGTCCTCACCTCAGAAACTTCCATGTTTGTTTTAGCATTTAAAGATTCAGCCGTATCTTCCCCCCTTCCTACCACAATCAAAACTGGACTCAGCAACAGTTTGTTGTAAAGTGATTTTCAGTGACAAATAAAGGAAGGGAGCCAAGAGCAGGAATTTTAATGGTTAGGAATTATGGCCTTGTTTGAGACAGTGCCTTTTCTTCCTCATCCTTCCAGTTTAAGGCTGGAGACAAAGAGAGGCACGAAAGAAAAGCGCGCTGCCCTCTTTCTACGGCAGCCCCTCAGCAGGTTCCTGACCACGTCCAGGTCTCCTGGCTCTCAGCCCACTGTTCTTTCCACTGCTTCATCGCCTCTCCTGTCCTACATTCTGGGTCACTGGCAGTGCTGTAGGGAGCTTCATTAATTATGATAGTCTTGCTGTGTCAAATGGATTACAAATGGAACCACCTGTGGATAGCCTGCAAGGTTACCGACAAAGGCTAAAAGGAGACTGGAAAGTGAAGGGCAAGCATCTTCTAAAAGTGTGTTGTAATCAAACAAAACAAGCTGGCAGAAATAAATTAAGCCTAAAAGACAGTTTCACCTTTTCCAGAATTCTGACTTAACGAATGCTGTGGGGTGTGTCTGTATGTTCACTCTTGCCTAGAATTTGGTCGTTGATACCAGGCATTAGAATCAGTCTGAGGTGGATCCGTAGGGAATTGAATCTGTTCTAGAACGGGTCCCCCTCCTGGGGACAGTGCTACTCCAGACTAAACTGGATCTAGGACAGTTCCCCCAGATTCCTACTCTCAGTGCACTCCAGTCTAGAGCCCCCATATCCACTCGANAGAAATAAATTAAGCGTAAAAGACAGTTTCACCTTTTCCAGAATTCTGACTTAACGAATGCTGTGGGGTGTGTCTGTATGTTCACTCTTGCCTAGAATTTGGTCGTTGATACCAGGCATTAGAATCAGTCTGAGGTGGATCCGTAGGGAATTGAATCTGTTCTAGAACGGGTCCCCCTCCTGGGGACAGTGCTACTCCAGACTAAACTGGATCTAGGACAGTTCCCCCAGATTCCTACTCTCAGTGCACTCCAGTCTAGAGCCCCCATATCCACTCGAGCCATGTCATGCAGCAGTGTTCGATATCTGGCTGAAGAACAGGAGGCAGTTATGCCCGCCAGTAGCCTAGATATGATCTTTTAGGTCCTTTCACCAGGGCCTCCTATAAAGACTTCATGTGCTTCAGTCTGGTGTTACTCTGAACATTACTCTGGGTAGTTTTTATGCCGGCAGCCCCATATTCTCTATAATCTCTGCAACTTTCCATCCAGGAATCAGTATGCCATATGTACTTCCTCTCTCTCCTCCAATTAATTCACACCTCACTGATCACACATTACTTTCTTAATGCATTACTCTATGTTCAGCCCCTACTCACAAATGTTACATTCCTACTCATCATCTACTAGAGGAAGAACAGACGTTTTACCCTAGCATCTGGTGTCCCTGCCATCCTCTAACATGTGATGGTAACCTATAATGTGCCAAGTTCTGTGTCAGGGGCTGGGAAGATCTCTCCCTCTACAGGTTCTCTATCTCAACAGAACAGGCTGGATGAGAATCACCTGGAAAGACTTCCCAAATGACAGGCTTCCCCTCATAGAGATTGGGATCATGTTTTGGGGGTAGGGCATGTGAATTCTAGAAACAACTGACACATACACACACACACACACACTCTGTTGGACAAAGAAACTAGTGCTTAGAATGTAACAGGACCATAATAGCTAGACACAGGTCACTACAAGGGTATATTGGGTTCTCACCTAGCCCAATGTGAGTTGCAAGGGTTGGGGTGTGGGATGGGGGAGAGGGTTGCTGGTATTGAGAATTGCTTTTTGGAAAGTGAGCTCAGATTTCTGAGGATGAATCAGAGTTAGTCAAAGAAAGAGATGGAAAAAAGAAAAGAAAAAAGAGGCAGAGGGGAAAAAGAGCATCTAGGCAGAAGATTCTGGATATTGAAGGTATATGAGGAGATGGGAGGACAGGGCATTTCGATGAACTACAAGCAATTCATTAGTTGGGAAAGTGGTTAGAAAACAGGCAAGGAAGACTAAAGAAGTAAGTGGGCCTATATCATTAAGACCCCTATAATTCATGTTAAGAGTTGGGACTTTATCCTGAAGCCATTGGAGGGATTCAGTTAGGAGGCAGATGCAATAATCCAGGTGAGAAACGCTTAAGGTCTGACCAAAAGCCAGGGGGTCAGAGAAGAGGATATGAACAACTGGATGGGCTACATGAGAGAAAAGGCAGAAACAAGGATGAAACCCAGGATCCAAGTTGGAGAGCAGGGTGAATGCTGGTGTCTGTTCACTAAGTCAGAAAGAACAGAGGAGGAGCAGTAGAGATAGAAGACGATTGAAGTTGTGGAGATGGAGGAGCTCCAGGAGTGATACTCAGTGGTGAACAGCAGGTCGTATGCTGAGGTGAGACCTGTGAGCTGGGAGGCTGGAAACACATGTTTAAGCATCATCAGCATCATGGTAATTGAAGCCTTCAGAATGGTTAACACCACCCAAGGAGTGTGTGCATAGAGCAGAGCCTGGAATACTACAGTTTAAGTTTTGAGGGGAAAGAACTGCAGTTTACAAAGGGGACTGAGAAGAAAATCAGAAAAACTTTATGAAATAAATCAAAGAAAGTTGCAAGTTAATCTTGGAGGGACTGGCATTTGTCTAAGAAGGGAGGGCTTTCTGGAAAAAGGAATGGCATGTGTAAAGCCAGAGAGGCAAGAGAAGGCATGGTCCTATTTAGGGAATTCTATGTATTTCTGTTTTGTACTATTCCCTCCTTCATGCACCTTTCAGTCCACCCTTCATTCCAGACTGGACTGTTTACTTGGACCCAAATTCAAGTTGCCTCTGACCTCCATGACTTTGTTCACACTGTTCTCTCCATCCTGAGAGCCCCTCTCCTCCTTCATCAAATGTACAAGTTCTCCTCATCCCTTGTGGCCCAGCATGAATACCAAGACCTCCATGATTTTCCACAATTATCTTCTTTCTTCTCCACTTGGGAGTAACTCCCTCTTTGGAATTCTCATAGCATTGTATCTGTATCTCTCTTATGGCATTTTAATGAAGCTTCCTAGTTACTCAAGCAAACATCCTTGAGACCAAAACCACCTTTGTATTAGGATCCATCAAGTATCATCGCCGGCACCCAACATGGAGCCTGCCCTCAGCTGGCCTTTGATTAATGCAGGGTTTCTCAGAGGGCAGCCTCAGGACCAGCAACATCAACATTTCTGGGAACTTGTAAGCAATCTAAATACTCCGGCCCCACCCCAGATCTATTGATTGATTCAGAAACTCCGGAGGGAGGGCCAGCGATCTGTACTTTAACACACCCTCAGATGATGCTTAATGCAGCTCATGTTTGAGAACCACTGGGTTAGCTGAAGGTCTCTCTTTTCTTTTTTTTTTTTT